>NC_037686.1:51835746-52142366 GCF_003255815.1 Theropithecus gelada | reverse complement strand
AACCCGGTACAAGAAAGACATTTTCTCCCTATTGACCTTTATCCTGCTTATTTCCTTTAACACCATTTTTTTTTCCAACTTGAAATTCTTATTCACTTCATTCAACAAAAACGTATTGAGGGTGAGGATAGAGTATTGAATGGTACAAAGTTCCTGCACTGGTAGAGTATAGCTTCTGGTCCAGGAAGACAAACAGAAATATATGTATCAGTCATGGTTCTTGAGAAACAGCACCAAGAGACAGGGATTTATTTTAAGAAATTGGCTCACACAGCTGTAGATCTGGAAGTGGAAAAACTGCCAAGCTGGCAGGCTGGAGACAGAAGAGTTGGCATTGCAGTTGGAGTCCACAGGCTTCCTGCTAGAAGAATTCCTCCTTGCTTGGAAGGTCAGTCTTTTTCTATTAAGGCCCTTAGCTGATTGGATGAGCCCCACCCACATTATGGAGGGTAATGTGCTTTACTCAGTCTACTAATACAAATGTTACTCTCGTCTAGAAAGTACATTCATAGAAACATCTAGAATATTTGACCAAATATCTGGGTGCTGTGGCCCAGCCAAATGTACAGTAAAATTAACCACCACACTATATATCAGTGCTAAGAAGTGCTGTGGGGAAACGTAATTAGGGTAGAGGAGTGAAAAGTAACAGAAGGACAAGGCACGGTGGCTCGCACCTGTAATCTCAACACTTTGGGAGGCTGAGGCGGGTGGATCACGAGGTCAGGAGATCGAGACCATCCTGACTAACACAGTGAAACCTCATCTCTACTAAAAACACAAAACAATTAGCCAGGCGTGGTGGTGGGCACCGGTAGTCCCAGCTACTCGCGAGGCTGAGTCAGGAGAATGGCGTGAACCCGGGAGGTGGAGCTTGCAGTGAGCCGAGATTGGGCCACTGCACTGCAGCCTGGGTGACAGAGCGAGACTCCGCCTCAAAAAAAAAAAAAAAAGTAACAGAGAGTGGGAGTGTGTACTTTAGATGGGCCTTCTGGAAAGGTGGTGTAAGAGCAGAGGCCTGAACAAAGGGAGAAGTGAGCCCTGTAGATGAAAGTGATCCACACAGGGATTATAGCCAGACCCTGAGGCTGACCTGCTTGGTGTGCTCAAAGAGTAGCAATGGGGCCACCCATGTTGCTGGAACAGAATAAGTGAGGCAAAATGGGGTAGGAGATGCCTTGCAGAGGCAGACGGGGGCAAGGCAAGGCCTTAAGGCCCTGCAAGAGGACTTTGCATTTCCTAGTGGACACATAGAGAGTTGCTGAAAGGATAAGAATGGAAGTAGGGAAACGCATTCGGAAACTGTTGAAGCAGTGTACTGGTCAGGTGCCAAATCATGACGTTTTAGTCAATGGCAGATCGCATATACAACGGTAGACCCCTAAGATTATACGGGAGCTGAAAACTGCTTCACCTAGTGACATGATGGCCATTACATAACACAGTTACTTTATTTTTAAATAAATTTGGTGTAACCTAAGTGTATGCTGTTTACAAAGTCTACAGTAGTGTAGCAATGTCACAGGTCTTCACATTCACTCACCGCTCACTTACCCACCTACGGCAACTTCCAGTCCTGCAAGCTGCATTCATAGTAAGTGCCGTATACAGGTGTACCATTTTTTATCTTTATTCAGTATTTGCACTGTACCTTTTCTGTTTAGATACTCAGATACTCACCATTGTGTTATAGTTGTCTGCAGTATTCAATCAATAAAATGCTGTACAGGTTCATAGCCTAGGAACAATAGGTTGTACCATATAGCCTAGATGTGTAGCAGGCTATGCCATCTAGGTTTGTGTAAGTGGTACATCCCATGATGTTCACACAGCAATGAAACACCTAATGAGACATTTCTCAGAATGTATCCCTGTTGTTAATCGATGCATGACTGTACTTGTTTGTTGACTGTCTGCACTATGAGAATTGATACTGTAATTGCTTTTTTGTTTTTGTTTTTGGGGGATTTATTGAGACAGGGTTTTGCTCTGTCACCCAGGCTGGAGTGCAGTGGCATGATCTCGGCCCACCGCAACCTCTGCCTCCCAGGCCCAAACAATCCTCCCATCTCAGACTCCTAAGTAGCTGGGACCACAGGCACAAGCCACCATGACCAGCTGATTTTTGTATTTTTTGTAGAAACAGGGTTTCCCTGTGTTGCCCAGGCTGGTCTCAAATTCCTGGACTCAAGCGATCCTCCTGCCTCAGCCTCCCAAAGTGCTGGGATTACAGACGTGAGCCACTGCACCTGGCGGGCACTGTACTTGCTTATCTGCTTCCTTTCTAGGCTAGAAAATACTCAGGAGCAGGAACTATTTTTCTACCATATTCCCAGCATCTGCCACAATACCCAGGACACAGTAGGAGTTGAATGAATGTTTATATAGTGAATTTAATTCAGTTAATGCATTTAGTCTTCTCAAAATCCCATAAGGTAGATATTTTTGGTATCCTCAATGTATACATATGCTAAGAGGTAAACATTCATAACACACAAGTGTATTTCAGAATATTAATGCACTGTGCTGGTTTAATCCCATCTGATAAACATAGCACAGACACTCAGCCCCACATTCTCTCCCACTTTGGAATCACACATGACTTCACAGAATGGGCCTCCATGGTGCAGAAAGTCACAAGAAAATTGTCTAGACACAGGGCCTTTTGCTTCCCACCATCCAATTTTCTAATCTATGCTGGGTTGACAACCTTTCTGACCTCCTGCTATGAGGTGGCTAAAAAGTATATAGTAAAACTATTGAGATGTTAATGGAGAAGAAAATAAAAGAAGAATGACACTAATATAATCACTGTGATAATTGATTCCTAACACCCCATGCAGTCGAAAATCTGCAGATAGCTTTTGACTTCCCCGAAAACATAACTACTAATAGCTTACTATTGATTGGAAGCTTTACCGATAATGAACAGTTGATTGACATATATTTTCTATTTTATAGGTATTATATACAATGTTCTTCAAAAATAAGCTAGAGAAAATGTTATTAAAATCATAAGAGAAAATATATTTACTATTAAGTGGAAGTGGATCATCATAAAGATCTTCATCCTCGTCTTCAGGTTGAGTAGGTTGAGGTTGAGGCTGAGGCTGAGGAAGAAGAGGAGGGGTTGGTTTCTGTCTCCGGTGGCAGAGGCAGAAGGAAGTCCACGTATAAGTGGATGCACCCAGTTCAAACCCATGTTGTTCAAGGGTCAACTGTATTTAGTATCCGATATGACCCCAAAATAACTGGGAGTCAGTTTTAGTCTGTTTTCATGCTGCTATAAAGAACTGCCTGAGACTGGGTAATTTATAAAGGAAAGAGGTTTAATTGACTCACAGTTCAGCATGGCTGGGGAGGCCTCAGGAAACTTACAATCATTGCGGAAGGCAAAAGGGAAGCAAGGCATCTCCTTCACAAGGTGGCAAGAAGGAGAAATGCTGAGCAAAGTGAGAAGACCCCCTTATAAAACCATCAGATCTCATGAGAACTCACTATCACAATAACAGCAGGAGGGAAACCTCCCCCCATGATTCAGTTACCTCCGCCTGGTCTCTCTCTTGACATGTGGGGATTATGGGGATTACAATTCAATATGAGATTTGGGTGGGGACACAAAGCTTAACCATATCAGAGTCAAAACTCAAAATAGGTTAAATAAAATTAGCTAATAAAAAGTAACATGCTATTGTTCAGGAAAGGTTCTTTTCTAGAAGGAATATGGTAAATCTTTATTAAATAGTCACTGATCAACATATATTTCTTATAAAGTTTCATGCCAAAAGTAAGGGAACATTAGAATGCATGTTTTAATTCAAGTGTCTTTGCACAGGGATTAAATGAATGACCTGCAAATATTAATCTGATGGGTGAACTTCGTTAAAGAATAAAATATAGACTGCCTTGATATGTAAATAACCAGCCATGTCATAAGATCAGCAGGCTTCAAATTGTTTTTGACAATGACCCACTGGGAAAATATATTTTATGCAGTGATGCAACATTCACATTTATCTATACACTATTGAGACGCAAGTTTTACAATATTTACTACATAGGGTGCACTCTCATTTTCTCTGTACAATTTGCTTTTTAAAAAAAATCCTGGCTGGGCACAGTGGCTCATACCTAAAATCCTAGCACTTTAGGAGACTGAGGCAGGAGGATTGCTTGAAACCAGCAGCTCAAAACCAGCTTGGGCAACAAAGCGAGACCCCGTGTAGTTCTACAAAACTAAAAGAAAAAAAAAATAGCTGGGGGCACATCTATAGTCTCAGCCACTCAGGAGGCTGAGGCAGAAGGATCACTTGAGCCTAGGAGTTCGAGGCTGCAGTGAGCTGTGATTTGTGTTACTACACTCCAGGCTGGGCAACATAGTGAGGCCCTGTCTCAAAAAAAAACAAAATCCTGGTCACAACCACTAAATTGACTTCATGAGCAGCAGCCCACAGTTTGAAAACCACTTGCTTAGACTGATGTTTCTCAAACTTCTTTGTGCATAGGAACCATCTGAGGATTTTATGACAGTGAAGATTCTGATTCAGGAGTCTGAGGTTTCCCTTCTGGCAAACTCCCAGGTGATACCAATGCTGCTGTTTGGGAACCACACTGCGAGTAGCAAAGTCTTCCCTCACACAGGAGCATGTGCTCTGGACTTTAGATGGGAGCAGGAGAAAATTAGATTAATTTAGAACTCTGACAAGTGTCAGGAATTCACATATGGCTATTACATCTCAATTATTTAATCCGTGTGTGTTCGATGTTTTAAAACATAGTTTCCCTGGGAAATGGCACACCTGAAACCTTACCTCTCCATTAACATGTTAGCAGGCATTAAATTGATAGCTGCTAAAGGGGAAGAAGATGTCTGGAGGGAGAGTCTGGGTAGCGAGACTGGGAAGGTGACTCCCTCCCCAACATGGGCCCTGGCCTTGCCACAAGTTGCTAATACTTTGGAGGCTGGTTCCCCAGGTGGGAGGGCAGAAATGACGTCCATGCAGCACGTTGACCCTGGTAAGCTTCATTCACCTACTGTTCCCGCATGGTGTCGCTTTCACCAGCATCCCCAGGCGATTCAGGGACTCCTGATTCTCAGCGATTCTGGGAGGTGACAACTTACGTGCTGAATCCCCACTTCTCCTCCAGCCTGTTTTCGTGGCTTCTTATCCTCTTCTATCTCTAGCATCACAACCACACTGGGGATGAGAGCTGGATGGGAAAAATGATTAAAGCAGAAGGAGAGTTGTATCTATAGTCATTTTTTGCTTTACAAATAGCTTTTGTGATGTATGCAGACAGAACAGTTTCCAAATTCAAGTTTTGTCGGGTTTAAAAAAAAAATGTAACCCATGGACTTTCTTGGCTGTGTTCGCCACCACCCCCTCACAGTCATGTAATGTGCTGGACCTGCCCCAACCCATCTTGGACATGGCTATAGACCATTTTACCCCAGGGCTCTGGAGATAATACACAGAATCCTACTAACTGCCATCATATCATATAATTGCAGGACCATGTAATGTGAAAGGAACACTTCTCCCATGTACCGACGGGGTCATTTATTTACAGTTCTGTAAAACTCTCAGCCAAAACCAGTGGATCATATGCACAACTACAGCAAGCCATATGCGGGTAATTTGCCTTCTGGAAAAGAAAAAGGTGCACAAATTGAATTAGGCTCAGATTATTCAGAAAGGAAATAACAGCTGGAAAACATTTCAAAAAGTGGTCCCTTCAAAAGAGCCTTTCAAGAATAGCCAAATACATGTTTCCTTCAGGGCTTATTCTACGTAGCTATTGACCACTGAGATCCAATACTACCAGTCAGATTGACACAGGCTTTGCATGTCAATATTCACGAGGTAGGATGAAGGTCTTTGGGTTGCTGAGATTATGTGTGTTCCAAATAAAGGAAGTTAGCCCCCAGGTATTTATTGGCTTTTCCAGCTACATAGGCACCTTTCTACCAAGGATGAAATCTGTGATCTGTGTAGAGAACTTTTCTTGCTGAGTCTTTGTTGAGTAATCAGCAACTTCATTGCATCTAAGCCCTCCTCTGCTAAGCCTGTGATTGCTGGACTCAAAGTTTCACCTTGGTAGCTTATCTGTGGTCAGATGGTACTGGGGGCTGCTGCTATACTACCGTCACCCCACGCACACACACACTTATTTTGCAAAGAGGTACACAGACATCCCTCTGTCAGGCACTTCAGTTTCTTTCATGCCTTTTACTTGATTCCAGAAGTCCCCACTGAAGCCAAGAAATCTGAATACTATTCTCAGGAGAAAGTTACCCTGGGGTCCCTCGGGGACAAAGGGATGGTGTGAAGGATCCTGGGTGCATGGAAGGGGCCTAAGGAAACTTGTTGCAATTGACAGTTGAAAATACCAATCCTCTCAATGTCTGCCTCAAGTCTGAAATTCTCACCACTCATTTCCCTGCTTAGGGACCATTCACTCAGGTTACAGCTTTCAGTTACAAGAGCAGGTTCATCCATTAACCAGCAGGTACATGGAGAAGTTAGTCACTTGACTCCACATTAAGGCCCAAACAAAGAAATTTTGAGGGAATATGTGAAATATAATGAGGAGGAAGACAATTAATCTCAGAGCTAAACTTGGGCATAGTTAGATTCCAGGGAAGAGGGTCGAATTGGAAGACAAGCTGAAACAACCAAGGAGCTTTGTTTCCTCAAAAGCACCTTCTCCCATAATACAATGAATGGTCTCTCCACCACTATCATTGTGAATTTCAGGGTTTTTGAGTCACTTCCATTACTAGCTGGGTGACCCTCACGTCATACTAGGGAACATGAAGACATGAATTCCACCTCATTTGGAACAGTTTGGATCAGAGCTGTGTCCAGGTAGAAGCTGTATCAGGGTCTTCCCCATTTCCCACTCCTTTCTGACTTCAAAGACAGGGTCCTTGCTTTCTCCCAGATGGAATCTGGAGGTTTTATTTGTAGGTAGTTGTGCTAATCTGTCGCCAACCCTTAGTCACAAACTACTTAAGTACAAGAGTTAACTATCTTCATGGCTGCTGGAGACTTACAGCAGTACTTGGTGCCTGTGAAGTGCTCAGAAAATGTTAGCAGAAAGCAAGCAGTTGCTAAAGATACAGCCACCAGTGGCCCTCAACTACTTCCATTCACTTAATTGTTTAACAGATATGTATTGAATGCCCTCATCTACTCTGGTCAGCACTGGCCCCTGTCGTTATGGGATTGTACATTTATTTATACATAGATTATAGTCTAGTGAATGAAGTCACAGATCTGTACTGGTACATACTGAAGCCCCATCTCCTTTTTATTTCTTTTTCCTTACAGAAATTTGCTGAACAATCTTTATTTTACAATTTGCAACTGGATTCTTCATCCTTGATACCCCCTATTCTGGCTTTTACCCCTTTTAAGGAAAAGCAAGTACCTATGCATACTGGCCAATAAGAGACGACCTCTAATAGGCTTCTCCTATTCCCTACTCTACGCTCAGTATCTACGAGCATAGATATGTGGGTTTCACAACCTGCAAGTCCTGCCCAGCAAGTGGAATTTTCCTACTGAACCAAAATTGTGTTTTAGACTCAAAGCTGAGGGCAAAGGCATCCTCATGTTCTTTTTGTTTGTTTGTTTGTTTTTTGTTTTTTGTTTTGTTTTTTGAGATGGAGTCTTGCTCTGTCACTAGGCTGGAGTACAGTGGCATGATCTTGGCTCACTGCAACCTCCGCCTCCAGGTTCAAGTGATTCCCCTGCCTTAGCCTCCTGAGTAGCTGGGACTACAGGCGTGCACCACCATGCACGGCTAAGTTTTTGTATTTTAGTAGAGACTGAGTTTCACCATCTTGGTCACGATGGTATCGATCTACTGACCTTGTGATCCACCCGCTTTGGCCTCTCAAAGTGCTGGGATTACAGGCGTGAGATTACACTGCGCCCAGCCGGCATCCCCATGTTCTTAAGTGAGCATCATCAAATAGTTTGAGAGCTGCCACCTCCCCCAGGGAGCTTAGTGAGCAGCTCCTGTTCAGAACTGTGCCTCTCCAGGCTGATCCCAGCTGTGGGAGAAGAGGACCGGGTTGAGGGAGATGTAGACAGCCTTACAGAAAATAATGGTGTTCTTGATGACAAGTTTGTCCCTACTTAGAGTGTGGCTAGGGGAGAGGTACCCATCCCTAAAGCCAAGTGAGAGGGGGCTCCAAAAGTTTACTCATAAGAACTTGGGGTGCTTCAAGAATGTAAGAGGGCAGCGTGTTCTCCGGCTGGACGTGTGCCAGGTCTATGTTGTTTGCCCGTGAAGCAAGGCCTGCCACAAGCATTCTTGGGAGGATGATCTCAGAGTCTCCTCTTCACTAGACTGCACCATGACCATGGGGAAGGAAGAAGGGGTGCTTGGCATGTGTGCCCTGAAGAGAGGGGATATACTTATTCGTAGAGATAATACTAGCTCCAATGAAGTCAGAGGCCTGGTGGGAGTAGCCTCTTTCACATGGCTTGAAGGGATTGTGGATGATTGCCCCTGAGAAGAAGGTGAGGCATCCATCTACTCCCTGATGTGTGAAAATGAAGGAACACAGAGGGGAAAGGAGAGGCAGGGACTCAACACCAGGGACCCTTCCTTACTCTGATGTAAGCGCAGCCACCAAAGCTGGCCCTTTCCTACCAGCCTCTTGCAATCCCTCTAAAAGCTTGAATTAACAGAGGCAGGTAAGCAGGAGGTAGAGGAGTCTCAGAACCAGACCTTCACTTCCTTTCAAACAGCCAGGCCCATAGCCCTAGCCCCAGCCCCCACTGGATTTGGGAGCAGGGAAGAGCCAAGCTTTAAATCAAGTTCAAGGCTCAGGTTTTAATAGTGAACAGGACTTGGTCTTAAATCTCAAAGGTGCCTAGAAAGTTAAAATTTGGGCAGGATTTCACGAAGGGAGCCACAATCAAAAAGGAGAGGGTGAAAAGTTCATCAAAAGTTAAAAGCCGGTTTTGATGCCCAACTAATTTACACTGTTCAGTAAATCAGTTAGGGATGAGATGCATTTTTTTTTTAAACTAGGACTTTCAAGTCCACGTTATAGTGACTTGGGGTTTTACTTCAATTCTTTTTATTTTTACATGGAAGTGCATCTTTTCCTATCTTTTAAGTTTGCATGGGTTCAATGCAAGTGCCCACAAAGCTGTGGATCTGAAATTTTAGACACTTTCTTTTGTCTTTTTGAGATACAGCATCCTATTGTCGTTACCACCATCCGTCAGAACTCTGAACTCCATTCTCAGAAGAAAAATGTCTCTGCTATAAACATTCTGGTATTTCACAACTAATGAAATTCCTCAGGGGATACATGTGAGGAAATCCAGACATAGGCAAAAGACTTCCTTCAAATGCCAGGGGCGAGTGAAAAGTGAAAGATGTTCATGGCAAACCAAATGTTGGGGTCATTTGGTTTCAAAATGGGAGGGAGAAACACATGCATGTGTGGATTTGTTTGCAGATTCACAATTCTTTGACCTCGGGCCAATAATCAAATTATGCTGTTGTCATAGGGGATGTCCAAATATCTCCATAATTATTCTTGATTGAGATGACTCACTTAGGGGCAGTTGGAGAGAGGGATGGGAGGGAAAAATGGAAAATGGTTTTTTTAGCCAGTTTTATCTAATTCTGATTTGTAAGCTTGGGGAGATCTGTTCCTAACAGCATTAAAACACTCTATATGTATTTTATGATTTTGAAAATCTTTTAAGAGTAAGTATTTAAAAGATGTCTTTTACCTGATCTCTCTAAAATAATCTCATGCGGTAAGGGATAGGGGTAGTAATATAGGTAAAACAATATTGCATGTGTGTTGATAATTGTAAAAGCTGGGCCGTGGATGTTCAATATTGCTATGGTCTGAATATGTGTGTCCCTGAAAATTCATATGTTGACATTCTAACTCCCAAGATGATGGTATTAGGAGGTGAGGGTCTTTGGGGTGAGCAGTAATTAGGTCATGATGATGGAACCCTCATGAGTGGAATTAGTGCCCTTATAAAAGAGATTCTAGAGAGCTGCCTTGCCCTTTTTCCATGTAAGGACACAGAAAGAAGGTGCAATCTATGAACTAGAAAGCAGGCCTTCAACACCAGATGCTGAATCTTCTGGCACCTCGATCTTGGATTTCCCAACCCCCATAAATACAAGAAATGTATTTCTGTTGTTTATAAGCTACCCAGTTTATAGTATTTTGTTGTAGCAGTCCCAATGGACTAAGACGATGATAATATTTCCTCCACTTTTGTATGAATGTAGGAATAAAAATATCTTTAATAAGTCTTTCAAAATTGCATGAGTTAAAAACAAAAAATAAAACATGAATAAGTAAACAAAAAAGAAGAAATAGCAAAAAAAATTGCATGAATTTAGTAAGAAAAAATCACTTGCTTGTTATTGAATGAAAGTGCTATCTACTCTGAGGTAGAGGTCACAGACCAGTATCCACTTGGGTTGCAAACAACATTCCCTTGAGGGGAAGTTCTGAGCCATCTCCTTTTCTAAAACAATTTCCATTTTATAGAATGGGCTCTGCGCTGGAGAAACCAGAGCCCGACACTTTGGATGAAATGAAATCAATCCTCTGTCTCTGTTTTTCACTCTTCATTTTCCTTTCTTACTCATGGGCCCAGTATTGGTGGAGGAAGCTGAATTCTCCAACTTTCACTGCCATTTCTGGGCAAGGTCTTTCCTCCGGAAATTGCGAGTGGGTTAATCTTCCATTAATATTTATGTGGGGATTTGGCACAGTTGTTTCCTGACTCTCCCCATGGCCACAGGCAGAAAGCACTAGGATTAGGTTTGGGCCCTAATGAAAAGAATTGTTCAAGCTGCAACAGGCTAAAAATTTTAATGTGGAATTCTCTTCAGGACCCGTTCTATATTACGAGGCCCCATTAATATCAGCTTCTCCCCATTCTTTCTGGCCATCAGTAAAAGGGACATGGGTGAAATGGGACTGCTTCCCCCACCTCATTGGCCAACTCAGTAAATTCCACTAAAATGAATTAGAGAGTTTGAGTTTCATCAACAAACATAGTATCTACTGTGGGATAAGGATATCTCTGTTATCAACAATTCTTCTTCTTTCTGGTAAAAAAAAAAAATAATGAATCTATCTTTTCTTTGGTGAATCCATTTGATAAGGTTGGGATATCCCACTTCCAAGATTTGGACATGTGTATGACTCAGGCCCATCTACATGGTATCTTTGATGCCAAGCAGTGCCTAGAACACAGTAGGTGAATAGTTATTATGTAAATGAATGAATGTGAATTTCAGTTGTTAGAGAAGTCTTGGCCACAGTGATTGATTCATTAGTGAGTATGTATCTCAGCAGTTCTCAAACTTTTTTATCTCAATCAACACTTTTTATACTTGTAAATACTATTAAAGACCCCAAAGAGCTACCATTTATCACAGCAAGCCACATCTTTTCCGCCACAAAGAGTGCTTTGCTTCATGTTCTTGCTCCAAGACAAGGTGCTGTCTTTCAGAGAATCACAAGTAGTTTCAGAATGTGGCACTTGCAACCTCAGAAGTCTCCAAAGTGAGTTGCCTGGAAGAATGTAAAGAATTAATAAGTGGCTGGGTGCAGTGACTCACACCTGTAATCCTAGCCCTTTGGGAGGCCGAGGAGGGTGGATAACCTAAGGTCAGGATTCGAGACCAGCCTGGCCAACATGGCGAAACCCTGTCTCTACTTAAATATATATACATGTGTGTATATATATGTGTGTATATATGTATATATGTGTGTATATATGTATGCATATATGTATATATGTGTATATGTGTGTATATATGTGCGTATATTATATATGTATATATACAAAAATTAGCCAGATGTGGTGGTGCATACCTGTAGTCCCAGCTACTCAGGAGGTGAGGCAGAAGAATCGCTTGAACCCGGGAGGCGGAGGTTGCAGTGAGCCAAGATTGCACCACTGTACTCCAGCCTGGGTGACACAGCGAGACTCCATCTCAGAAAAATGATAATAAGCAATTTAAAACTTCCTCGGCACCCCAAAGAGCCACCTGATTTATTGTAGTTATTGAATCTAATTAGAAGTGAGGGAAAAAGAAGGTAAGTCTACCAGCAGAACTGGCTAAAAAACAAAAACAAAAAACTTCAAGTTACAATTTCTGAGATAGACCTGGAAAGCCAGAAGTGGTGTAGGTGTAGCCTATGGCCCTTAAAATTGGACCTCTGAGGCAGATACTGCTAATTGCCCCTAACTCTCTCCCTTAGTGTGTTTATTCCTGGTTTTCAGCTGGGTTCATGGCCATCCAAAATAAAGACTACATTTCCCAGCCTCCCTTGCAACTAGAGATGGTCATGTGACTAGGTATCAGTCACTGGATGTAAGCAAAAGTTATGTGTAACTTCTACAACATTCCCTTAAAGGAAGCCCTTCCTCCTTTCTGCTGGCTGGAATTTGGATATGATGCTGAGAACTTAAGCAGCTGTTTTATACTAGGAAGTGGTTCATTCAGGATGGCAGGGTGGAGAGAATATGGAGCCAGGGTCCCTGACAATCATGGAGCCAGTACCCCAGTCATTGACCCCTTTCTAAACGGTCTGGGGAGTCATGTCCCACAAACCATAAATTCTCATCAGATGGGTTTTATTTAGCCCTGTATATCGTGACTTACTTTCCAATCTGACGCTGGCATAACAAGGAAGAAAATAAAAATGTTTTACCTCAAAATGTATTTCCTTGCCATACCTTGAAATTGCCCTGCAAAGCCTCTTGTGGGAAAAATTCTCATTCTATGGAGAATCCCCTCTCCCGTTTGTTTTTCTTCCTTCCTTCCCAGATCCAGGAGATAATCAACTAAGAGCCAGGCATCTTTTTAAGTCGGATAAGAAACAATTTACAACCTGTTCTCTCTGAAGTCTGCTGAGAGCTTCCTCTGCACAATAAAACCTGGTCTCCATAATCCTTTATCTTTTTTTTTTTTTTTGAGACGGAGTCTCGCTGTTTCACCCAGGCTGGAGTGCAGTGGCACAATCTCAGCTCACTGCAAGCTCCGCCTCCTGGGTTCACGCCATTCTCCTGCCTCAGTCTCCCAAGTAGCTGGGACTACAGGCGCCCGCCACCACGCCCGGCTAATTTTTTGTATTTTTAGTAGAGACAGAGTTTCATCGTGTTAGCCAGGATGGTCTCGATCTCCTCACCTCATGATCCACCCACCTCGGCTTCCCAAAGTGCTGGGATTACACGCCATGAGCCACTGCGCCCATCCTAACCAATGTATTTCTTAAATGTATTTGATTGATGTCTCATGCCTCCCTAAAATGTATAAAACCAAGCTGCACCGCGACCACCTTGGGCACATGTTCTCAGGATCTCCTGAGGGTTGTGTCACAGGCCATGGTCACTCATACTTAGCTCAGAATAAATCTCTTCAAATATTTTACAGAGTTTGACTCTTTTCATCAACAACTGCCTGCCTCTGGCCTTATATGTAAGAGAAAAAGGAACTTGAGTCTCTTTTAACCACTGGAATTACTAGTATTTTTAGTTTTCTGTAATATTCAGTCAAACCTAATCCAACTGTTAAAACCCTCAACAAACAAATG
Source organism: Theropithecus gelada (assembly GCF_003255815.1). Lineage (NCBI taxonomy): Eukaryota > Metazoa > Chordata > Mammalia > Primates > Cercopithecidae > Theropithecus > Theropithecus gelada. The sequence goes on along the minus strand of NC_037686.1, from coordinate 52,128,751 downwards.
CTCTGCAAGTGAGGGTTAACAGAGTCCTCACTCTAAAACTCAGCCCTCATTTCTGGGGTTAACTGCAAACATTCTATAACCTGTTTCAACAGAAATGAGTTAGTCATTCATCCTCTTGTCCTTTGCCACTTAAGAGACCCCAGGGTTGGTGAGATACATTCTGAAAAGGTGAAGACTAGAGATATATTGCTTTTTTTTTGTTTATGGCATTGAGTAGCTTAGCGTGGCTATGTGCTCTCAGACTTGCTTTTTTTCTTGTCCAAAAACTCTAATCTTGGAAGAGGAGGCAGTGAAATGCTCACACTTACATGTTTGAACGCTTGCCCTTTGGAAATATGCTTTTCCTGTTGCCAGCATTTGTAAGAAGAGACTGATACTTGTCAGCACCGCCAGGGGCCTCTGGAAGGAACTGCACACACGCCTGGTAACAGAAGAAAGGTTAAAAAAAAAAAAGGCTGGGCACGGTGGTTCATGCCTGTAATCTCAGCACTTTGGTAGGCCAAGGCGGGCTGATCACCTGAGGTCAGGAGTTCAAGACCAGCCTGGCCAACATGGTGAAACCCCATCTCTACTAAAAATACAAAAATTAGCCGGGCATGGTGGCCCATGCCTGTAATCCTAGCTACCCGGGAGGCTGAGGCAGGAGAATCGCTTGAACCCAGGAGGTAGAGGTTGTAGTGAGCCAAAATCATGGCACTGCACTCCAGCCTGGGCGACAGAGTGAGACGCCATCTCAAAAAAAAAAAAAAATCACCTGGAAAGACTGTTTAAAACAGATTGCTGGCTGCACCCCCAGCATGCGAGATTCAGTAGATCTGGGGGTAGAACTGGAATATTTGCCTTTCTAACAAGTTCTGTGAACCACACATTGAGAACCTCTGTATTAGACTTGAAATATAAATAATATGTAGGAGCCTCCCTTCCATATTCATCTTCTCTTTGACCAGGGGGAAAGTGTAACCTGACAATAAAAACATGTGCCAATGTGCTCATCCAGAAATAGAATTGAGGAAGAGAAGGGAGAAGAAGAGGGAAAGAATGCTGCAGAATACATCTCATTTTAAAAACAGTGACAGTGGGAGGAAAACAGTTCTTGCCAGGAGCACAGTCAGGGGACACAGGCAGGCCTGGGGAAGGCAAGGCATGAAGTTGGAGGGGAAGGAGGAGTTTGGGGAAAGAAGCTAAAGTTTTGCTGTGCTGTTGTGAAAGAGGTGGGTGGAAAAGTGTAAAATCAATTTTTTTTAATGGCATGGTTCAACGAATCTCCGTCCTAGTATTTGAGAACTGAGTTATTTGTGAAACCATGTTTTGGCAGAAGCAAACACAAATCCTCTCTATAAAATGTACCACTTGAAACATTAGCACATGCATCAAGACTTTATAAGCATCAAACTACTTAAGTCAATCAAGTGACTAAGTAGAATATTATATTCAGATCTTATGTGTTGGCAGATAGTCTTCATTCTATAGCTCTGTAATTTGCTGGTGGGACAAAGATTATTGGAGGATTCTCTCAAACTTTTCAAAAAATATGTCAGGGGAAAGAAAACAAATTTGAATCTTTCCAAATTTATATTAGCATCTCACCAGTTCAGGCAGTATGCACAGTGCTGCTGAATATTTTCTTTTTCTAAACATAGAATTCCTGCCAGGATTATATTTTGTTTAGTTTTCATCACCTTCATATCTTGTGCTTTTTTAAGATGAGGAATATTTGACAGATTTACTCAAAAATGTTGGTCACGTTAAACCAATAATTTGAAATTCTTGTTTCTTTGCAAGGAGAAATCATGTGAACTTCTACATTCATCTTACATCAAAAGGGGTTCCCATTTCCAGGTGTATTTTGCACTAAATATTCACAAAAAAAACCCGTTATTTTAATGAAACTTAACATGATGACTAAAATTTTTAAAACATATTTTTAGATGCATGGTTGACTTGACGGAAAGCTAAGGGGATTATTTGGAGGTCAGAAATGCCTGTAGTCCCAGCTACTCGGGAGGCTGAGGCAGGAGAATTGTTTGAACCTGTGAGGCAGAGGTTACAGTGAGCTGAAATCATGCCACTGCACTCTAGTCTGGGCAACAGAGTGAGACTCAGTCTCAAAAAAAAAAAAAAAAAAGAAAAGAAAAAGAAAAAAAAGAAATGACAAATCCAAAGAGGCCAGTAGGAACTTGAGTTGGTACTTACCACCGGATGTCTGCTGGTCCCTTGTTACTTGGCGCCTCCATTTAAATAGACGTGTACATGTGTCTTTGTCCATGTGAATGTACATGTGGACTGGAAAGAAAGCTTGGGACAAAACAGGGATGTTATGAGTTGAATTGTGTTTCCCAAAATTCATATGTTGAAATTCCAGCCCACAGTACCTCCGAATATGACCTTCTTTGGAAATGGGGTTATTAAAGATGTAATGAGTTAATTTAAATTGAGGTCATTTAGGGTGGACTCTAATGTATGTAATGTAATGACTGGTGTCCTTATGAAAAGGGGAAAATACGGACACAGAATGTGAAGATGAAGGCGGAGTTTGGGGTGATGCCATCACACCAATGAATACTAGAGATGGCCTGCAAACCTCCAGAAGCCAGGGGAGAGTGTGGGACATCCCTCGGAAGGAACCAACTCTGTCAACACCTTGATGTTGGACTTCAAGCCTCCAGAACTGTGACAAAATAAGTTTCTGCTGTTTAAGCAACCTAATTTGTGGTACTTTGTTATCCCAACCCTAGGAACCAATACAAGGGAGGAAACTGGATCTAAGCCTTAATCCAAAGTCTGGATACTCAAAGTACAACATGCTTGATGGGTGAGTCGGGGTGAAAACATCCACAGGGGAGCCAGTGACTCCGTAGGCATCACCAGCCTGATTTCAACAACTTCTGTGACCTCAAATGGTCTGCAATGAAAAGTTAGTTTCAAATAATCCCAGGCTGATAGTGTTCCCAGGCACCTGGCTGAAGCAAACACAAATCCCTCTGGATGCACATACTTTAAACTCAGTCCTCCAAGAAAAGTCTCACAAACACATTTCCAAGAAACATGAGTCCCTCGTCAAAAATCATTAAACACGGGGGGAAAAAAGGAGTAAGAGTTTATGGAAGCAATAAAGTGCTGAAATGAACTGCAGAGAATGCATATATGGAATTACTGGATACACCATCAACAAGAAGTACGTTTAATATGATTTAAGCAAAAAAGGCATTGAAAAAATGCAAGGAACATGGAACTCTCAAATTTGATCAGACAGATTTGGAAGAGGACCAAAAACACTTCTATAAATGAAAACTATAATTATTATTTTAAAATGAAGTGGATGGTTTAAACAGCAGGTAAGATACAGTAGAACTGGCTAACTGGAAAATAGATTTGAAGAAAAGCAAATTGAAGACCATGAGGCAAAGATGAAAAATATGAAGGAGGAGACATATGGAACAATATGACAAGGATGAATATACAACTAATTGGGATTCTAGATGGAAGCATTAGAAAGTGACAGGGCATGGCTGGGTGTGGTGGCCCATACTTGTAATCCCAGCACTTTGGGAGGCTGAAGTGGGAAGATTGCTTGAGCCCAGGAGCTTGAGACAAGCCTAGGCGACATAGTGAGAACACATCTCTAAAAAAATTAGCCAGGTGTGGTACTGTACTCCTGTAGTACCAGCTACTTGGGAGGCCAAAGCAGGAGGATGTATGGAGCCCAAGAGGTCAAGGCTGCAGTAAGCCATGATTGCACCACTGCACTCCAGCCTGGGCAACAGAGCAAGACCTTGTCTCAAAACAAAAAACAAAACAAACAGAAAAAGAAAAAAGAAGGTGAAAGGGTAATAGAGAATGGCAGAGAATTTTCCTGAATTATTGAAAGACAACATTTCCGATTCAAAAAGCAAACAAAATGCAATTAAATAGAAAGGAGACACACTCATACATACACTGTAGTAAGATTGAAGAACACCATGAAATCTAAAGACACAAGTATAGGAAAGAATAGACAAAACTATCATGATTTGCACAATATATAATAATCTATGTTTAACAAACCAAGAGATCATAACAAGACACGTAAGAGATTGCAATAAAATGACCAGAGACAAGCATCCATAGTGTTACAAATTACAAACATCCATAGTGTTGCCTTGTACGAGCCATAAGCAAAGAGAAAATTATTTTTAAAAGATTATATGTACCATAGCAACAAACAATATAAAGGATCCAGGAATAAACCTAACAAGAAAGGTATGTGACCTTTTTGTAGAAACTATAAACCTTTCACAACAAACATTTAAAAACAAGCTAGACAAATGGCAATCAATACCATGTTCTTTGATAGATTAAATGTTGTAAAGTTTTCTATTTCCCCAAAACTGATATATATGTTCAAAAAAACCCCAAACAACATTTCAACAGGATTTTCTGGGAACTTGACACTCTCATTCCAAAATTCCTAAAAGAGAGTAACAGCACAAATTAGTCATGCAAATTTTGAAAACAAAACAAAAAAGAAAGATTTGCTTTAACAAATATTAAAATATAAAAATATTATAGGCCGGGCGTGGTGGCTCAAGCCTGTAATCCCAGCACTTTGGGAGGCCGAGGCGGGTGGATCACGAGGTCAGGAGATCGAGACTATCCTGGCTAACATGGTGAAACCCCGTCTCTACTAAAAATACAAAAAACTAGCCGGGCGTGGTGGCGGGCGCCTGTAGTCTCAGCTACTTGGGAGGCTGAGGCGGGAGAATGGCGTGAACCCGGGAGGCGGAGCTTGCAGTGAGCCGAGATCACGCCACTGCACTCCAGCCTGGGAGACACAGCGAGACTCCGTCTCAAAAAAAAAAAAAAAAATATTATAAAGCCACCATAATTAAAAGGGTGTAATATTTTTATACCAGGAAGTAAACAAATAGAAAAGTCACAGATAGAATTAGGAATCAGGGGCCGGGCGTAGGGGCTTACACCTGTAATCCCAGCACTTTGGGAGGCTGAGGCAGGAGGCTCACTTGAGGTCAGGAGTTCAAGACCAGCCTGGCCAACATGGTGAAACCCTGTCTCTACTGAAAACACAAACACTAACTGGGCATTGTGGTGGGAGCCTGTAATCCCAGCTACTCAGGAGGCTGAGGTAGGAGAATCGCTTGAACCTGAGAGGCAGAGGTTGCAGTGAGCCAAGATCACACCACTCTGCACGCACTCCAGCCTGGGTGACAGAGCAAGCCTCCATCTCAAAAAAAAAAAAAAAGTCCGGGTGCCATGGCTCACACCTGTAATCCCAGCACTTTGGGAGGCTGAGGCGGGCAGATCACGAGGTCAGGAGATCGAGACCATCCTGGCTAATGCGGTGAAACCCCGTCTCTACGAAAAAGACAAAAAATTAGCCAGGCATGGTGGCGGGCACCTGTAGTCCCAGCTACTCGGGAGGCTGAGGCAGGAGAATGGCGTGAACCCGAGAGGTGGAGCTTACAGTGAGCCGAGACTAGGCCACTGCATTCCAGCCTGGGTGACAGAGCGAGACTCCGTCTCAAAAAAACAAAAAAGGAATCAGAAATGGACCTATGTGTGTTTCTTTGGTAGGTAATAAAACTGGCACTTCTAATCATTGGCTAGATCATTAATAAAAGTTGTTCGAATATAGGCTTTCCATTTGGAAAAACTAAGTTCAGTCCTTACTTCACACCACTAACATGGGTGAAATCCAATTAGATTACATATAAACACAAAAGCTCAAAAGTATTAAAAGAAAATGTTATATAACAGCCTATGTAGAATAATCTTGCTCTATGTGAAGGATTTTTAATCAACCCATGAAACATTAAAAGCCATAAAGAAAAAGATTTAAATTTGACTACCTCAAAATGTAATACTTTTATTTAAATAAAAGAATTCATATATAACAATAAGGAAAAACTATGTTACAGAAAGAAGGGCATACTAGGCAAATCAGGACAGGATTAATGGGTAAACACAAGAAGAGAAACTTAGACTCTAAGAATCAGAGAAATGTAATTTGTGAAACTGAGATAATTTCACCCACAATTAATGCTGAAGTTTAAAAGTAATAATAATAAGAGTTGACAAAGGCAATGGGAAGAGTGGATGTTGGTGTTGGGTACATACACTCTGGAAGTACAATTTGACTCTGTTCATATTTTTAATGTATATGCCCTACTACCTGGCAATTTCATGTCTAGTATCTATCTTTAAGAGTCTTATATGTGTGTACTATGAGGCATGCACGAAGATGTTCAATGCAGCATTGTTTATAATAGCAAAAAAAAAAAAAAAAAAAACCTGGAAACAAAGCAAATGTTCATTAATAGGAAATCAGTTGTATAAACTGTGATGTATTCATTCTATAAAATACTTTTTAAAATAATAAAGCTGATCATTATGTTCTGACATGGAAAGAGCTCTAAATCATAGTTTTAAATGGGGTCGCAAGGAGAGAAAGCAATTTGAAGATTTTGTATTATTTATGTAAAGATACTGATAATACAATAACATATATTTTCAAGATAGGAAAGCAAGTGCATAGAAAAAGATCTAGACAGATATCATTACTTCTGGGGAGTGTAATTGGATAGTGTGGAGGAGGGGTTTGTCGGGGAAGTGGGTGAAACGGCTTTATTCTTATCTGTAATTTTGTATTCATATAAGGAAAACAAATGTTAATTTTATTTTTAATTGCAAGAAAAATATGAAGACTATTTTTTACAGAAAAGCTTATTCAGATTCCTTCTTTTCTGCAACAATTCAATGTCCAATAGAATCTATTCCAATCGTGAGCTTCCTAGGTCCCTAACGAAGTGTCCAGTTTACCAAGTTTCTACTTACATACATCTTTTCTCATCTTTATGTGCTATGTAAAGCTAAATAAATCTGCTCCTTGGAAAGTGCTAAGAGTGGCAGTAAATCCAAAATTAGTATAGGGCAGTGGTCTTTATTTATAGGTGTAATATTATTCTGTCTCTATTTGTCCACCTTCAACTCTACATTTCTCAGGGCTGTAAGCTTTGGAACCAGAGAGAACTCTGTTAATTTTGCGATTTTGGAGCCCTGATAAATTACCTAAAGTCTGTAAGTTTCAGGTTCTGCATTTCTGAAAATCAGAAAGGCTCCTACTTCAAAGGCATGGTATACTAGATGAGACATTAAAAGTGAAATTATTTAATATACTGCCTGATCAGCAACGTTCGTTCAAAAGTCAAGCATACCACTTAGCTGTGTGAACTTGTGGAAAGTTAATTCACCTCTCTGAGTCTCAGTCTCCTCAGCCGTGGGATAAGAATAATAACATTTTATCGATACAGGTTCCTCTAAGTCACAAATGTTAAAGACAGCAAGCTCAATACGCAGACCATATGGTCATATCAATCTTTGCTTCCCTTCGTTTCTCCCTCTTCCCCTCTAGCGTCTCCTGCAGTTCCAAGCTGACACGGCAGATGGTGCAGTTGAATCGCCCAGGGAGCCTCAGCACAGCAGCCTGTCACCTCTCCACGAGGCAGCTGCCGCAAGCTGCATTCACTGGGACAAACCTACCTTCCTTCTAGAATGTGAGTCAGATGTGGCAGTGGCCCTGCAGGCGGCAGCAATGGCAGTGTCACAACACAGACTGAGATTTCGCTTCAACGCCGAACCGCTTGGGGGCTCTCATGGATGCAAAGTGTGTCGTTTCCTTGTCGAAGGACAGTGAAGGCAGGTGTTTGCTGCTCTCCTGCAGGCTCTTGGGCATGCATCAGAGGTACTTCTTTAGGGACCAAGCTCTCATCAAGTTAATATTCTGTCTGTAAGGCAGATCCTGTTAATTACCTCGGTTTAATGAAGTTTTTCTTTTGGAAATAGAGAGATTGTGTTGATTCTCCATTTTTTGGTCCGCTTGAGTGAAGGAAAGTTGATGTTCTAGGCTGGATACAAGACTGAAATAGGATATTCAGAGGCAGCTTCTTACAGACGACCACCTTTCCGTACCAGCCATTAGAATTATATGAGCTTTAATCCTGCACCTAACTTTCCAGGGTTTCCTCCTCCAAGAAGCAGGGTTAGCACTGGGCCAATGACAAACACGTGAAGGGCTTGGGTCAGGATACCTATGTTACAGCTGCAGAATGTCAAGCACAGGAGCAGTCACTACAGCTTGCCAGGGCAGAGCCCACAGAAGTAATATTCCAAAACAACACATTTCCGTATTATTCCAGCGCAGCAGAATAGCTGGGGGCTGCAAGTTGCATTTGAACAGCATTTCTCAACCTTATCAGACCTAATGCCCCGCTTTCATAACAAATACTGTGTAACTCTCCCCTCTAGTATCCCACAATGAGATGCACAGATACTACAACTTGTCTATGCACATATTTAATCCCTGTAATGTCCTTGCAGTAATATAAAGAATAAATGAAAGCAAAGTCATTATAATGAATATGTATTTCCATGTGTGAATATGCAGACACAACTATGCTGGAAGGCACAAGTAGCCTGATGCTTATGTCTGTTCATAGCATCATCCTAAATATCATGGCCACAAATCCAAATTAAGTGTTGGTGACTCACGTACCATGCGCTGCATTGAATGACTCAGTAAAATTTCAACCAAATGTAAGTATAATCTTTCTTTACTTTACATATAATTATTATAGATACATGCCATAAAAATAAGTTGCATTTACATGCAAAACAGAGGTAGGTTCTAGGCTCCCTAATAGTTGTAATAGCTACCCTTCCTACACACACAGACACACATGCTTCCTAAAAAAACCCAGGAAGTAAGTATGGCCGCTCTTGAAAACCACTGGTATGGAGGGCCAGATAGGGCCACAGGGCATGAAGAGGACCTGTAGTTGCCTTCCAGAACTCTTAGGTTCTCCAGGTGATTACCTAAGACCTTTTCAACTGCCAAAATCAAGACCTTGTTAGTGTAATTATGTAACTGATGCCAAATTTGATAACCATAGAGTAAAGACCTATCGCTAGGGTGACTGCCCTAGATTCCTGTGTGATGATGCAGCTGTTGTGTCAGACCTGGGATGGAACAGCACTGCAACACACCAAAACCAGCCTGGGAAACGCAGGCACAAAAGGACACCTGGTTCATTTCCTAAGCCACCCTCCACTCCACCACACTCTATCTGGACAGGCTCCGGAGGAAAGGCCTGGATGCAAGATCCCAGCAGACCCTCATGCCACAGGGCCATCCCAGCTCTGCTCCAGCCACTGGGATTGTTTGGTGATCAGGGGTGTCGATGGACCACTGGTTTAGGCTCTAGTTAATTGAATGTTCTGGTTACATGACAGTTAATTCACAGTCCTCTTTGCTTTGATCCTTATAAAACTTTCCTAAATTCATGTGTTCACCCTTCACCAAACAACGTTTACTTAGTTGGAAAGATTCCTTTTTCTTTCCTCTATTTTACAGATTCCTATAATAGTGTTATAATACTCTGATATTAATAGCAATGCATTTAGTAAACACACAGCTCTAGCTTCCTGGCTTAATGCATAGTACATACTAGAGAAGGGAGGTTTTGTTTTATGTTTAAGTATACTGTAAGGTTTCAAGCTTCTCTTTCTGAGCCATTATCACTACAAAGAATGAAAGTGCCTACATAGGCATCAAAGATTGTGTTTAATGTGGATTCTCTTTTTTTTTTTTTTTTGAGGTGGAGTCTCGCTTTGTCACCCAGGCTGGAGTGAAGTGGCCGGATCTCGGCTCACTGCAAGCTCCGCCTCCCAGGTTCACACCTTTCTCCTGCCTCAGCCTCCCGAGTAGCTGGGACTACAGGCACCTGCCACCATGCCTGGCCACCATGCCTGGCTTTTGTATTTTTAGTAGAGACGGGGTTTCACCGTGTTAGCCAGGGTGGTCTCAGTCTCCTGACCTGTGATCCACCTGCCTTGGCCTCCCAAAGTGCTGGGATTACAGGTGTGAGCCACCACACCTGGACTGTTTAATGTGGATTCTAATCTCAGGAAATCTCCTGAAAGAATAATTGATTTTTTGGTTTCAGTCATTATGAATTTTTCTACTAGGTGTGTTGTGTGCTGTTTTAGTTGAGAGGTTTCAGAGAAGCAGATGCAAAGATGGAATTCAATGCATTCTGTTAGAGAAAAGAACTGAGGAAAAATGAAGAAGGAGCCAGGAGAGTCAAGAGCTGTCAGGCCATTCAGGTGTAACCCCAAGTACTTGTTAGTGTAATTATGTAGCCAATCCAATACTGACTAAATCTATAAAAATGAGTGCACTGAAAATGAATCCTGTGTCTATGAGCACTAAATTGAATACATTCAAGAGATTTGGTAAAAAACAAGTAGTCACTGGCCAGGTGCAGTGGCTCAGGCCTGTAATCCCAGCACTTTGGGAGGCTGAGGTGGGCAGATCACTTGAGGTCAGGAGTTCAAGACCAGCCTGGCCAACATGGCAAAACCCCATCTTTACTAAAAATACAAAAATTAGCCGGGCGTGGTGGCACACGCCGGTAGCCCCAGCTACTTGGGAGGCTGAGGCAGGAGAATCACTTGAACCAGGGAGACGGAGGTTGCAGTGAGCCAAGATTGTACCACTGCACTCCAGCCTGGGGCACAGAGCAAGACTCTGCCTCAAAAAAAAAAAAAAGTAGTCACTAAAACATATTTTTTTATTAAATCAGAGATGGCCAAGATTACTGTGAAAGTTTGGGGGAAGCGCTTAAAATTTAGTATAATTCTACACTTTTATTCTGTTGCAGTGTCTCTGCAGTTTAAAGAAACTAAAACTGGAAATCATTGTCAATGGATTGAGGATGTGATTTGTGCAAAACAGATGATGAAAAGCTCTAATCAATAGATCCTATGCAAAGAAAAAAAGATGATAGGCTTATATTTTAAGATTGGTTGAATATACACTTCTATGCTTTAAGCTAAATGAAAATATTTGCTTTTTAAAAAGCCTATGTTTGATGGACTTTCTCAATTAACCAACCAAGTACTCCTACCCATAAGGGGCTTCTTTTTATTTTTTAAACACAGTACAACTGCATTTACCACTAATGTTTACATGTGTGACAATAATGGGAAAAACAAGAGGTTCCTGGGATGAAAGGAGTATGTAAAGGTCAGTTCAGGGTTGGAGTTAGGTCTTTTCATTCAGTAATTTATTCAGAAGAGTTTTAGAACCTTGCCAAAATCATAGATGGCCTGCTTTGATTTCACATTTATGTTTGGCAAGACTAGATACACACACACACACACACACACACACACACACACACACATTTATTATGTGGCAGAAATTTCTGGACCCCAAGTGATAGAGGTCAGCCAAAGGGGTTTTCTACTGCCCCCTATATTCTCTACCAAAGACTTGCTAGGGAATATTCAGCTATCGCCTACATTACATTTCAACTGTCTGCTAAGGAAAAATTAGTTGTAAATTTTGATTCATCCAGGTCCACCTCCAACCCCAGGCTATTTCTTTTGGCTAATTCACACATGCAGAGAGAACACGAGGAGTTTGCCTCAAACTCTTCACTAAACTTTATGGGTGCACCCCAGTGACTGCTCCACATACGGGAGACGTCTGGCCCTTTTTAAAATCCCTCCTGGAACTTAAATTATCGACCATTGTAATATCATAATTCTCTCTCTTCATTTGATACAGGATAATGCAAACAGGAAATCAGCAAGCAAGCATAATTTCTGGACATGATAGAGTCCTACCGAGACTTGGCAAACAGGCTGTGCATTTTCCTCTTGTTGCATGGTGTTACGACACCTCTTCTACAGATGTGGCCCCCGCAGCTGTGAACTCCTTGAAGACAAGGACTAGAACAGCGCCTGGCACAGTCCGGGTTGTATATAGATGGCTCAGTTGAATGAATGCACTGCTTTTGTCCAAAAATACACTCATCACCATGCAGAATAGACTCGAAATATAACGCGTTATCCCATACTTAACTAAACCCATGGCTTATTCACGGTTGATGGCACCTCGTGCCATATAGCAAGGCTGGAGAGTGTCCAGCCAAGAATGATGCTGTAAGCAACTAAAAGAGAGATGCCAAGACTTCAAAGGATAGGACGTTCCCATTTGAAAAAGAGAAAGCCCAGAGCAAGGAGAGGATACGTATAAAAAGAACGTTATCCCTATAAGAGACATGGTCTAGAAAGCTCATGAAGCTCTTTGCTTGTAGGCAGACAGTGGTTCTCAGACTTTACGAAATATCAGAATCACCTGCAGCCTTGTTTCAACACACTCGTGGGCCCTTCTCCAGAAATTCCAGTTGCACAGGCCAGGGTGGATGCCTGAAAGCTGCATTTTTTTTTTTAACAAACTCCCAGGTGTTGCTGATGCTGCCATGGAAACATGATTTGAGAACACTATAGTAAGAGATGGGAAAGGCTGGAAACAAAGTTTCTTCTAAGATTTTAAATTAATTTTAAAAATGATATAAGTGAATTCTTTTAAAAATTTGTATCACAAACGTTCTCAAGTATGCACAAAAGTAAAAAGACTCATAAAAATCCCACACAGTACACATCACCCCACTTCAAAAATACCAATTTACCAGTCTTATATATCCCCATCACCTTTTTTTTTTTTTTTTTGCCAAAATAGTTTAAAACATATCCCAGCCATATCAATTAATCTATAAAGATTTCAACATTTCCAACATTATCATTCTAACAGACAAGCACTCTTTTTAAATGTATTTACCTATTGAGGGAAGCTAGGATGTTTGCAATGAATTGTTTATAAAACTGTAAGAGCCAAGGAAGACCGTGCTGCATGAATCCCAGATTCTGACTGACCGAATGTTATTTTGACTCTTTATTTGGCAGTGACCACCCTCTGCTTCTAGGCCTTTGCTTAGCCTGCCACCACACACACACACACACACACACACACACACACACACACACAATCTTGTTAACCCTTCCCGCCCATCTCCTCATATCCAAATACTGTTCTCAGTTGAAGACATGTCCCTTCCTTCTAGAACCTTCCTCCAGCAGTAAACCACTTATCTCTCTGACACATAGCCCAGCCTTATGTTTCTCCTGACAGGGATCTGCAACTTTCTGCCTTCTGTTGCCCAGGGGACTGTCCCCGGGGGACGGCACATTCCTGGAAGGTGGCACGAGGAAAGGGTTCCAGACAAGCTCAGAACAGCCCACAGTCCTCTCTTCTCTGAAGGACATTACAGTCCCTCGGGGTTGGAGGCTGGAGGTAGAATTTTCATTTCTGAGAAATGACCCTGGATGCCAAATGATTATCCACAACCCTACAAGCTCGATCAGATTCCGAGCGTGGGGGGCACACGCTGTTGCCCTGTCTCACTGATGGCTGCCACTACAGTGCAAACCCGGGAAAACTATAGTTACAGCCAGCCTTTTGCCCAATCACCACTCACTGAGGCTTTTCAGGGAAGAACTGGGTGGAAATTGGCTGGGCCTGTGGAGGAATCTGCAGGTGGGGGAGGGGTAGCGGGCGATGGGGAGGTGGAAGCAGAAATGCTAAGAAAGCTAAATATTGTGGTTAAGTCGGAAATGTGGATTTCTGACGCTTTTAGGAGGAAGAGGATGTGGCTGAGTGTGGCACTGGGGCACGTGAATGCCCACATGCAGAGGGGATGCTTGAAAATGAAACCACCCATAAAGCAAGGCATTATAAACGGGCTGTGAGTGTGGCCAGCATTGACTTTGGCAGTAGAGGTCTGGATTTGCTAAGCCTCACGGGTGAGTGAATGATGGGAGTTGGAGGCAAGGAGGTTACTAGAGATTCCTCAGTGCTCTGGGGGAGGTGTTTTCAAGCCAGCAAAACCAGCCTTGGTGAGACCTGACCTCTGAATAGGACAATATAAAAACCCACAAAGAGACTTTAGCCTAGTTCTCTTTTTAAATAAAGTCAGGTGGGCAGGGGCAGGGGGATTCCCATTAGAAAGTTTTATAGTACTTTTGTAGTAGGTTATGAATTATGCTTTGGAACTACACAAAACAGTTCGAACACAGTGCTTCCTGCCGCTAGAATTGCAGGCTGTCAGCCACGGCTTTGCTCACCTCCCCAGCTAAGCCACCTACCTTCCTATGGGGGAGACAAATCACCCGCTGTGGTCTTGTTGCCCTGCCTCACCCCTTGAGAACCTTCTTTCTTTTCTTTCCTTCTTTCTTTCTATTATGTACATTTAGTTCCCACAGGCTTCCTTTATCAATATTTCAATTGGTTGCTGCTGACCTATACTTGAATCCAAATATTTGCCCTATTCAGTATGAATTGTTCATTCAGCCAAATGCTTGATTATGTCTGTGCTCTTTTGAGCAAATTGAATGGGCTACTTGACTATGTAATGCCGATATAGCCTGGTCATTAGTAATGTTTGTTAGAATTGACCAGATGCAACAAGGAAGGAAAGGGAGAGAAGAAGGAGGTTTGTGTTCAGTTTTCCTTCCAGAACAACCACGGTGAAGAAAATGAAATCGTGCGCTTTCCAAGGCACAGTTCTAAACTGCCTTCCTTTTCTTCCATATGGGCCCGTAGTCTACTATGAATCAAATGGGTCAGGGTTCAAAGGAGATGGATGCTCCTAAAGGCTCGCAAGTTTATGTATTCATTGGGAAACTACCCCCGTAAAATGAATATGGTTTTTTAAAATGATGACCAGCCTTCTTATTTCTATTGTTTAGATCAAGACGCAAGAAATAAAATAAAGCTAACTACAAGCCTTGCTCTTGATTAATATTACTCCCTGCACTGGTTGTGTGACATTTCTTCCCATATTCAAACTAACCTTTCATGAATGTGAAAAGCCACATGACTGGACAATTTTTAACTATCATATGTTAAACTATAATTCACACTTTAGGGGAGGAAAAGCTTTCTCCTCTATCCTCTTATGTTCAGTGACTGGGGCTCTGCAAATTAAAGTTACAAAAGATATAAGGAAGAAAAAATTAGTCTATTTACGCTTGCAGTGCACATACATGCTGGAGAACTCAGCGATGAGTAACTCAGAGAAGTGGTTAGAATTCAGGGGTTGTATACTGTGTCTTAACAAAGAGCAATAAATTGTGAAGAAGAAGCTAGACAAAGGGGAAAGGTTTGGGGCTTGTGAGGAATGCTAAGTTATGGAAAGGGGACAAAAAAGTATGGTAAATAAGGGTCATTTAGCACGACCCTTACCAGACTCTTATTTGTTATGCAGATAAGAGTCATCCCAGGTGACAGGAGTGTCTTAGAGTGGTTCTCTTCCTCTTATGGAAGAGTGAGATACCGTTCCAACAGATGTCACCTTTACAAAGGGAAAATTATGCCCTGCTTTTTTACAGAAATGGAGAGAGCAGAGAGCAAATTGCTGTAAGTTCAAAACAATCCTTACACCAAAACAGCATATTTTGGGGTGCCACACTTTGATTCTTTTCAATACAACAATTATTTGCTGACTACCTACGACATACACAGTACTGAATTATGTTGTGGAAACACTTGATGCACAATAAGGGTTATAATTTGGCCCTGACCCAAGGAAGGAAACCAGCACAGATCCAGGAGAATTTTTCCAGGCACAAGAGTGGCTTTGAAATGTAAATTAATTTTTCCAGTGCTCCAGAGCAGGAAGTGATAATAAGAATATACCGGTGTGTTGGTGCTTGACCTTGAGGAGTTCCTATCTTATTGGTAAAGGCAGATATGTACATAATGTAGAAAAGATAGGAATGAGAATACTTGGGGCAGGATATCAAGTGAAGTAATTATGGACCAAAAGAACAAAACTGAATATGAATAGAAGGTACCCTTGCCCTCTGGGGGCTTACAGCCTGTTAAAAGAAAGAATTTATGGACACAAATAAATGGTATCTAAGGCAGACTGCTTAAAGGAGCAAGCAACAAGGTGACAGGGGCTTTCAGGGCTAGAAGAGGTCATGTCCAAGACCACTGCATACATCCAGCCCACATTTTTAAAAGCCTTGCTTGAAACTCATGGCTCTGATGCTCCTTCAAGTTCACATCATGTGTATTTTTAATATGTCTGAAGAATTTACAAAATTCTTTAAACATCTTTCACATAACTTTTTGATTACAACAGGATTCGCTGCTTTATTTCCCTGCTTCGATTACACAGATTGCAATGCCCCATTATATAAAAGAGAAGAAGAGATGGAGGGAAATGGGTACTTATTAAGCACTTACTATGTACCAGCCCTTGAACTCGGTAGGCACTTTCAACTTTGTGTCTCACTTATTTATGAAGAAAATTTTCACTTGCTTCTCAGTTCTGCCTCATTCAAGATTCCCCATGCCTCGTAATCCTAAGTTCCTCTTCCCAGATATCCCTGCTCACCTCCCTGTAGGCAGAGGAGGAACCCTGCACACCTACCATGGTGTCACTTGGACCAGCTCTTACTTCTGGCTGAGCAGCCTTAGAGTTTCTTAAACTGTCAACATTACTTGATTGTTAGGATTATTTCTACGATCAGAGGGTACAAATCCTGTTTCGACTTTTCTCCAAGCTTATTTCCACTGAAGGTTCTCCTCCTTCCTTTCCAGGTCCTCTAAGGCTGTGCTCTCCTAGCCAAATCCACATATCAGCCCTCTCCGGAGACCTCCTGGATGGTCCTCATCGCCACGTCATTTGAAAGCACTCTTGGCCTTTGTTTCCTCCTAGAAGACACATTGTCCTGCAAAGAGCATGTGCTTCAGGTAAAATTGTATTAGAATCCAGCTCTGCTCCTCACACACCGTGCAGCATTGGTAAATCCCTTAACCTCTTTGTCTTAGTTTCAACACACGTAAAAACGGGCGTAACAATATGCCTGCCTGACCAAGCTGCTGAGGGGACTAAAGAGGTAACGTGTCAAAGGACATAGGACAATGCTCAGTCCATAACTTGTGCTTATTAATATTAGTTTCTTCCTAATATTAGTTATTCTGCTTTTTGGTGGTGAGAATTAGATAGATAGATAGATAGATAGATAGATAGATAGATAGATAGATAGATCGATCGCTCTATGGTGGTGGCTCATGCCTGTAATCCCAGCACTTTGGGAGGCCAAGGTGGGCAGATCGCGAGGTCAGGAGGTGGAGACCATCCTGACCAACATGGTGAAACCCCGTCTCTACAAAAATACAAAAAATTAGCCGAGTGTGGTGGTGTGCGCCTGTAGTCACAGCTAGTCAGGAGGCTGAGGCAGGGGAATTGCTTGAACCCGGGAGGTGGAGGTTGCAGTGAGCCAAGATCACACCACTCCAGCCAGACAACAGAGCAAGACTCGGTTTCAAAAAAAAAAAAGAATACTATATATAAATAGTATGAGAAACTTGCATTGCAGAGAAAAGCTAGCCATTGCTTTCGGCTCTGATTTGAAGGAGTAGGAGGAGGCTAGCATTTCTGAACAGGAGAAAGGCAAAGCTCTCAAGCTGGAGTTCCTAGCTCACTGTGTTGCATCCTAGCTTACTGTGACACAGAATGTCAACTCTCTGTGCCTCAGTGTCCTCATCTTTTAAGAGTATAATGATATTATAATGCCAGGGGCCTTATAGGACTTTTTGGAGAATTAAGTTGAGAAAATATGTGTAAAGCTGTAGTTTAGTTCCTGGTCATAATGAGTGTCCAGTGAATGTCAGATATTATTTTTATCCAATGCTCAATATGTGTCATTGTTATAAATATATCATTTCTCTTATATATATATATGAAATGTACATATTATATTCATTTACCAATGAGAGATCAAAATAATTTCCTTTTAGTAGTGAGAAGGCCACGTTGACATCTGGTGTTCTCTGTGTAGTCAAGAACACCATAGAGGAAAGGCAAGATATTGAAGCAGCCTGTAGATGAGACATTTGGGAAGAAGAGGTGGAGAGGAGAATGGGGTAGGGAGAGAAGAAGGAGAAGGTATCAAAGGAGTGCCCCGGAAATATATTTTCTAATATCTATCAATGATCAACTGTTACTGCTTGAAGATCTTAGGAAGAAAAGGATTATACAAACAAAATATAGGCCAGGCGCAGTGGCTCATGCCTGCAATCCCAGCACTTTGGGAGGCTGAGGCAGGCAGATAACTTGAGGCCAGGAGTTTGAGACCAGCCTGGCCAATATGTCAAATCCCCATCTCTACTAAAAAATACAAAACTCAGCTGGGTGTGGTGGTGTGGTACACACCTGTAATCCCAGTCACTAGGGAGGCTGAGGCACAAGAATCACTTGAATCCAGGAGATGGAGGTTGCAGTGAGTTGAGATCACACCACTGCACTCCAGCCTGGGCACCAGAGCAAGACTCTGTCTCAAAAACTAAACTAAACTAAAAATAAAAATAAAATATTGCTCTAATAAGGCCATATAATATATATATTATATAATTTATATAATAAATCACCCATAATCGTGATGACTGTAAGACCCATTACTTATAATGAGGTTAAATAATCAATTCTAAAAGTATTTGTCTAGCCCCTATTTTAGTTTTCTAAGGCTACTAAAATGAAGAACCACAAACTGGGTGATTTAAAGACAGAAATGTATTATCTCACAGTTCCGGAGGCTACAAGTCCAAAATCGGGGCATTGCCAGGGCCATACTTCCTCTGAAGATGAAGAGACGGATCAGTGCTAAGCCTTGCTCCTCGCTTTGGGTGGCCTGTCAGCCATCTTTGCTGTGCCTTGGTTGGTAGATGCATCCCTCCAATTCTTGCTGTGTGCCTTCACATTGTCTTCTCTCTCTCCATGCACATCTGTCTCTCTGTCCAAGTTTTCCCTTATTATAAGGACACTATCATATTGGATTAAGACTCACCTATTCCATATGACCTCATCTTAACTACTGTAAAATTACATCTGCCATGACCCTATTTCTGAGTAAGGTCATATTCTGAGGTACTGAGCTTAGGACTTAAACGTATCTTTTCGGGGGAACACAAGTCAACTCATGATAGCACCTATTTTCCAATACTCTCCAAGCAAATTGCAATTTGGAATCATGTGGAATACTTTACTAATATAATATAATATAATATAATAATGTTTCTAATTTTAGGACTAAATCATTCTGATTTATTAATATTAGTGATGTTACAGCAGAAAGTTCTAGTTTAAAGAGGGAGTGCATAACTAGATTCTGCACAAATTCTTCTCTTTTAGTGTTAAAATCCCAAGGCCATATCTAAAAACTGCACCATTGGAATAAGGGAAAGGGGCGTAGGGTTTGCAGTGATGTGTCCATTGCATGTAATACTGCACTTAATGGAGAGTGCAGTCTACATTGTGTGACCATTGTGTCATAAAAACAGGAAGGCTCACAAGCCAAGCCAGCTGGTGGGATTCTAACCTTTTGCAATCACACACACACACACACACACACACACACACACACACACTATAAATAGGAAAGGAGAAGGTCACTCTGCTTAGTGAGGTAGAGGAATTCAGCAACCAACACAAAAGAAACTTTCCCTGAGAAGATTTGCAGAGGAGTCCTAGTGTTTCTCAGCTATTCAATCCCTGAATGTGTTTTCATGTTTTCAAGTCAAAAAATAAGGTTCTTGATCAGGAACACACAGGGGAGGAGTCACTTCAACAATGACCAAGCCCGGTGAATTTTGACCGAAGGCCAGAAAAATATTGGTTTTCATGTTGGCATGATGGATTATTTGCTAAAACACTAACATTATATTAATTAAGGGAGATATTTTGCCTTGTTGATGAAGAAAAAAATTTTTTGTAAATAACATGCTTAGCTTTGACAATGATGAAGTTAAACATATGCAAATTATCTGATGAAGTTGCAATGACTCGATGTAAAAAATACATCTGTTTCCTACTGCTGGTATTTTCTAAAAGGTCAGAGCTACTTCTACGTGATGTGTGCAGGATGAATATAATAATCTTTGCTCAGAAATGCATACAGTATTTTAATAGCGTGCCTAATATCTACCAATTTTGAAATAGTTATCACTTAAAATATTATCACAGAAGCCATAAATATTAAATACTATATGAATTCACATAAAAATATAGGAACTGATGCATCTTAGGGCTCTTCCAAGGTATGGGATGCTTTTCCAAGCATTTAGCTTGCTTCAATACATGGTTATTATTACCATCCTTTCCTCACTCTGAAACTTGCAAGACACTGTTTATATCTTTGCCCTAGACATGTGTTATCTTATTTCATCCTTACATGTGGGTTTTATCGTCCCCTTGAACAAGGAGAAAACTAAGGCTGAGAACACTAAAGTAACACGATCATGGCAGGGGTGAGATTTTTAAAGTCGACCTGACACCAAGTCCCACACTCTTTCTGTTGAACCTCCATACTGCCTTGTTGGTTGTTTTCTGGTTTTGAAAGAAAAGAACAATCTGGTTTTATTTGTTTTTTACTGTATTTATCCCATCACTGGAAAGCCCTATCTTGCCTGAACCAGACTGAGGTTTAGAAATAAACATACTTCTGTCGGTCTTTCATATAAGGTATTTCTCTCTGCGTGTGTGTCTTTCTCTCAGCTTGTGCTCAATGATCGAACACTATTTTGGACCCAGAAAGACCTATTTGATTCATTCATGATTCACTGACACATGACCCGTGTGCTGTATCATTTTATACAGAACATGGACATTGCAGCTAGGATAGCATCGACTGGTGACGTAGACTGTCTTCTTTATATACAAATTGAGGTTGAGCCAATGTAAACACACTTGACCCCCTGGATGTTACAAAAAAAAAAAGCAGCTCCACCGTCAAAATTGAAAGTATTGTGTTTCCCTGGCATACACTAGTGGCTTCTGGTCCTGCATTTGCCACTAACCGTGATTTTGAGTAACTCCCTCGGGCCCCTCAGCCTCAGCTTTCTCACCGGGCGCTTACTCTCTGAATCTCACTTCACAGGATTGTTGTCTCAAATGAGAAAACATGAGGGAAGAATTTTTTCAAGTTTAAATTCCCCAATGTGCTGTAGCTTTAAAAACGATGATGAATCCTGTGGTTTGAGCTCGTCGATCTGGTGCTACCCTGGCCAAGGTGTTAGGTCAACCACTCACTTGCTCAGTCTGTGCACTTCAGGTTTTCCTGTTCCCCAGAAACCGTGACATGCGTGGTGCTCTTCAAAACTCATGTTGGAAAGCGTGGATAATAAATTATTCAGGGAACAAAGCCTGAGCTCATTGAAAAGCTATTGCTCTGTGGGTAAATACAACCCCACTGTGTATTAAACAAAAATTAAACCCCATTTTCTTTTTTTATAGTGAAGTTGCCATCAATTCAAATCCCGAGAACAAGGCCCTGGACACAGTTAATAGTCCGCAGCCTGGCCAGCCCGGGCTTTGAAAGCAGGGAAGCCTTCCTGAAGTGCTGCTTGTACCCAATTATAACTCACTACTTACCATCTTCATAATTTAAATCTGTCCACCCCTTGGGAGGGGGCACATTTTTGCTAATCAAAGCCATGAATGCACCTTTTTCCTTTTGACAGCATTAAATTAAAGCTAAATGGTCGGTTTTGAATGAGTTACTGTGAAGAATAAAGGCATTAATGAGGTAATTTCATTATGGAGACTCATCCAGGCCTATGTGAAAACGAGGGAAGTAAGTGGAAAGGAAAGCTGCTGAGGAAATTAGGGTTCCTTCCACCCTAATTAATGTTTGGGGGCATTTAGTACAGGCACCAAATTAACTGCTCCAAAGAACTCTCATTGAAAAAAATACATTGTTGCCCTCCCTTGTAATTAGAAGACAGTACAAGGAGAACACTCTGGGAGTATAAAGCCAGCCTTTAACTTATTCGGCTGGCGGCAGAAAACACACCATTATGGGGCTGGAGTTTAAGGAAGCACTAGGCGGACAATATAGGATTGTTTAGGTCCTTGGACTCTGTGAGCTGTAAACAGGTAGCCTCTGAATGAGGAATTATGAGACTCCTGGGAGGCCTGGCTTCCCAGCAAAACAGTCTTAAATGCATCTAAAAGGAAGAAAGAAAGGTGAATAGGCCCAGCGTGGTCCGCAGAAAGAATGCTCAATGCTTGTCTTAAGTGATTACATGATGTTGCGCCGGCCCCTCTCACTGAGTTATCTTTACACTGCTTTTGTCTCCTCTAATTGGAGCTGATGAGGTGCTAATTGGAGGCCTTTTTAAAAAGCCCACTACTTTAATCATTGGAAAATCGAGGGAGGCTGAGGGAGTGGAGTTAATGAGACAGAGGGGAAGAAGAGAGAAAACTTTATGTGGCTAGCTGGACAAAAGTGAAGCTGTGGTTTGTGTGTATCTAGGAAGGGTGAAAGGGAAGGTTTGAGGGGAGGAAAAGGGGAGCTCAAGATGTTTTATTTTAAAAATCTTTCTGCAGCACCTTCAAGGTCAGCTGGAATAAGAAGAATCTGGTTAGTCTGGCGGTTTCTGTTCTTTAATTCTCACACTGGGGCTGAATTCAGACTAAAGCCTTTATGGTCCAGCCCTCGACTCTCCTTCAAAATTGTAGGAAGAAATTGTGTGGAGTCGGGCGTGCCTCCCACTGACCCTTGTTCCTCTTTTCAGAATGCAAGTTTTTCTTGAACCCTTTGGATGGGTTTTCGCTGCTGCTTCTGGTGGCGGAGAGGACTCTTCATCTCAGACCTTCTCTGTGTCACAGGTGGGGAGTGTAGCGTGGTGGTCATGTCTTCAAGGGTTATGAATTGGGGAGAAGAAAACAGAATTGACTTACCAACAGTGACTCTGAAGTTGGATATGTTCTGATTTAGGGTTGCTTGTTTGTTTTTCTTCTCCTTTATGCTTTTCTGTGCTTTCCAATCTCTAGAGTGAGCCTGTATATCATTAACAAAATAACATTTTGGCCAGGCGCAATGGCTCATGCCTATAATCCCAGCACTTTGGTGGGCTGAGGTGGGTGGATCACCTGAGGTCAGGAGTTCAACACCAGACCGGCTAACATGGCAAAAGCCCATCTCTACTAAAAATATAAGAATTAGCCAAGCGTGGCGGTGCATGCCTATAATTCCAGCTACTTGCGAGGCTGAGGCATGAGAATCGCTTGAACCAGGGAGGCAGAGGTTGCAGTAGCGCAAGACAAGATCGTGCTATTGCCCTCCAGCCTGAGCGACAGAGCAAGACTCCGTCTCAAAAAAATAAAATAAAATGTTAATATCTTTATTCAAGATAACTTTGTTACTTTAAGTAGCAAAGAAATAGAATGGAGTGTGTGGCAGGGAGGAGAGGTATGATGTGGAAAAAGTGGACTTCTAGAAACGTCCTCTCAGGGGCACCGAGCCTGGGTTGCCTGTTCTTGCTGTGTAGCAGGACCCGTGGAGTGTCAGGACACCATGGAAATTCAGAGAGAAGCATCACACCTGAGGGTTACACAGTCTCCCACTCAATTCTCCATTCCCTGGCCTTGAGAGGATCGATAAAATATTTCCAGAGTATCTCGGAGGATTTATAAAGTATACCATGGGATTTAGCACTTTATATATTACCTCATATATATTACCTCATATTGTGTATAATCGCCACCACTTCTTGAAGGTTAATTTCCCCATACACTCTAACCTACTTTAGGGCAATGACCCTGCAGTTTGTCTTCCACTCCCACCTAAGTGCCCAAGCTTACCTTTTCCACACTGTCCCCGTGTAAAATCCAGCCACACGCTGTAGCACATCAGCCAAAGAAATATGAAATTGACATGACACGGTTGGCCTGTAAATGCAAGCACGTAACATGGGCAAAACCTAGTGGGATCGAATTTTATCCTTGGGAAATGAGTTGACACCTGCCAAGTGGTGGGAACAGTGCCTGGTGCTCAGTTAGGGGTCAGTAATTTAAAGCTGACACAAGGTGACTGAGAGTGAGAGAGAGAAAACTGGGAAGCAGATAGTCTTAAAAGTCAGAAATGATTGTGCAAGGCAAGAGAGGCAGCATTTGGTTTTGAAAGCTGTAAATCTAGGGAAGAGTTTTGTGTAGGGTGGATATGTAGAATGAACATGATGTATGTCATTCAGAGATTGAGAAGGCAGCCGGCCAGCATCTGAGCTCTGTCACAGTCAGTGACACAGCACTCCCCACAGAGAAAAACTTAGGATCTTGGCACTAGAAGAAGCATTACAGGTGCTCTGGCCTCAGACCACTGTTCTGCAGATTAAGTGATGGGCTCAAAACCATCCAGGTCATGGAGAGTGGCTGAGTCTGCAGCAGATTCTAGGTCTTTGACCTACCAGGCCAGGCCAGTGCTGTTTTTCTTTCTCTTTCTTTTCTTTTTCTTTCTTTCTTTTTTTCTTTTTTTTTTTTTTTTTTTTTGAAACAGACCCAGGCTGGAGTACAGTGGCACGATCTTGTCTCACTGCAACCTCCACCTCCAGGGTTCAAGCGATTCTCCTGCCTCAGCCTCCTGAGTAGCTGGGATTACAGGCACCCGCCACCACACCTAGCTAATTTTTTATTTTTAGTAGAGATGGGATTTCATCATGTGGGCCAGGCTGGTCTCAAACTCCTGACGTCAAGTGATCCTCCCGCCTCGGCCTCCCAAAGTGCTGGGATTACAGGCGTGAGCCATGCGCCAGGCCTGTTTTTCCTAATAGCACACAGACTTACAGGATGAAGAACTTGCCAGCCTCCTCCTCTGAAGTGTCTGAGTATGTTAGATTAGTACAGGAGACCCCACTGTGTAGATGTA
Organism: Theropithecus gelada; assembly: GCF_003255815.1. NCBI lineage: Eukaryota > Metazoa > Chordata > Mammalia > Primates > Cercopithecidae > Theropithecus > Theropithecus gelada. The sequence continues at coordinate 52,104,136 of NC_037686.1, read as the reverse complement.
TATGTGTGTGTGTGTGTGTGTGTACACACACACACACACATTTACACACATATACAGACACCTAGACATACACGTCAGCCCCAAGTTCAACCTCATTCACTCAGTCACTCCTGCACTCATGCATTCAGCATCCAGGAAATCTTGGGATACCCACGAAGTACTATGTCCTGAGCTGAGTGCCAGGGATATGAAGGTCAGCAAAACCTAATACAGCCTGTCCTTGCGGAGCTTATTGTCCAGTGCATGGGACAGACATTGCATAAAGATTTACACAAGGATTGTGTTGATTCCTGATGCTATGTTCAATGTCGTGGAGGAGAAGCACCGAGTAGACGAATACGGTCCTATTTACCAAAGACTCCAGGTGACACTGAGGCAGGTGCTTTGAAAACCCTGAGCTACGGTCAGCAGGCAGCAGAACCTCCCCTCCAGCTGCTATGAAAGCAGCTTCTAATGAGTTAATGAGCAGCCTGAGGATAGAGGGCGACAGGGAAGGTAGGGGGAGGCGGAGGGGACACAGTAATCTGCAGAGCATTAGCAGATGCTTCAGCAGGAGGCTGGGGAAGCTATTTGCCAGTTGGCTGCAACTTCTGAAAGAGCAGGCAGAAGGGTCAATCAATGTGGCCTTCATCAGTTCAGTGACCATATTTTTAAATAATAATAATATTAAAAAAGAACACATAATCTAACAGGTTTTTTGTTTTACAAATTAATTTGATAAAATAACTTGCACAAACACAAAAATTAAATTGAACTTAGTTATACAATTATTCAATTGGCACTACTGAAAAAAAATACTTTTATATGAGGTCTGGGGCACGTAGGAGCCAGAAATAAAGATCTCAGCATTTTAGCTCGACAGGGGGATTTGAAGACTGTAGTAGAGCCATACCCCTTAATGTAATAAGGAAGAAAGGAAGATCCAGAAAGATACGTGACTTTGTGATAGGTCATGCCAAGGGCAAGATTAGAGAATAGGGCTCCTGGTTGATAATTCGGTGTACTTTTTTTTTTTTTTTAATAGAAGCAGGCTCTTGCTCTGTTACTCAGACTGGAGTGCAGTGGTGTGATCATAGCTCACTGCAGGCTCAGACACCTGGGCCCAAGCAGTCCTCCCACCTCAGCGTCCCAAGTAGCTAGAACTACAAGTGCACACCACCATGCTAAGCTAAGTTTTAAATTTTTTGTAGAGACTGGGTCTAGCTATGTTGCCCAGGCTGGTTGCTCAGTGCATTCTTGAGTGCAGCATGCCACATACTTTGATCCATGTACTGGTCAGCAGCACCCTTACAATACACCCAATTAAATAAACTAGAAGCTCCTGGATATTGTGACTAATAAAAGAAATGCAATTTAATATTCAATAATATACCAATCTCCACCCAACTTTGAAAAGTTCAAAAAAGCAAGAAAACTGGCAAGATTACTGGGATTGCATTAACAGGACTCAGGAGGCAACTTGAAGAGGCTTCTACTAGAATGGTTTTGGCATTATCAAGGATAATTGGCACAGACTGAAATACATCAAATATGCTGAAATACATCAAATATGCTAAAATCCATGAGTTCAGAATGACATCAAACAAATAGAAAAACAATGACGGCCAACAACTAGAAAAAAAAAAAGTTATTTTAGGAGGATGCCTGAGAACCAACTCTGTAGTTTAAAACTAGTTTCTTTTTTTTAAGTAAAAGTATTTTCCTGCTTATATTGTAGATCAAAGTTAATAAATAGTTGATGAGAGGAAATTACTTTTTCTAGAAGCATCCCATTAATAAATGAAGAGGACATGATGGAATTAGAATGTCACCATTTTATCAAGCCTAATGAAATAACGAATCTAGGAAATGTTGGTCGGTGCCTGCTCACAACCAGACACAACGCGTCTCCTAATGGAAGTTCACATTGCCCTCTGCCTACGAACTGTTCTTGCCAAAAATTCCAACTGGATTGGCCAGCACTTCTGATGGCTCAGCATTCTCACAAACATGGCCTTTATCCGGGCCTCTGAGGTTCTCACTTGCTGTTTTGCAGTCAACTCCTAACTGATCCTTCAGCGTCTCACAGCCCTCCGGCCTCCTCACCTCAAATCACCGGAGTGATCCATGTAAAATGTGTGTCTTGTCTAAAGCTCCATGCTGCTCTAACTGGTCAGGCTCTGCTGTGGGTTGAATTGTGCCCTCCCCAAGAGACACGTTCAAGTCCTAAGCCCTGGTACCTGTGAATTTGACCTCGTTTAGAATAGGGTCTTTGCAGATATAATCAAGTTAAGATGAGATTATAATGGATTAGGGTGGACCTTAATCAGTGAGTGGTGTCCTTATGAAAAGGAAATTTAGACACAGAAACATGGAAGATGGCCACGTGCAGACGAAGGCAGAAATTGGAGTGATGCATCCACAAGCAAGGAAATGATAGAGATTGCTAACAAGCACCAGAAGTGAGGGGAGCTACCTTTCCAGCTTATCTGGAGAGGATCCATCCCTCATACCCTATGTCAGCTCCACCGAGTCAATCACAGTTCTCAAGGGAGCCAGGCTCTTGCATCCTTCTGACCTTTGTACATATTGCTCCCTTCGCCAATAATCAGTGTCATCCTCTCTGCTACTCAGATGCCCCCAGTCTTTGAAATCTTAGCTTTCCTCCTGGGCAGAATTAAAGCTTTTATGGGACCCCAAAGAACTTGTACCCACCTCTTCCTTTATGTTTTCCAAGCAGCATTTTAGTAGATTTCCACACCAGACATGAGCTCTGCCACAACAGGGAGAACATCTTATTCTTTCCACAATCCCAGTGCCCAGCAGAGTAATAATAACCTTAATATGAATTAATATTAATAATAATATTGGTTAGATTTACATGTTAACACTTAGGAAGAGAAGATATTGCGTATTCATACGTTTGTTCATCCCCCACTTCCTACTCCCTACCCCCATCCAACCTTCTGGTCACCTATGCTACTCACCTCTGGAGAGGCCATAGAGCAGTAGTTAAAAGCATGACCTCTGGATCTAGAGTGGCCTTGAATCACACCTGTTTTTCAGGTTACCAGGTGCAAACCCCAGAGCTGGAAGCACAATTTGAGAATGCAGGTGAGCAACGCTGAATGGAATGGCAAGGGAACTCAGTGGTTTCTGCGTGAGCTGTGATTCACCCACATATGAATCCAGTTACTGAAATTGACCTTTTGTCCACAGTGCTCTCTTCCAGATTCCAGTGGCCATGCTCCTGACTCCTCGATTTTTATCTTTTGCACCTTTTTTCACCTTCCTGCCCTTGACACCTGTTCAGTTCTTCTCAATCTTGCTGAACTGCATTCTACTTATTTTGGACCTAATTCAGCTTTGTTCATTTTCGTTTGAATTTTCAACAAGGTATTGACTAGGTCTATTAGCTTGGTGTTTTCTCAAAGCAATGTATGTGCATTTTAAAGTTTTTAGTATCTAGACCATTACTGAAGTGCTACAAAATTAAGACACCATTAGCAACCACCCACTAACTCCACAATAGCTCTTGGAGAACTACCATTTGTTGTGTTTTTTGCCCTTGCTCTTTATAGTCTTGTTTTGAAAATTATGGTACAATACACATAACATAAAATTTACCATTAGTGACACTTAGTGCATTCACAGTGTTGTGCAACCATCACCACTATCTAGTTTTGGGTTTTCATCACCTCTAAAGGAAACCCTGTACCCATTAGTCAGTCTCTCTCCATTCTCTCCTCCCCGCTGCCCCGGCAACCACTATCTGCATTCTGTCTCTATGGATTTGCCTATTTTGAATATTGCATATAAATGGAATCATGTAATACGTGGCCTAACATGTCTAACTTCTTTCACTTAGCATGTTTTCAAGATTTATCCCTGTTGTAGCAGGTATCAGTACTTCATTCCTTTTATGGCTGAATAATATCCCATTATATGGATAGACCACATTTGTTTATCCTTTCATCAGTAAATGAACATTTGGGTTGTTTCTACCTTTCGTTTATTGTGAATAGTGCTGCTCTGAATATTTATGTACAAGTTTTTCTTTGAACATCTGTTTTCCATTCTTTTGGGTATATTCCCAGAAGTGGAAATGTTCTAAGTGAGTAACTATGTTTGCATTCTTGAGGAACAGCCAAACTGGTTTCCACAGTGACTGCTCCACTTTTTATTCCCACCAACAATGTGAAAAGGTCCCAATTTCTCCACATCCTCACCAACACTTGTTATTTTCCTTCTCCAAAAAATTATAACCATCCTAGTGGTTGTACCATGGAGTCTTTTCAAAGCATAGATATCATTCTAGAAGTGCTTCTTCAAGTTCACGTATGCATGCAGCATTCAGAGATTTTGTAAAAGTATAGATTCTGCTGCCGCCAGTCTGCAGTGGGATATGAAATCTTCCAGGGGGTGGTGGTTCTGCTGCTCCACGAGATTTGTGGAGCAGCAGAGATCACATAGAAAGACGATAGCAGCCTTTGCTTGAAACCCTCTGGTCACTTCCCACTGCAGTTAGAATATACTTCAAACCCCTTCCCATGGTTAGCAGGTCCCTGTCAATCCTTCCAGCTTCCTCTGCCTCCATTCTCCCACTTCTGACCATACTCCCTTCATTCTGGGCCGCTCTTCTGCTCCTTGAACATGCCATGGCTTTCCCGCCACCAGGACATTACATTGTTGTCCCTCTGCCTAGGACTCTCTGATCCCCTGATCTTCACGGAGCTGCCTCTTTATCCCTCAAGCTTCAGCTCCAATGTCTTCCCCACCAAGAGGCTTCCCAGAGCCCTCTACCTAAACTGGGAAACAAGGTTTTCTGCCTACCAGTCACTCTCTATCTCACCTCTCTGGTTTTTGTTTTTTTTTTGTTTGTTTGTTTTTTGTTTTGCTTTTACGGCACTTACCAATATCACAATTTGAAATTTTATTTTTAAAAGTTTGTCAATAATTTTATTGTCTGTCTCTCCCTTCTGGCCCATAAAACACTACGACACCAAGGCCTTGTTTTTCTCATTCATTGCTGTATCTCTAATACGAAAACAGTGCTAAGTGCTGTTCATCTAGGTGCACAATAAATGCTTATTCAATGAATGAATGAGTTGATTACAGTTTCAGCACTTCTTCTAGTACGTCCCCATGGTTTTCAAATATGGCCATGTGTATCTAAAATGTCACCCAGAGAATATTATAAATTATTGTCAGAATTATAGACATGGAACACCTTCCTAAAGACTTCCAGACCATTGAAACAGCCATCAGACAAACTGCCGCAGTTTAACTCAGCCTACCAACTGGCTTCTTCATTGTCTGCTTCCACATCTACTTTTCCCGCCGAGTTTTTGTATCTGTTTACAATTACTCCAAGAAAGGAAAATACGATGTCCCGTTTCCCCATGCTGGTTCTGTTTTCCTTTGTAAGCACACAGAACTGTGTGAACATCTCAGATGAGCATCATAGAGCTTTTCTCATAAGCCCATCTAATAAGCAGCAGATTTCCGTGACTTCTTGTGTCTTCACTGTATAAGGAGGTGTTTTCCATTTCCCTCGGTGGAGTCTTTATCTCATTTTCACTTTTTACCTTTGGGCTTGAACACTCTAAATTTGTTTGAGCCTCGTTGGGGACTCTGCGCTGCCTCTCACTCATCTGTCTTATTTGGGTTTCAACTCACCAGAGCATTTTGAGCTTTATTCTATCCAGACAGGTTTCCTTTTGTCTTTTCCACTTTTTGTTAACATTGGTTGTTTATTTCTTTATCATTAATATCGTTTCCTACATAATCATCCCTAGATCCAAATAGGTCCCTTCAGCCTTTATACCTCTATTTCAGAGCATTTTAAGATAAGTCCCCTACAACTGTGAAAGCAGTCCTTCCCCCATTTAGTTTCAGATTTAAAGTGAATCATCTCTTTCCATTCCCTGTGGTCTAAATCTGATCAGTTTAGCATCACTTTCCTTCCTTACACCCTCAAATCTCTCCTGATGGAAGAATTAGCTCAAAAGGGCACGCACCTCATCAGATGCTGAAAACACACCACACTGGTCTTATTTTCCTGGGTAGGAAAACATAGTCAGTCTTTGGCAAAATGTCTTTGCTTTTTATCCTTTTCTGCCTTAACCCAGAAGTTCAATCCTCTCTGCTTTCACTTGTTTCTTGAGTTGGTGATTATGGGCAGCCACACGTTGGCCTTGGTGATACATCGTTCTGGCTCTTCTTTCTTGTTACTCGATATCCAGGAATGTACTGTACCAGATGAATGCCCGGCTGCTTGGATGTCACTCTCAGAGTTTATTGCACTTTTGTGCTGGCTTCTCTGATCCTTCAGTAGTCTATGAGCTCCTTCTGGCAGACATTGTATTTTATTGATCTTTATTTCTCCAGCAGCCAGCATAGTGCTCACCTCACAATGGATTCTTAGTAAAGATTTAGAGACTGCTGAATGAATATCCTGTGATCCCTTACCTTACAAGCCAAGAGACACAATACCCAGGCACACGAGACTCCTACTGAACATGGAAAGAGAACATACAGGTAAGTGTGCAATGTGGTTCAGTAAGTGTTTAAAGACAAGAAATAAATAAGAGTTCATGGAGTTTTAGAAGGCTTCATGGAGAATGTAAGACCTAAATTTGACCATTAAGAACGAGAGAGAGAGAAGCATTGAGGAAGTGACGAGGACGCTTAAATTTTCCACTCTGTCCCTCTCAAGTTTTCTCATGGGAATGCCTTTGTTTTTCTTTTCCTCTTATCATAGCATCTCTGTCACTGGGTCACCTGCAGTCTTCTCTTCCACCTTTACCAACCTGGTCTAAAAATCCTCTTATAATGCTTCTCTGTGCAACCCTATCTTATTTTTTGGCCCAGCGTGGAGTATCAAGGGCTCTGATGGACAATATGAGTTTTGTCCTTCCAAAACTCTCTTGGGCCACTCTCCCAGCCTAGTGTACTAACTGAGGCTGCCCCTCAGGAAAAACCAGGTTGTGGGGTAATTAGGTCATAGGAAACACTGAAACCAGAAGATTCAGCTGGAGACTAGGCTAAAATTCATAAATACAGATTGGCCTGGCTTGAACTCACAATAGGCTAATTTTAGATCTGTGGGTTTGGTCTAGCAGAACAATGACAATTATATCCTTTCTCTAAACGTTTTGCCTCCACTGGCTTTGGAAGCATTTCTTTTCTATCACTGAGTCATTCAATAGCAATATAATTGTTATGTCCATTTCCCTGGCTCTAACAGGTTTGGGAGCCAGTTACCTTTCCCAGTTCATTAACCGACTGGCCTTCGCATTAACAGCCCCTCCATTGGGGGGTTGCCTTGGAGACAAAGCTTCCTGTGGGTAATCCAAGATTATCTAGCTCTTTGTCCTACATGTGACCCTTAATTACTTGCTAAATTAGAATGGTTTTCTGAAAATCACAAGCGGAGGTTAATATGTTCTTCCAGAGCTGGTCAAGCTAAGATGACACTGAATTCACAGGGAATTCAAGTTACATGATCCCTGAAGGCGTCTCTTTGAGTAAGAAGATGAACTCTCCCCCTGGGAGGCACTGCCCCCCCATAAAGCCCCTGTCACTCACTGTCCCTCCGCCTGCTTTTCTAGTTGTGGTTTAATCTTCTCAGGACAATTTACTATGTCAATATTGAGCAGATTCATTCTGGTGCGGGATCCTGTATCCATTTGTCTTTGATAACTAGCTGCTTTAAATTTGAGTACATATTTGTATCGTAATTGCAGGTTTTTACTCTTTATCTACACAGTTACAAGGCTTCATGTACCCATGTGGGACAGGCAAGGGAACGGAAGAAACAATTAACAAACAGAAAGTAGACACTGTGGGTAAAAGAGTTTGAGCACTAGAGTGTCCTTCCTAACATTTGATAGGCCTCAAAGGGAGATTAGCAGAAAGGAGGACTCTTAGAATGCCCCTAATGAGCTGCCTCTTCAAATGCTTTTTGGAAGTAAGTTCTATATAAATAATGCAGATATTGAATGAGAATTATGATTAGCAATCATAAATGTAGCTTTACTTAAGATGTTTAGTTATCTAGACTATAATGAAGCTACTGAGTTCCAGAAGTTTAAAAAAAAAACAAAAAAAAAAAACAAAAAAAAAACCAGCAACAACAAAAAAACCACTGTCTTAAAATTTATAATATTATGGATAGATTTCAACATTAAAGTATCAAACTAATAACGGTATGTAGCCTAGAATCTCACAGATCCTTCCAAAAAGTGTTTAGGAAACCAAACTGAACGGACTCGTGTTAGAAATAAACATCATAGGTGATTCAACACCTCAAATCATTCATTCACATTTCCAAAGCAGTTGTTGGCAGATTGCTACAAACCTATTCAATCCGGAGGCTTGACTGAGTACATATAAAGCTTTGAGTGTTTGTGGTTATATTCAGCTGTGTGCCACCTTTAGAAATATTTAAGCATCTATGGTGTATAAGGTGTCACGTAGCCCCCATTTTGTTGAACTGTAGTCATCTAAGTAGAAATTAGCAGAGAAGTCCTATGAAAATCGCTTTGTGACACTTGGTCACATCTATAATTACATATGTGTAGCACCACAAAATTGACTCTGCCTGTAATATACTTAAATTAGCATCAGAGTACATTTCTTTTAGAAGAAATTTTGGTAAATCCTGGAGTGGTTACCGAGGAAAACTGAGATTCTCTTTGATATGGTTTTAAAGTAGTTTCATTCAGCATTTTCTGAAGTATGATTCTCAAGATAGAAGTCCTGCAGCATACTAATAAGTGTTATGCAAAAAGGATTCTGTGATTAAATAAACTAGGGAAATGTTGTGTTAAAACTAAGTTACTTTTTAAAAAACTTAATTAATTGTTACCACTGAAGAACTTCCAGGAGCTTTTAACACTTAAATGTGCATTATGAAAAGTCAAGTCTCCTAAATGTATTTACTTACAGAATTCCCGTTATCATAGTACCCCATAGCATCTCCTGGAAGCAGCGAGTTCTAAGCAGCATACTCTTGGAAACACTTTTATATATATTTCTTAGCCTGCTTTGGCTAATAGGTGCAGACACAACCAATAAAAAAATTGATGATCCAACATCCCATTATCACACCCTCAAAACCTAACTTCAAAAAGATTGTTGAACTTCTTGTTCAATTTTTTTTTTTTTTTTTTTTTTGAGATGAGTCTCACTCTGTCACCCAGGCTGGACTGCAGTGGCACGATCTCGGCTCACTGCAACCTCCACCTCCCAGGTTCAAGCAATTCTCTGCCTCAGTCTCCCGAGTGACTGGGATTACAGGTGCCTGCCACCATGCCCAGCTAATTTTTTTGTATTTTTAGTAGAGATGGGGTTTCACCATTTTGACGCTGATCTTGAACTCCTGACCTTGTGATCCACTCACCTCAGCCTCCCAAAGTGCTGGGATTACAAGCATGAGCCACCGTGACTGGCCAGTTCAATTCTTTTGATAGTTTATGTCTTTCCTTTAGTTCAGTGATTTCTACTAACTCCCACCTACAGGAGATCGTATAATTACTCCAAATATTTGCTGCCCCTTCCTGTGATTGGTGTCCCTGCCCCATTGGTGTCATGTGACTTTTTGGGCCAACAGACTGTGAATAAAAATGACATACGCTGCCTCTCAGCACAAGTTCAGCAGTCATGGTGTAGCTCTGCCATGTTCTTTCTTCTACCTGAGCAGCCCTTCCACTTCATCTGGCTGCATCTTTACTTGTGTCCCAGGAGGAAGATGTGGAACAAAGCCTCACTGGCTTGCAATCAACATGTCACATGGGTGAGAAGCATAGCCTTGTGTTTATAAGCCACCACTTCCTGTTCCCCATTCAGCTCCTTCCCAGGAACAAGGGAGAGAGTGATGGTCCTTCTGAGGAATAGATAATGCTTTTCCTGCCTCATTCCCTTCACTCATGCTGTTCCCCTGGCTGGAAGCCCCATCCTGACCCTGTCTGTCTTTAAAACTCGCCCTCATCTTTTTAAAGCTCAACTGAAATATCACCTCTATGATAAAAACATTTTTGATCACCGCCCCTGCCAAGGTAGCATTGATCATTCGCTCCCTTTTTATGCCCTCCCTGTACCCTGTACCAATTTCCAAATTTGTGGGTGCAAAGCTTTACCTGGGAGCTTGTTGATGAGATCCCTGCACACCTTGACTTACTCCAGTATGGTTCAGCGGGGTCTGGGGTGAGGGACCAGGAACCTGAGTTTTAAGTAAGCAATCCCGTGTAATCTGAATCAGTCTGGTCCAAGGACACTACCTAGAGAAGCACGGTCATTAGAGCACCAATAGCACCTTTGGCACACTTTGGTTTGCATACCTGTCTACATCTACTAGACTGTGTCCTGCAAGCAGAAACCAAGTCTTGTGCAGCCAAAGCCCCTAGATTGGCTCATGGTAAAGGCTCAGTAAAAGTTAAGTGAAATACACAATTTGTCAAATTGAAAACTTTCATACTGTCAAGGATCAACAGAAAGATAATTGCTCTTTTGTAAGCAGAACACACTAAAATAAAGCACAATATAACTGACACCCCTAGGAATCAGGCGTATTTTTTTCATATATAAACAGACTATCATTGTCAGCAAGCTCTTCTGGTTTTTCACTTTTCCCCAGAGAAGCACGGTGTATGAGCTCCCTCAGTAACCCATTCCAATATTTTGCCACCATTTTTTAAATAGGCAATGCTTTCTTTACCTGAACTTAATCCTGAAGTTTTAAACTACTTATCTCATTCAGCACCTAAGCAGTAAAGATAGGGAATGATTTTCATAACAGAGAATGTTTCGGTAAGGAATCAGTTTTCATTTTGAAGGGACTACACTGAGATTGCATCATTGTAGTGGTTGTTTGTAGTTACCTCCCTGCAGAGTGAGGCCAGGCCACAAAGGGTGTGCTGGTTAGAGATGGGTGAGCATGAACACTTGGATTTTGCTGATGTTGCTTTCACTACCAATCCAACAAACAGGTTTTACCAAGAATACGGGACATAAGAACTCAAATGAATGCAGCTTCCCAGTTCTCCCCAAGCTCCTCATGCTTATATACATGAAGATCAGCAATCTGTGTAGCCCTTTGGGAACGAAGATGGCACTACCCAGAGGGTCTCACGAGGGCAGAGAGTCACAAGAGCTTCAGGCTGGGGAAGGACTATCCAGCTCTCAAGGATTTACATACCAACATAGAAAATATGTCCTGCTATACTTAAGTTACCTGCTTTCCTGTTCTGTTTCTCAAGGCATAATTGGGCCTAAGGCAGGCCTATCTCATCCTCCTTCCCAGTAGTCCTCCAGTTTGTGTTTGGAGATCCGTGAAGTTAAGAAAGGCTATCGTTAACCTTATACGAAGGGAGGGAGCAAGTGATCTTGGCCAAGGCAGTCATCACATTCTATTCACCTGCCTTCGTGATTATTTCAGGGAAAGACACATGAACTAAGCAGTCCATGAAGAGTGAAATTCAGAACGTTTTAGGGAGTGATAAGTCAATCTGCTCTTTCTTGGTTAGATGTTGCAATGTAGAGATGCGAAGTCTGGAAGTGCTACAGTCATTTTGCTATCATCAGAGTGTGCCTGGAGATGAAGCTGACATATGGAGGAAAGCAGAGGCTGAAACTCTGATCCAACTGTACCTGACGCTGACCCCATCTCAGGTCTTTTTTACTTACATGAGCCAATACCCTTTGTTGCTCAAGCCAATTTGATTTGAGTTCTCTATATTGCCACTACAATCACCCAAATTGGTATAGGCCTTATCCCTCCCATTGGAACTTTGTCTAAAACAGGACGCTGTCAGATCAGGTAAACTCCTCAAAGCAAGAAATGTTACACAGGAGATCTGATAAGATGGCTGAATAGGAACAGCTGTGATCTGCAGGTTCTAGTGAGACCAATGCAGAAGGCAGGTGATTTCTGCATTTCCAACTGAGTGAATCCAGGAGCTGATTTTTAAAAAAGATTAACAAAATAGACTGCTAGCCAGACTAATAAAGAAGAAAAGAGGGAAGAATCAAATAGACACAATAAAAAATGATAAAGGAGGTATCACCACTGATCTCACAGAAATACAAACTATCATCAGAGAATACTATAAACACCTGTACGCAAATAAACTAGAAAACCTAGAAGAAATGGACAAATTCCTTTACACATACACCCTCCCAAGACTAAGCCAGGAAAAAGTCGAATCCCTGAATAGACCAATAACAAGTTCTGAAATTGAGGCAGTCATTAATCACCTACCAACCAAAAAGCCCAGGACCAGACAGATTCACAGGCGAATTCTACCAGAGGTACAAAGAGGAGTTGGTATCATTCTTTCTGAAACATTCCAAACAATAGATAAACAGGGACTCCTCCCTAACTCATTTTATGAGGCCAGCATCAATCATCCTGATACCAAAACCTGGCAGAGACACAGCAAAAAAGAAAATTTCAGGCCAATATCCCTGATTAACATCAGTGCGAAAATCCTTAATAAAATACTGGCAAACCAAATCCAGCAGCACATCAAAAAACTTGTCCACCACGATCAAGTCAGCTTCATCCCTGGGATGCAAGGCTGGTTCAACATATGCAAATCAATAAACCTAATCCATCACATAAAACCAATGACAAAACCACATGATTATCTCAATAGATGCAGATAAGGCCTTTGATAAAATTCAACACCCCATTCATACTAAAAACTCTCAATAAAATAGATATTGATGGAACATATCTCAAAATAATAAGAGCTATTTATGACAAACCCATAGCCAATATTATACTGAATGGGCAAAAGCTGGAAGTATTCCCTTTGAAAACTGGCACAAGACAAGGATGCCCTCTCTCACCACTCCTATTCAACGTAGTATTGGAAGTTCTGGCTGGGGCAATCAGGCAAGAGAAAGAAATAAAGTGTATTCAGATAGGAAGCGAGGAAGTTGAATTGTCTCTGTTTGCAGATGACATAATTGTATATTTAGAAAATCCCATCGTCTCAGCCCAAAAACTCCTTAAGCTGATAAGCAACTTCAGCAAAGTCTCAGGATACAAAATCAATGTGCAAAAATCACAAGCATTCCTATACACCAATAATAGACAAGCAGGAGCCAAATCATGAGTGAACTCCCACTCACAACTGCTGAATAAAATACCTACAGAACTACAGATACAACTTATAAGAGACATGAAAGACCTCTTCAAGGAGAACTACAAACCACTGCTCAACAAAATAAGAGAGGACACAAAAAAATGGAAAAGCATTCCATCCTCATGGATAGAAAGAATCAATATAATGAAAATGGCCGTACTGCCCAAAGTAATTTGCTTAGATTCAATCCTATTCCCATCAAGCTACCATTGACTTTCTTCAGAGAATTTGAAAAAAAAAAAATACTTTAAATTTCATATGGAACCAAAAAAGAGCCTGTATAGCCAAGACAATCCTAAGCAAAAAGAACAAACCTGGAGCAGCACACTACCTGACTTGAAACTATACTACAAGGCTAGAGTAACCAAAATAGCATGGTATTGGTACCAAAACAGATATATAGACGAATGGAACACAGCAGAGGCCTCAGAAATAACGCCACACATCTACAACCATCTAATCTTTGACAAACCTGACAAAAACGAGCAATGGGGAAAGGATTCCCTATTTAATAAATGGTGCTAGGAAAACTGGCTAGCCATATGCAGAAAACAGAAACTGTACCCCTTCCTTACACCTTATACAAAAATTAACTCAAGATGGATTAAAGACTTAAACAAGCTGGGTATGGTGGCTCACACCTGTAATCTCAGCAATTTGGGAGGCCGAGGCGGGCAGATCACAAAGTGAGGAGATCGAGACCATCCTGGCTAACACGGTGAAACCCTGTCTCTACTAAAAATACAAAAAAAAAAAAAAAAAATTAGCCGTGTGCAGTGGCGGGCGCTTGTAGTCCCAGCTACTCGGGAGGCTGAGGCAGGAGAATGGCATGAACCTGGGAGGCAGAGCTTGCAGTGAGCTGAGATCATGTCACTGCACTCCAGCCTGGGCGACAGAGCAAGACTCTGTCTCAAAAAATATATATAAATAAATAAATAAATAAATAAAGACTTAAACAAGACCTGAAACCATAAAAACCCTAGAAGAAAACCTAGGCAATACCATTCAGGATATAGGCATGGGCAAAGACTTCATGACTAAAACACCAAAAGCAATTACAAAAAAGCCACAGTTTGACAAATGTGACCGAATTAAACTAAAGAGCTTCTGCACAGCAAAAGAAACTATCATTAGAGTGAACAGGAAACCTACAGCATGGGAGAAAATTTTTGCAGTCTATGCCTCTGACAAAGGTCTAATATCCAGAATCTACAAGGACTTAAACAAATGTACAAGAAAAAAACAAACAACCCCATCAAAAAGTGGGCGAAGGATATGAACAGACACTTAACAAAAGCTAAAACTGACAAATGAGATCTAATTAAACTAAAGAGCTTCTGCACAGCAAAAGAAACTATCATCAGAGTGAACAGGCAACCTACAGAATGGGGGAAATTTTTTTGCAATCTATCTATCTGATAAAGGTCTAATATCCAGAATCTATAAGGACTTAAATTTATGAGAAAAAAAAAACAACCCCATCAAAAAGTGGGCAAAGGATATGAACAGACACTTCTCTAAAGAAGACATTTATGTGGCCAACAAACATATGAAAAAAGCTCATCATCACTGGTCATTAGAGAAATGCAAATCAAAACCAGAATGAGATACCATCTCACTCCAGTTAGAATGGCAATCATTAAAAAGTTAGGAAACAACAGATGCTGGCGAGGCTGTGGAGAAATAGGAACGCTTTCACACTGTTGGTGGGAGTGTAAATTAGTTCAACCATTGTGGAAGACAATGTGGCAATTCCTCAAGGATCTAGAACCAGAAATACCATTTGACCCAGCAATCCCATTACTGGGTATATACCCAAAGGATTATAAATTATTCTGCTATAAAGATACATACACACGTATGTTTATTGCAGCACTATTTATAACAGCAAAGACTTGGAACCAACTCAAATGCCCATCAATGATAGACTGGATAAAGAAAATGTGGCACATATACACCATGGAATACTATGCAGCCATGAAAAAGAATGAGTTCATGTCCTTTGTAGGGACATGAATGAAGCTGGAAACCATCATTCTCAGCAAACTAACACAGAAACAGAAAACCAAACACTGCATGTTCTCACTCATAAATAGGAATTGAACAATGAGAACACATGGACACAGGGAGGGGAACATCACACACCGGGGCCTGTCGGCGGGGATGAGGGGGAAAGGGAGGGAGAGCCTTAGGACAAAAACCTAATGCATGCGGGGCTTAAAACCTAGACAACGGGTTGATAGGTGCAACAAACCACCATGGCACGTGTATACCTGTGTTACAATCCTGCTCATTCTGCACATGTATCCCAGAACTTAAAGTAAAATAAATTTTAAAAAAGGAGAAATGTTGCATTCACCTCAGGGATGCTTGGATCCCAGCTCTATGAATGAAATGTTATATACGAACTCAAAATCACAGAGGAGAAAAATATTTTTCTGTCATTAACAGCTCACCATGGATTAGATTTCTGGCCTTTCATGGGGTGAGGAAGAATGCTTTAGGGTCCTGGGTTTCTACAGCAACAGATAATAAAAACTAGTAGACTCACTGACTCTTATCTATCAACAATATCCAGTTGCTTTACCATATTACACAGGTAAATATTCACAATGAGATTGTGTTCTTTCTTTGTAGCCATTTTTAATTGAACCTTGCCAAGGGGCTTCAACTGGGTTCAATAGTGTAATAGGTTTACTTTTAAATATCTGAAGTTAATATGGAAAGCTGCTAAAATGTTTGAAAGAGGATTGTGTTTCATTATCTCTGTAATTTCCTTTAAGTTGAAAACATTGTAAAATTTAAAAAACAAAAACGAAAACCAGGAGTCTTGCTTTCAGCATTTAGGTGATGCCCTACTGAAAAGGGTGTCATTGATGCTTACAAAGTTTATTTATTTATTTATTTATTTATTTGGAGACAAGGTCTGGCTCTATCACCCAGGCTAGAGTGCAGTGGCACGATCTTGACTCACTGCAACTTCCACCTGCTGGGCTCAAGCCATCCTCCCACCTCAGCTTCTAGAGTAGCTGGGACTACAGGTGCACACCATCACACTCAGCTAATTTTTTGTATTTTTAGTAGAGATGAGGTTTTGCCATGTTGCCCAGGCTGGTCTTGAACTCATGAGATCAAGCAATCTGCCTGCCTCAGCCTCCCAAAGTGCTGGGATTAGAGGTGTGAGCCACGCCTGTCCAGAAGTGTTTTAAGAGGCAGAAAGACACTAAGAAAAACGACAGCTTGGTTGGGATCCAACCTTCTAAAATTTGTGATAATATGATTAACTCTTTGCTCCTCTCTTCTATGCTGGCAGAAGGTGTCTAGGATGCCAGAAGATTAATAGAACTATCTCATTTCTAAAACAAATAGACATCTCATAGCACATGCTGATACTGTCTTGGGGGAGCAGAAGGACACAGAGCAGATTGGGAGATTGGGAGACACCTTTTCTTCTTTGTAATCCCTGCTTGCTGAGGGAGGTCTGAGGATCAATGACTTGTTTTTTAATAATTGGTTATCAATTCCAATTTTCTTTGACCCAAGTGATTAAAGGTTTTTTTTGGTTTTTGTTGTTGTTGTTGTTGTTGTTGTTGTTTTGAGACGGAGTCTCGCTCTGTCGCCCAGGCTGGAGTGCAGTGGCCGGATCTCGGCTCACTGCAAGCTCCGCCTCCCGGATTTACGCCATTCTCCTGCCTCAGCCTCCCAAGTAGCTGGGACTACAGGCGCCCGCCACCTCGCCCGGCTAGTTTTTTGTATTTTTTAGTAGAGACGGGGTTTCACCGTGTTAGCCAGGTTGGTCTCGACCTCCTGACTTCGTGATCCGCCTGTCTCGGCCTCCCAAAGTGCTGGGATTACAGGCTTGAGCCGCTGCGCCCGGCTGATTAAAGGTATTTGTGAAGTGTTATTCATAATAGCAAAAACTTGAAAACAATTCAAATGTCTGTATGATACTAAATTACGATTATGATATGTTTTGTACAATGAAGTACTAAAAATAGTTAAGCACTTCTAGGGCTGCTAATGTGGCACCTGTCTAAAAGTTAGAAAAAGGGACTTCCTCCTGATGGATGTAGCCTGCCAGACTCTCAGACTGAGCGCTGATTTCCACCTCCTCTTGTCACCTTGGACAGGCATCCCTGCTGCAGACACAATCATACTGGTAGTACTGGGTAGATCTATGCTTACCTTATAGAAAGGTGACCACTTTACGTTATGGAATGAAATATGTGTATGCCATAAATTTATATCATCTGATCCTATTGTTAAAAATCAAAGTGTATATATTTGTAAATGCACAGAATAGAAATTCTCTGGAACATTGGATATCACACTACTAATCACTGATTGACTCCAAGAAGTGGGGTTGGAGTTGGGGAGGGGGAGAGAATTGTTTTTACTTTATACAGTTCTCCACTATTTTAATTTTTATATTAGCATATTTTGTATTTGTGATTATAATATATTTTAAATTTTATTGGTAAAAATTATAAATGGAACCTTAATTAAACTCATCAATGAAAAGAATGTAACCTTTTCACTTTGTAACTCTGCCTTGCAGTTATGCACTATACTTGAAGAGAAAATAATGACTCCATAAAGTCATGAGAAGAGATGAGTGGGGTGGCTGTTCTACATAGTGGTTCAGTACACCTCTGTGTTCATCTTCCTTAGAAACCTTATATATTGTATCCCTGTTGGTTGAAAACTGATTATTTGATCTATGGCATAACCTTGAACTGAAAAGTCTTTGTTCTTATATAATTATATCCTTCTAACTTGGATCACAACTGCATTTTGTAATCCTAATAGATAATCTATAAGGCACGATCGTGTTCTTGATTAACTGTGCAGGACACACTGTTAGTTATCTTTGGATCTTTCATTTCTGCCTTCCTCCTTCTGAACTGAGCCCGGATTGAGTTCATACATTCACTCCCCACCACACACATAGCCCTTATGACTCAGGGGAAGCTAACTCCATCCGCAGGTCCCAGGGTAGATCAGGATTTGTCTAACTAGTGATTCTCATAGTGTGGTCCCCAGATAAGCAGCATTAGCATCACCTGGAGCTTGTTAGCAATACAAATTATTAGTCCCTATTCTCAACCTACTAAAACTAGAAATGTGGGTCTCAGAAATATGTGTTTTAACAAACTCCAGAAGTGATTCTGAATGACATTAAAGTTAGAACCACTGTTCTCAACCAAGGCTGGTAATCTTGTACTCTTTACAAGCAATTGACTCAGTGCTTCGTCTTCCCCTGGCTACGGTTAATGTTCCAAAGATGGACATGTAACCTAAATTGACCTAATCAGAATGAAAGGCAGAAATTTTATCCAAGGATGAAAGAGATTTTCTGTCTCTCCCATTGAACCTAAAGAAGGTCTGACATCTTAGAACCTTGAGAGAAGCTAGCCTGAGGACAAAGTCAATGTGAAGTAGAAACAGAACATTTCAAAGATGGAGAGACCCTGGCTGTAACTTCCTGGGCCCAGTCCTAGTCTAACTTACAGTTCTGTGACATAATAGATTTCTTTATTGTTTCAGTCACTTTGAATTGGGGCTTTTTTGCTCTGGCAGCCTAAAGCATTCAATGTATTAAAATACATATAATTTTCTAACTGTTCAAGATTAAATCCGAATTCTCTAAGCAAGTTGTATTCCTATTGCCTTGCCTCTAGTATAGTGGTTTTAACACTTAATTGTCTGATGTTGTGAATAAGAACAAACACATGTGTGCTCACGCATTGAAGGAGCAGGCAGACAATATCATTTTCATTACTCTTATCAAATACAATTTATTCAGTCATTAGGAGGTTCCAAAAATAGTTAATCCACTAATGCAAACAATGAATTGGCATGGTAACCTTAGTTTTCACACTATTTTTGCTGTAACTAAGTGAAATTATTTCCAGCTAGCTTAAGCAAAATGGAGGTCTATTATAAGACTACCAGAGTGGTTCACAGACCATCGATTTTACCCCAACTCCAGCCAACAATTATGTGTGCCATTGATGAGGGGAGTGTATCTGAGTCAAAGAAAATTGAAATTGATCACCAATTATGAAAAAACAACCCATTAATCCACAGGGCTCCCTGTGAGTAGGAAGACCAGAAAGAAAAGATATCTCCCAATCTGCTTTTGGGCTTCTTGTACACTCAAGAGCAAAACACCATTCTGTGCTATGTGCTAGAAGACATCCATGGGTTTTATAAATGGGACAAGCCTGTCAATCTTCCGGCATTTGGGATACTTTTTGCTAGCACAGAAGAAGCTGGCAATGAGTCACAGATATTGCCAGAAGATAGTTAGAAGGAATCGGGCACCAAACCGAGCCCTGCTACTGCCACTCCATCTCTCCAGCTCTGTGCAGGGCCCAGTGGTGTGTTGAGGAACCCTCATAATTTTTATTCCCCTCTCAACTCAAAAATCTGAGCTTAATTTTTGGAAATTGCCTCAGGCACTGGAGGGGTAGTAAGAAATCCCCCCTCATTGTGTTGTACAAAATTTGCAATATGGTATTGCCCTGAAGGTAAAACATCACTTAATTGTTAAGGAATTTCCCCTCCATGGGTTACTTCAAAAATACAGATTTTAAAATTCACTGGCCCAGAGTTCCTTGGACCTAGAGTAAAAGCATTCTGATCCTTGAAACTTCAGTTTGCCAGGCCCAGTTTCTCAATTTCACCATTTGTAAAACCATCTTATCTAACTCAAACCGGAAAGCTCTCAGTTCTGAAGGAAAAATGCTATAAAATTTAAAGTTTAACAACTTAGACAAAACAACAAGCAAGATTCCCAAACATGACACACAAAAAACCCTTACGGGGGAAAATAGTAAATTGAGCTATATTAAAATTATAAGTATCTATTCATTAAAAGACAACATTAAGAGAGTGAAAAGTCATCCCACTAAGTGGGTGCAAATATTCACTATATGTTTATATCCAAGCAGGGACAGGTATTCAGAATAAAGAGTTTCTACAAGTTAACAAAAAAAAAAAGACAGCTGAAGCCCTCACATGCTGCTGATGGGAGTGTAAATGAGCACAACCACTGAGAAATTGGCAGCATCTACTATGACCTAGCAACTCTACTCCTAGGTATATATCCAACAGAAATGTGTGTTTTTTAAAAAAAGAAAATCTGGGTGCTGGTTGCATGGGATGTATTCATTTTGGGAAAAATTCACTGAGTTACATTCTTAGGGCTTGCATAGTTTTCTTTATATAATATGCTTCAATTTTAAAAAGTTTGTTTGTTTGTTTGTTTTTAAAAAAAGAAACAGCTTCACAGGGCGCACTGGCTCACGTCTGTAATCCCAGCACTTTGGGAGGCCGAGGTGGGTGGATCACGAGGTCAGGAGCTCGAGACCATCCTGGCTAACATGGCGAAACCCTGTCTCTACTAAAAATACAAAAAAATTTAGTCAGGTGTGGTGGCGGGCGCCTGTAGTCCCAGCTACTCGGGAGGCTGAGGTAGGAGAATGGCGTGAGGTGGAGCTTGTAGTGAGCCGAGATGACGCCACTGCCCCCAAGTCTGGTGACAGAGCGAGACTCCGCATCAAAAAAAAAAAAAAAAAAAAAAAAAGCTTCACAGAACACAGAACATAGTTACATTTATGGTTCAGCAAAATTACAAATATTTACTTGTATTATGCTTGAAATTCAGGTCTCTCATGAGTCCAAATCATGAGTTATGAACTGAAAATACTTAATATACACAATGTTTAACATAAAATGGTTCTTAAGATTGAAGGTTTTAATGATAGAATGGCTGGAATTGAAACCTATCTCTGCCACTTACTGTGTGACATTGGGCAAATTATTTAATCTTTCTATGCTTGTTTCCTCATCTGTAAATGGAAATACTAATGGCATCTACCTTAGAGGGCTGCTGTCAGCATTCCGTAAGTTAACTTATGTTGAAAGCTTAGTGCAGTTACTGACACACAGAAAGCACTCAGTGTTTGCCATTTTTATTAACATTAATGTTTGTTTAACAAATATTCACGGATTCTTTACTCTGTGCAAGGCATAGAGCTGGTTGACAGAGCAATGAGAGAACAAAAGAAAAGAAAATCATTAAATCCTATGGGTTTAAAACCCTGGAGAGTCCAGGGCAATGACCCACATACAATATACAGTGGATAAATATTTGTTACTGCTATTGCTGAGATGGCAGTAAGTATTGTACTTTCATTTAAATTACATCTCAAGACTAGCAGGTGGAAAGCCTTAAATCCATATTCAACTTGAAGGTTTTGAGCACTAGAAAGAGATTTAACAGTAATGGTCCATAAGTCTGAAGATGGAAAACTGGGAAGTTAATGAAAAATAAGTTTAGGTAATCTGGCTATTTAGTCCCTAGGGCTAATATGGCGTTCATGTAGCCCACACGAACAGAGCTAGTGAAATAAAGAGCCATGTGTAAAAACAATATAAATCATACTGCTGTTTCTTGGACTTGAAAAACTCACCATGACACATTTTTGAAAAATAAAACTTTGACCATGAATATTTTGACGATATATTTTCCTAAGCAAGGGAAAGAAGGGTCCTCTTTAAAATACAGAACGTGGGCCGGGCGCGGTGGCTCAAGCCTGTAATCCCAGCACTTTGGGAGGCCCAGACGGGCGGATCACGAAGTCAGGAGATCCAGACCATCCTGGCTAACACGGTGAAACCCCGCCTCTACTAAAAAATACAAAAGACTAGCCGGGCAAGGTGGCGGGCGCCTGTAGTCCCAGCTACTCGGGAGGCTGAGAAAGGAGAATGGTGTAAACCCGGGAAGAGGAGCTTGCAGTGAGCTGAGATCCGGCCACTGCACTCCAGCCTGGGCGACAGAGCGAGACTCCGTCTCAAAAAAAAATAAAAATAAAATAAAAAAATAAAAAAATAAAAAAAATAAAATACAGAACGTATTCACTGAGTGGAAGGCCGATCCTATCTCAAATGTCCAGGTTCTACAGATGCCTGGGTCCACAGCACATTATCCCTCTCACCAAAATCAAACCAAACTCAGTTTCATTTGAATGCACTATTGCCATGGTTTCAAAATTTGGAAAGCTCTTGGAATTAAATTTTGAGATGTAAAGGTTGGCTGACAAATTCACAGAAACCCTCTTTCCGACACCAACTCATAAACCCTAAGGCATCCTACAACCCCCGTGGGTGCTGGTTCCTAGTTTGAAATGCTCTAACACAGGTTGGTGGAGCTCAGTGGGCTGGGACCATAAGCACTCGGGATTGTACCACTGAAAAATCGATGTCACATCAAAAGGAACGCCTTTCTTCTAATATACTGAAAACGTTTTGTACAGGCAGGGTCCACAAGTCTTAGGGCTAGCCAATTCCTGCTCCCAGATAGTCTAAAAAGCTGGAGAAGGCTCCCTGCAGGTAAAGACCTATCGGCGCCTCCCGCACACTCTGCCGCGCCGGAAGGGAAGAGTGGAGTCCTTTCCCCGCCCCCGGGGAGGGTAGGCGGGGACTAAGGAACGCACCGCCCCAGACCCACCCCCTGCGCGTGGCCCCGCCCACAGTTGCTCGTGGCCTTGCGGCCGCGGGGAAACCGGAGGCCGGGGGCGGGGCTCACCCCTTGCCCTTGGGGGTCCCCCGGGCTCCACCAATCAGCGAGCGCCCTGTTGGCCATCCGCGGCCATCCGCGCCCCTCCCTCTCCCGCCCTCCTCCGCGTCCCAGAATCCAAGATGGCGGGATCCAGGCGAAGGGGTCTCCAGGCCAGAGTTCGGCCGCTGTTCTGCGCCTTGCTGCTGTCACTCAGTCGCTTCGTCGGGGGCGACGGCGTGGGAGGAGACCCCGCGGCCGGGTTGCCACATCGCCGATTCGAGTACAAATACAGCTTCAAGGGGCCGCACCTGGTGCAGAGCGACGGGACCGTGCCCTTCTGGGCCCACGCGGGGAGTAAGCCGAGGCAGAGGGATGGGGGCCGGGTTCCTCCCCGCCTTCCGCCGCCTCTTCGCCTTTCATCCGCGGCGACACTGGTGTGCTGAGGTTCCAGTTCCAGCCGCTGCACACCATATGCGCTGTGGAGGGGACCCTCTTGGCATCCCCTCCGCCGGGTCCCTCCTGGTTCGCACGGTTCCCTCCGCTTGTCCCCGAGTCTTTCCCTCACCCATTCTGTTCTCTCCCACCCGCCTGCTGTCGTCCCTTCTTTGATCTCGTCGGTACTTTCCGTTTGATCTAGAGGTGTTTGGTTACCTCTTACACTTCCTAGCACTCAAACTCGCTTCTAGGTATCATGTTTCACAACGCCACGTCTCTAGGAGAAATGTGCCCTACCCCCGGTCATCCTAACCTGAGACATGTTCTAGAAGCCCCCTTACTTCCTTTCCCGCTCCCCTCCCCCGCCCCCCATCCACTTTTTCTTTTCTCCGGTGTTAGCAATGGTTAATTCTTCGCTTGAACCCCATGCCCACTGACGGCTCCTGAGATGGCATATATTGGTATTAGAGTAATTTTTAAGTCTTTGTATGTCAGAAGACATTCTTACACTGTTGTAACTACACATTTTCCTCTCAGGGACTTGGTGTGGTCTTTGATCTTTTCTCTTGTAGTAACACGTTATGTAACTTTTTAGGAGAAGGGATGTATTTTTAGGGATTGATTGTTTCTGAACCTGAGACTAAGAATAGCATTACATTTTCAGCCCTTTAAAAAAACTGGAAACATTGAAATAATCTCTTGGGTTCATATTTTATTCACTGTCTGTGTTTGGCACTCTTGTAGCTAAGAGAACCTTGCTAGAGCATTTAGTTATGTGGAAGGAAACATATCTGCACTTTTTAGTGCTGATGTGTCACTGCTGACTAAGGAGTCAATCGTAGCACTTGGCATGACATAAGCTCTGTTCAATGACCGTGAGGTATACCCTTTGAACAAATGGCAAATGCCTTTATATGAGATGAGGAGCTCTGGCTGTTTGAATTCTATCTTTGTGTGTGATTAAGTAATCTTTTGTATAATAAGGTTTCTATACATCATTTTAGATTATCCGGTGCTTGAAACAAAATGTTTCATTTCTAGAAAGTAATTACTGAATAGGAAGCACCCTTTTAGGAAGGGCTGTTTCTCTCAAATTAATGTATAATTAAAAGGTATAGATTTCAATTTGACTTAATGACCAAGTCATTAAGTAGTTGCAGTAGAGTGCAGTTATTTTGTTACTCAGCAGTCATTTATTATGTGCCCATGCAGCGAGGGTGTATTACTGGGCATTTGTTATCAAGGTATCTCTATTCTTGATACACAAAGGTGATGCAAATGTTATCAAACACAAGTTTTTGGAGTTTTTGTTTCTATTTGTGGAATGATGATGAATTATTCAGTAGTGTTGATAGATTTGTTCACAGATTTTCACTTCTACACGTCTCCATTGCCTGCCTGTTCTTCTATCCCTTTGCTTTTTCTCTCACATACACTACATTAGCCAATTAGGAATGTTAATCAACTAGTCAAATGAGTTACCTTGACTTCCTTTACAGAGCCATAACCAGCTAATCTATTCTGCTGCAGAAATGTCAAGATAATGTACCAGTAAATTAAAGCCGTGTGGCTAGAATGAATTTGAAACAAAGTATTAGTATTTTAGCCATGATTTATCTGGCTACTGGCTCTGGGAATCCCTGCTATGGACATCCCTTGCTTTCACTGTCACTGTAGTTTTTACATAAGCCTCACTGTAACTACATTGATCATTTTGTTCTTTTCATTTTGCTCTGCAATTCGTTACTTCAAAAAGCGTAAAAGTAGAGAAATTTAAGATCTAGTTTAAACACAGCCCTTTACCTTCAACCCCAAATTAAGACCAAATCTATGGTGTTTCTCTTTCTTACCTTGAATGTTCCTTTAGTACACATCCTTACGCCCATAAGGGCAAAAAATGATAATTTGTAACCCTTTATAGCTCTCAGAGCTCTTTCACTTTCATTCTCTGTTTTGATCCTTAGTAGGCAAGGCCTACTAAGGCCTACTAAGGTAACTCTATAGTTACCTGTTCTATAGATGAAAAACTGATACTCAGAAAGGTTAAGGTTTTTGAAAAAGGATACATAAGTAGTAAGTGTCAGTGAAGTTGAACTCAAATCTAGGTCTTCTGATTCTGTGTTCAGTCTCTTTCCATGATGGCCACACCCCCATCCTTTGAATATTTGAAAGTAACAGTGAGCAAACAGTGACTGATCCTACTAAAGTATCTCAGCTTTCCTTCGGGTCAATTTTTTTCTACCTGTAAAGTGATATTACAGTTACAGTTGTTGTATTTCCCAGCATGAGTTTCAGAATTAGTTAATATCTGAGAGCTAGAATTGTTCAAATTTTAAGTCTGATAGGCCTTTGGTAATTACCTAGTCTAATAATAGGAGAAATAGCTAACATTTATTGAAACATTTAAAGCTACTTATATAGGCACTTAAATACTTATGAGGCTGTTCCAGAAATGGAGTAACTCGCCTGCAGATCAAACAGCTAGTAAGTAGTAGAGCTGGGGCTTGAACCTAGCCTGGAGAGGTAAACCACCGTTTTAGGGATCACTATTTTCTCTGAGAATCTGCTGAAGAATTGCTTATTGAAGTTCAGTTGACCCTCTCCATGGAAGAATGTATATAAGTACAGTATTTTGCATATAACTTTTAGGGTGTTTATGGAATGATTGAGCCTAGCTCCTTCGTTTTACAGGTAAACATATGGTGAACCCAAGAGAGTAAGAATTACTTGCTCAAAGTCACACAGCTGAACTGAGACTAGGAACAAGTCTTTTGATTCCTAGTGGTATGTTCTCTTCACACTGTTTGAGCTTTCTAACCTTTGTAAACTAGTAAAATACATTGCAGCTTTTTTAAAAGTACAAATTTTTAAGGTTTAAAAAAGAATATTATGAGAATCAGATAGTTTGCCTTAAAGTCATAATTCCCTTTCTCCCACCCACTGTCCCTGGAATTTGTAGTGTATGAATGTAGCTTTATTTATTTATTTTTATAAGGGAGGTGTTAGCCCTAAACTTAAAGTTGAAGCTGTTAACATGAAACTTTTTTCCTAATAATTATTGTACAGGTTACTAAGTCTCTGTAGGTATATTTAGCAGTTTGGAAATGATTCATTGAGTTTTACCTAATTATAACTTATAGCTTTTCTTCCCTGATTTCTGTTCTAGATGCTATTCCAAGTTCAGATCAAATTCGAGTGGCACCATCTTTAAAAAGCCAAAGAGGCTCAGTGTGGACAAAGGCAAAAGCAGCCTTTGAGAACTGGGAAGTTGAGGTGACATTTCGAGTGACCGGAAGAGGTCGAATTGGAGCTGATGGC
Source organism: Theropithecus gelada (assembly GCF_003255815.1). Taxonomy (NCBI): domain Eukaryota; kingdom Metazoa; phylum Chordata; class Mammalia; order Primates; family Cercopithecidae; genus Theropithecus; species Theropithecus gelada. The sequence goes on along the minus strand of NC_037686.1, from coordinate 52,077,682 downwards.
CTAGTATGATCATTTCTTTAACTTAGGAAATGTATATAAATGCATATACCACTAGCCTCTAACTTTTCCTGTTATATATTTTCAGGCAATTTGGTATACAGAAAATCAAGGCTTGGAGGGCCCTGTGTTTGGATCAGCTGATCTGTGGAATGGTGTTGGAATATTTTTTGATTCTTTTGACAATGACGGAAAGGTATATTTATTGTCAGGACTGTTACCCACTTTAATATGTCTACCAACAGAGTTAGGCTGTGAGAAATAATAGCTTATTTAATGCTTTCATCAGTTTCATAGTACAGAACTCCCCAAGCTATATGGTAAATATGATAATTAGTCTTTATATAGCTGGAAATTTATCAGTTTAATTTACATGTGCGTGATTTTTTGTACATCAACTTGAGGGCATACTAGAGCCCTGAGTCTCAACTTTGCAGTGACCCCTGCTCCCATGGCCCTATGGAATGGATGAATACAAATCTTTGGACATAGGTGGGGAAAACAGTAGTGCTTAGAAGACTCTTACCAGTTTATTTACATAAGAACATCCAAATGCATGACTATTGCTAGCTCACATATTCATATCTGGTCATATGTTAATCATTGTTTTTGATTGGGCCTATTTTTCTGAAGATCTCTCCTAAAACGGTTAAGATCAAAATGTACTTACATATTGGAAACATTAGCTTGTGGCTTAGCAGCCTTAAGGTTGATGATCTTCCCATCAGCTGGTTGTTTCTCTATTAATTTTCAGGGGTGATTGTTAGCAATTTAAAGAACTTTAGTAATTCCTTGAGTGCCAAGGCCAGGTTATTTTAAAAATTTGAGTCCTAGAATCTTAGATATGTAAGTCACTTCATAGTACATCAAGAGTGATGTAGAATGCTTTGATTAAAGACATTTTCAAAAATTTGTTTTCTTTATTTTTAGAAAAATAATCCTGCTATAGTAATTATAGGCAACAATGGACAAATCCATTATGACCATCAAAAGTGAGTGTGTATTTTTTACATTACTCTTGATTTCAGCTTCTTTTTGGGATCCTTGTGAAATATATTGTTTCAAATCTGAAAACTTTCCGAATGAAAAAAATACTGTTCTTTTTCTTGAGACATATTTTGTAACTTAGTAGAAAGGTTTTATTTTATTTGGTTGTGTTCTAACGTTCTATCTGTGGACCATCTCAGATTCAAATATAGTATGTGTTTTTAATTTAACCTCAAATTATTTAATATTATACTTTTGAAACTTATTTGATATTATACTTTTGAAAGTTTATAGACTGTTCCTGGCTCTCCTTGATGCCACTGATCATACATTTTTGTCTTCATTAAAAGGGGTCTTTAAAAAATAAAGTTGAGCCTTGATTATTAAGGCTGATGATTAAGCAATTTATGCCATCTTATTTAACTTCAATATTGCATTATTTAAAGACTCAGTGGTTTGCAGAGATTCTAAGTGTTCTAAGTCAACCCTCTGTATTTATGTGTTCCGTATCTGTGGATTCAACCAACTGCAGATAAAAAATAATACAAATTATTTTGTATATGCAACAAGATTACAAATTTTAATGTACAGTATAACAACTATTTACAGAGCATTTACATCGTATTAGGTGTGATAAGTAATCTAGAGATGATTTAAAGTATACACGAGGATGTGCGCAAGTTGTATGTAAATACTATGCCATTTTATATAAGGGACTTCAGCATCTGAGGATTTTGGTATCCACAGGGGTCCTGGAACCAATGCCCTGTGGATGCTGAAGGATGACTGTATATTTATAATGTATATAAATTAGGTATGTACATATTTTATTTTCACGTGTTTGTTGTATAGGAAATAGCTTTTAGCCAGCGAACTGTAAGAAAGATGACTTATCTATACTGTTTTTCTGCCTTGGTGAGTTTCAGCCCTGGTAGTTCATCATAACTCCCTGTGGAGCTATTTAAAATGGAGGTGCCTAGGCCACCTCCTTTTGATTCTGCTTCAGTTGATTTGGAGTGGAATCTACATGTTAAAAGCCCAGTGGGTGATTCATGTTTTTGCCCTAGGGTAGAGATTCACTGCCTTAGTCTCATGTAGTCTTTTGAGTAAATAAAATAAAATAACTCCAGACTTTTTCATAACTTGGTATTATTTTAATCTTCTGAATTTTTAAATATTGAAAAGCTGAGTGTCTTCTTTGTTTTCCTTTCTCTTATACTATAGTGATGGTGCTAGTCAAGCTTTAGCAAGTTGCCAGAGGGACTTTCGTAATAAACCCTATCCTGTCCGAGCAAAGATTATCTATTACCAGAAAACATTGACAGTAAGTAACTTTTATTTAGAGAGAATCAAATAATCATTGTTATAGTATGACTTTCCATGTTGAATTTTTGATAGATATTAAATGCACTTAAATTTGGATATTGCTTACATACTCATCATTGTTACTCTAAGAGAGCAGAAGAGTGGTCATCTGTTGTAAACCCCTGATGGTAGGTTTCCATTTAGTCAGTAAATGTTTAAGCACCCTACTGTATAGCACATGTGAGAGATACATATATTGATCAATCGATAGATAATCTCCAAGCCTTTAGGATATAAATATGAGTAAGACAGACAGACTTTCTCCCCAGAGAGCTTATAGCCTAACAGAGGACACACATATGTAGCATTCCTATGCTGTGTGATAAATGCTACGTTGCAGACACTATCAGGCGGTCCCGTGATTAGAATCCTGTAACCGCCAGGTGGAGGTGGGGAGGGGCAGGAACATTTTCTCAGGGTTGAGCTGTGCCCTACAAGGAGATCAGGAAGTTCCTGGGTAGGGGAAGAGGGTGTGTGTGTGTGTGTGTGTGTGTGTGTGTGTGTGTGTGTGTGCGCGCGCGCGCACGCGCGCGCAAGTGAGTGGGTGTACTCCAAGCATAGAAAGCAGGCATAGGCACTTGAGAGAACTTGAAATATTTTGGAAAGGCATGTAATTTGGTATGGCTGGGAGATAGAAGAGATCAATGAGCAGTGAGGTTGAAAGGTTGGCAGTAACAGGCCTTGCACAACTTCCTGTAGTTTATCCTATAAGAAACTTTTAAAAACGTTTAAAGGGTTTTAAGCAGGAAAAGAAATGAGCAGATTTGCGATTTAGAAAGATGACTTAGGTCCCAGTATTCTTAGTACCTGTTTTCTTGGGCTTGGGGGTGAACACAGTTGTTGAGTCAAGGATAGTTCCTGAATCTAGCCAGTTGGACAGCTAATTGGTACTATTTACTAGCAAAGCAGCAGCACATTTGTTTGTGTTTTATCTGTTTGGGGGAGGAATGGGAAATCAGAGGGTTGTTAATGAGTTTAGTTGTAGATAAATTGAGGTTAGGGTAATATATAGGTGGATATATCTGACTGGCAATTATGATAACTAAGATCACTATGCATTGTAAACTTTGCTTTTTAAAGATGCCATCAATACCTGGTTATATAATACTTAAAAGCAAAAAAATGTAGTGTAGGAATTTTTCTTTCACCTAAATCATGAGCTAGCCTTACACTCCTGGGTCTAAAACTCTGAGATTAGTACTTTGGAAAACTATATTGGCTCAGTCTGAATTCCAAGCTAATTTAAAGATCTTAGAATAGAGCAAGTATCCAGTCTATTATGATTAACTTGGGTTTTAATTCCACTGTAATTATTCACCCTGTACAGTTTCATTAGAGTCATCAGTAAGTCTTGCTTACCTGCATGTGGCAAAGCCCAGACATCAAGCATGGTGGGTGCAGACTGCCCATGTGACCCAACATCGTGAGGCTGTGAGCCCTGGCAGCACTCCAGAACAATAACCTTGCAAAATGTACTCACCAAAAAGAGTTCCACAATTGGATGAGATTGGGCACTACTCTGCATATTAGCACATTAAAGATTTCTTTATGAAGAATCCTTTATAAAGAAAGGATAAATAAACCTTTATTAAACCTCATGTTTCCCAGACTGACTTAACTATGGAATTCTTTTTCACCTAATATCTATGAGTGATCGTGGAGCTAGTATTTTCACCTAATATCTATGAGTGATCATGGAGCTAGTGTTTTCACCTAATATCTATGAGTGATCATGGAGCTAGTGTTTTTAAGTACACGTTTTGGAGAGACTGGCTGGACACCTGACTGCTACTTATTGGTTCTCGCCTCTCTGTGCATTTGCTCAGTCTGGTAATAATTCCTTTTCTTCCTACTTGGTAAAATCATACTCAGCTTTGAGCACACAAATTCAGATCCCTTTTCCATCAGATTTCCTAAACAGCTCATAATGATCTGTCTCTCCTAAACTCTTATTTTTTTTTCTCTAATGCTTATTTGGTCTTGAGATGTGTTGTATTGACTTGCCTATTAACTATATGTGTGTCTCTTCTTATCAATATGATTGTAAACTTCTCACAATAGGCATTATATCCTATATTTCTTCTAGTTCCTAATATTGTACCCATGTTAAGTACTCAAGAAGTGTTTATTTTAATGAGTACTTTCACCCTAGCTTGTCCCAGTTGTTTCCACATTGGAGAGGAAAACAAAGTAAGAGGAGGTTGGAAGCAATAAGTGCTGTTGGTGGGGGGAACGCATTCAAAGCAAGAGATCTTCAATATTGCAAGTATAGTCTTTAACAATGGTTTGAAACCATAAGGTGAATAAGGAAGGTTATTGATGATCTCATAAAGAAGTATTAATCAGCAGACAGTTTGTACCTAGGCTTTCAGTTACAGTCCTTCCTAACATTCCTGCTAACTCAGAGTACAATGAAATGTGTTACGTCCTTTAAAAAAGAAATTGGAACTAGACAAAGAAGACTTCTGATGGATTTTCAGTTTGTTAGAAATCAAGGAGAAAAATATTGAACAATTGGAGGATTTTAATATTGTAATTTGAATGTAATAACCCACAGTCTTTTTAAGACTCAGAGGCAAATAACTTCCTGATTGTTGATTCTAATTTAAAAGGCTCTGTGGTGGAGGACCAGTTGTAAATGATGTAAAATGAAATAGGAATATTACTAAACAGAGGAAACAAATATTAATATGAACCAAATTCTAAATGATCTTTTAAAATTAATTATTTTAAACTACTTTTTAGTTCACATTTCCATCCTACAGTATATAGAGAGTAACTCTTCATATTGACAGATTTTATTCTCTTGCTGAAAATTTGAACAGAATACTATAACATTTTGCCTCTGTGACTGAATCTTAAGTCTCTGACAAAATTTCGACTCTAGAAGTAATGACACAAGTGCCCTTACTCTGGTGCCATGGGCCCACTCCTTCTGCATCCACCCTGAACCTCAGTGACTGTTGTTTAGGGTGGGACTCGTGAGAGGGTTGTTAGAAGTGAAATGTATTGAAGAAGCTGAACCACTGCTTGACTGGGATAATGAGAAAAGCATTCATGTGTCAGGTGGTCCAGTGCTTGCCTAGGATTCTAAGATTCTGCCAAGAAATTTAGGGTCATTCCTTCAAATACACATTTTGCAGAGTAGAAACATACATCTTTTTAGTTTTTTCCTTCTGTGCCTTGTCAGTGTGACTTCTGTCACTTTTGCTCTCTGCTAACCTGTGACAGCCCAGTTACCTCACTAATTTAATTCAGAGGAGCTCACTACTTGTTGAGACAATCTGTTTAATTTTCAACCAGCAGCAGATAAAATTGTAAATTTAACGTCTTGGTTTTAGCTGTCACTGGAATCTGAAAACAAGTCTGATCCCTCTACTGCATGAACCATTCCAAGAGAGCAATGGTGACTCCCTAGGTCTTCTTGAGAGAAGGTGAACCACATTCCATTTTAGAAAGGTTTTCATAGAAAGTTAGCAGATTTTTCTCTCTTTTAACTTTTGACACATAGTGGGGCAAAAATTTTTTTAAGTAAAATGTATTATATATTGACACCAAGTAAAAAACATTATTTAAAATTACCATTTGTAATTAATGAAATAAAATTGAATAGTATTAGTCATAAAATGGATTAATTGAAATGTATTTTCTAATGTCTTTTGTAAAAGCTATAGCTATGATATATCTTTCTAGGTAATGATCAATAATGGCTTTACACCAGATAAAAATGATTATGAATTTTGTGCCAAAGTGGAAAATATGATTATCCCTGCACAAGGGCATTTTGGAATATCTGCTGCAACTGGAGGTCTTGCAGGTAAATCTTGCAGTCTGATAATATTAAAAGTTTGTGAATTGTGTTTTATTGGGAATAGTGTATTAGGGATATGTAGACTTGTTTATACTAATAACTTTTTAAGACTGTTTGGAACCTTCCCATTGCCTGCTGTGCCAGTCTTTTGGTCTGTTGAGATTGCTTATTTTCTACTTATATTGTTCTGTAGGTGTACAGTTAACTGGGGCTGTATACAAGTGTGTAAATTAGAGCATCAGTTTGGGTGCTATTTTATAGTGAAGGAGACATGTTTAAAGGCTATCAAAGTCAGCAGGCTTAAAGGCTGCAGATCAAACCACATGACAGTTAACTAAAATGGCAATCTTGGCTAGTCACATCCACAAAAAGGTTAATTGCCAAGTGTTTTAGGATCCTGATCATTGTCACATCACATATAAATGAATTTGGCAACCTAAGGAAAGGTTATTTGGCACCTAAACTTTAAACAAAAACATAGTTACCATTTTTTTCCACATAAGGTGACAAATTACCATTCAATGTCAATGCCATTTTATGTTTATATGATACATTGTAGTTTTAAATATTTTCAAATACATGGATTGTTCCAGACAACCCAGAGAAGAAGGGAGGGAAGATCATATTTTCCATATTTTTAGAAGAACTTGCCAAATTTTAGGTGAAAGAAATTTCTGAAGATCGTATGGCCAATTAATGGTCAGCCCCAGGCAGGACTCGGCCTGGCTTTCTGACTCCAGGTTCAGTGCCCTATTACATAACACAGTTTCTTAATCTACACTACAGTATTGTAGTTTTCTTTTTAATCTGTCTACATTTCTAGGTTCCATAAAAACAGTACAAAGCATAAAGATTGCTGTACGCTTGATATTAATTGCTCTTGATTGGTGGATGCGACTAGCCAGGATTGGTATTTTACTTAAGAGTTAGAAGGTTTGATTTGCTGAGCTGGTGCTTTTGGCTTAAACAGCTTGAATTTGATTTTTTGATACAATTTTCAGTAAGATAAAATTATTAATATCTTCCATGTGAGAGAAACAAATAAGAAAGTAAGACAAAAAGTGGTATGTGCTCCAAGAAAGGTTCAGAGACATACAGGTACCAGCAGTATGTGGAGACCAGGATTTTGTCTCATTTGTCTGGGACGTTGTCCATGAAGGAGATATGTGGGAAACCATGGAGGATCTTGGTACCAGAATAAGGAGTTTGGACTTTTGACCCTTCATTTGTTTGTTCATTTCTTATCAGACATTGATTAAACATCTGTTATATGTTAAGCATTGCTAAATGTTCTGATTTAGGGTTTAAGAAAGTGAGTTTTGGATTATTTCTAATATAAATCTTTCAGGTGAATTTTTGTCTCTAAGCTCACAAGGTGCCATTGCCCTTACCAAATTAGAGCTAATTTTTGTTAATTCCCTCCCTGGTTATTTTTATTTAAAGCAATAAATACTGATAAAATACATTTACAATGATAAAAGTAATCTCCTATGGAACTTTTTCAGACTTTTTTTTTTTTTTAATTTGTAGATGACCATGATGTCCTTTCTTTTCTGACTTTCCAGTTGACTGAACCTGGAAAAGAGCCGGTAATTTTACACATTTTTTCAAAAACTTTATCAGTTTAGTGGTTTTGCCTTTTAGCTGAATGTTTGGGAAGACTAACTTAGGTTTGGATCGTTTCTGCCAGTTACTGCTATATGGTCTTGTGCAAGTGACTGAACCTCTGTAACGCTTCATTTCTTAATTGCTAAAACAGAGATGTTTGTACTGGCCACCTCAGGATACTGAAGGATTGAGACAGTGCACTTACAGCAAGTGCTCAGTAAATGGTAGTGGTTATTATTAGAGGCAAGAGTAGGCTGGGTGCAGTGCCTCATGCCTGTAATCCTAGCATTTTGGGAGGCTGAGATGGGCAGATCACCTGAGGTCAGGAGTTTGAGACCAGCCTGACCAACCTGGTGAAACCCCCGTCTCTACTAAAAAATACAAAATCAGCCAGTCGTGGTGGTGCACACCTGTAGTTCCAGCTGCTCAGGAGGCTGAGGCTGGAGAATCGCTTGAACCTGGGAGGGAGAGGTTGCAGTAAGCTGAGGTGAAGACACTGCACTTCAGCCTGGGTGACAGAGTAGGACTCCAGCTCAAAAAAGAAAAAAAAGGGGGGACCCAGTGCAGTGGCTCACGCCTATAATCCTAACACTTTGGGAGGCCGAGGTGGGCAGATTTCTTGAACTGAGGGGTTCAAAACCAGCCTGGATGACACAGTGAAACCCCGTCTCTACTGAAAAATACAAAAAAATTAGCCGGGCCTGGCGGCAGGCACCTGTTATCCCGGCTACTCGGGAAGCTGAGGAAGGAGAATTGCTTGAACCTGGGAGGCAGAGGTTGCAGCAAGCTGAGATCACGATTCTGCGCTCCAGCCTGAGTGACAGAGTGAGACTCTGTCTCAAAAAGAAAGAGAGAGTAAATTTGCTATCATTTAAGTCAAGAAGGAATGTATTTTTATGTTAACCTTTCAGCTAGTGGTAGAATAGTTAAAATGAGAAAAATAACATATATAGAGGTATCTGAATGATTTTCTTATCTTTTTTATGATTTATTCCAAAACTCCAAAAAAAAGCCCACACCAGATAAAGAAATTTCAGAAAAGGAAAAAGAAAAGTATCAGGAGGAATTTGAGCACTTTCAACAAGAATTGGATAAAAAAAAAGAGGAATTCCAGAAGGGCCACCCCGACCTCCAAGGGCAGCCTGGTGAGTTGTAGCAAAGCTGGCATGGGTGCCGCAGCAGGGCTGGGGACTGATGATCATGGATGCTTGAGTCTCTGTTGCCTGGCTCATCCCTGCTCTCTGAACGGGCACATTCCAAGTGATTTCTGGAAACAATTTAGGAGCAAATCTTTAGTCTTTAAGAGTTGGGAGACTGGCATTTTTGCCATTGAGAATGTGGCTTAGTCATGTATGAAATAGAGAGTACCATGGTTATTTGGACGAATGGAACCACTAGAGTGAAAGCTCCCTGACAGCAGGGATTTTGTTTGCTGTATTCACTGCTGTGTCCACTAAGCCTAAAAAGAAGTCCAAAACAATGCTAACCTAGTAGTTCAGGTTCAGTAAATATTTTTTGAATGAAATCATCAAAAGTTTATGTTTTTGCTTTTAGTGACACATATTTACCTTATAGTGTGGAGGTAATCCTTAAAATCTATCAAAACTGTTATGAAAGTAATGTGACATGATACCTGCTTCTCCTCCCCATACTACTCAATAGAATCCTGGACTGTATAGATGAAAATTATAAAATACTAGTCTAAGCCAATGTTATTAAGAACTTGAGTGTGCTAATGTCAAAAAGAAAACATTTTAAGGCCAAATTGAGGGACCTTATATTATCTGCTAGCTTTTTATGTGAATTGTTCCCCGGCAGCATAAGGGATCAAAGGTGTACTTAATAAAGGCTGTGGCTAGCATTTGAACTCTATGTAGTATGCAGTTCTCTTAATGATCAACAGTATGAGTCAGACTTAATGAATTGAAAAATGAATCATAAAGGTCATTCTTATTTTGAATTTGTTTTAAACATCATCACATACAATTTGTGAGTATATCCTGAAGCTGACTGTAGTGTTTGAAAAGTATGGTTTGGTAAATTTTGACAAATGTGTATACCCATTTAACCATCACCCAGATCAGTGTACGGAACATTTTTATCATCCCAGAAAGTTCCCTCATGCCTCCTTAAAGTCAGCCACCTTCTCCACAGAGCCCATCACTATTTTTATTGTTCTCACTGTAGATTAGTTCTGCCTATTCCTATAAGTAGAATCACACAGTGCATATGAAAGAGAAATATTTTTCCATTTTTATTTTATTTAACTTTTTATGTATTTAGAGGGTACAAGTGCAGATTTCTTATATGCTTGTGTCACATAGTGGTGAAGTTTGGGGATTTAGTGTACCTCTCACCCTAATGAACATGGTACTCAGTGGGTAATTTTCAACCTTCATTCACCTCCCACATTTTGTAGTTTCCAGTGTCCGTTATTCTGCTCCATATGTCCATTTGTACCCATTGTTTAGCTTTCACTTATAAGTGAAAATGTATGGTATTTGACTTTCTAAGTCATTTCACTTGGGATAATGGCTTCCAGTTCCATCCATGTTGCTGCAAAAGACATGATTTCATTCTTATTTTATGGCTGAGTAGTAGTCTATAGTATATACACACATATATATGCACACATGCCACATTTTCTTTATCAAGTTCTCTGTTGATGGACACTTAGGTTGATTCGATATCTTTGCTGTTTTAAACAGGGCTGCGATAAATGAATGAGTGCAGGTATCTTTTTGATATAATGATTTCTTTCCCTTCGGGTAAATACCCAGTAGAGTAGTGGAATTGCTGGATCAAACGGTAATTCTAATTTTAGTTCTTTGAGAATTCTCCATACTATTTTCTGTGAAGGTTGTACTAACTTACATTCCCACCAACAGCATACAAGCATTCTCTTTTCTCCACATCCTTGACAACATCTGTTGTCTTTTGACTTTTTAGTAATGGCCATTGTGATTTATGTAAGATAGTATCTCATTGTGGTTTTAATTTGGATTTTTTTGATGATTAGTGATGTTGAGCATTTTTTCATTTATTTGTTGGCCACTTGTGTGTCTTCTTTTGAAAAATATCTGTTCATGCTCTTTGCCCAGTTTTTTAATGGGCTTTTTGTTTTTCACTTGAGTTGTGAGTTCCTTGAAGATTCTGGATATTAGCCCTTCGTTGGATGCATAGTTTGCAAATATTTTATCCCATTCTGTAGGTTAGATTACTGTGTTGATTGTTTCTTTTGCTGTGTAGAAGCTTTTTAGTTTTAAGTCCCATTTGTCTATTTTTGTTTTTCTTGTGTTTGCCTTTGAGGACTTGGTCTAAATTCTTTACCTAGGCCAATATGCAGAAGAGTCTTTCCTCAGTTTTCTTTTAGGATTTGTATGGTTTCAGGTGTTGTGTTTAGATCTTTAATCCATCTTGAGTTAATTTTTGCATATGGTGAGAAGTATGGGTCCACTTGCATTCTTCTATATATAGCTATTCAATTTTTTCAGCACTGTTTATTGAATAGGGTGTCTTTCCCCCAGTGTATATTTTTGTTGACTTTGTTGAAGATAAGTTGGTTGTAGGTCTGTGGGTTTATTTCTTGGTCCTCTGTTCTGTTCCATTGACTTATGTGTCTGTTTTCATACCAGTATTGTGCTGGTTTGGTTACTTTAGCCTTGTAGTATAATCTGAAGTCAGGTAATATGATGCCTCCAGGTTTATGCCTTTTGCTTAGCATTGCTTTGGCTATTTGGGCTCCTTTTTGTTCTGTATGAATTTTAGGAATTTTTTTCTATTTCTGTGAAAAATGACATTAGTAATTTGATAGGGAGTGTCTAGAACTAGTAGATGGCTTTGGGCATTATGGTCCTTTTAACAATATTGATTTCTTCCAATTCATGAGCATGGGATGCTTTTCCATTTGTTTGTGTCATCTACCATTTCTCTCATTGTTGTTTTGAAGTTCTGCTTATAGAGAGCTTTCCCCTCCTTGGTTAAATGTATTTCTAGGTGATTTATTTTTCTTTCAGCTGTTGTAGATGGAATTGCGTTCTTGATTTTGTCCTTGGCTAGATCATTATCAGTATATGAAAATGCTACTGATTTCTATACATTAATTTTTTATCTTAAAACATTACTGAATTCCTTTATCAAATCTAAGAGTTTTTTTGGTGAAGTCATTAGGGTTTTTTAGATAAAAGATCATATCATTAGTGAAAAGGGATAATGTTACTTTCTCATTTCCAGTTTGAATGCCTTTTATTTTCTTCTCTTGCCTGATTGCTCTGGTGAAGACTTCTAGTATTATGTTTTTACACATAAAAGTGATAAAAGTGGGCATCCTTATCTTGTTCCAGTTCTTAAAGGGAATGTTTTCAACTTTTCCCTGTTAAGTGTGATATTGGCTGTGGGTTTGTCATATGTGGCCTTTATTATGTTGAGGTCTGTTCATTGGGGATTTTTATCGTGAAGGGATGATGAATTTTATTGAATGCCCTTTCTGAGTCTGTTGAAATGATCATGTTTTTTGTTCTTAATTCTGTTTATGTGGTGTATCATATATATAGATTTTTTGTATTGTTGAACCCTTCTTGCATCCCTGGGATAAATCCCACCTGATCGTGCTGTATTATCTTTTTGATGTGCCGTAGGATTCCTTTTGCTGGTATTCTGTTAAGGATTTTTGCATCTTTGTTCATCAGGGATATTGGTCTGTAGTTTTCTGTTTTTTGTGGCCTTGTCTGGTTTTGGTATCAGGGTGATACCACCTTCATAGAATGAGTTAGGGAGAATTCTCTTCTCAAAGTTTTGGAATAATTTCAGGAGAATTGGTTTTTCTTGATATGTTTGATAGAATTCAGCTATAAATCCATCTAGTCCTGGCTGTTGTTAAGATTTTTTTTTTTTTTTTTTTTACTACTGATTGAGTCTTGCTACTCATTATTGGTGTGTTCAGGAGTTCTGTTTCTTCCTGTTTCGATCTCAGAAAGTTGTATGTTTCCAGGAACTTACCCATTTCCTCTAGGTTTTCTAGTTTGTGAGCGTATAGTTGTTCAAATAGTTTCTGATGATCGTTTGTATATTTGTGGAATCTGTTGTAATGTCTCCTTTTCTTCCGATTGTGTTTATTTGGATCGTCTCCCTTTTCTTGCCTAGTCTAGCTAGCGGTTTATCGATTTTGTCTATGTTTTCAAGGAACCAACTTTTTGTTTTGTTGATCCTTTATTAATTTCTTTGTCTCTTTCATTTAGCTTTGCCCTTATCTTTATTATTTATTTTCTTCTGCTAACTTTGGGTTTGGTTTGTTCTTGGTTTTCTAGTTTCCTGAGGTATAATGTTAGATTGTTTTTATCTTTCCACTTTCTGATGTAGGCATTTAATGCTGTAAACTGCCCTCTTCACACTGCTTTTTTTGCTGTTTTGGTGTGTTGTTTTTCCATTTTCATTCACTTCAAGAAATTTTTACATTTATGTCTTAATTTCTTTATTGACAAAGTGAATGTTCAGGAGCATGCTGTTTAATTTCCATGTGTGTGTTTAGTTTCTGAAGTTCCTCTTAGTATTGATTTCTAGATTCACACCATTGTGGTCTAAGTCACTTGATATGATTCTGATTCTCAAAATTTGCTAAGACTTATTTTGTGGCCTAATATGTAGTCTGTGTCGGGGAGTCTTCTGTGTGCTGGTGAAAAGAATGTATATTCCATAGTTATTGTAGAAAGTTCTGTAAATGTCTAAGTCCATTTGGTCTAAAGTCCAATTTAAGCCCAATGTTTCTTTGTTATTTTTCTGTCTCGATCTATCTAGTGTTGTGTGTGTGGTGTTAAATTCTCCCACTATTATTGCATTACTGTCTTTCTTTTTCTTTGGGTCTAGTGATAATTTTCTGAATTTCGATGCTCTAATGTTAGGTGCATATAAATTGGGATTGTTATATCTTCTTGCTGAATTGATCCCTTTATCATTATATAATAACCTTCTTTGTCTTTTCTTTTTTAAGTCTGTCTTATCTCATATAAGTATAGCTACTCCTGCTCACTTTTGGTTTCCATTTGCTTGGACTGTCTTTTTCCACCTCTTTACTTTCAGTCTATGTGTGTTTTTATGGATAAGGTAAGTTTCTTGTAGGCAGTATATAGTTGTGCCATGTATTTTAATCCATTCTACCAGTCTGTATCTTTTAGTGGAACATTTAATCCATCTACATTCAAGGTTAATATTGATATAGGAGGCTTTGTTCCTGTCATATTGTTCATTATTTTCAAGTTGTCTTATAAATTCTTTGTTCCTTTCTTCTTTTCCATCTTTGTTTTTGTCATTTGATGAAATTCTGTCATGTTACCATTTGATTCCTACATCTTCCTCACGTGTGATTGTTTTATAAGAACTTTTATATTTCTCTTTTTATCATGGTGAATGTTGACCTTTTGTTTCCATGTTTAAGACCACTTTGAGCATTTTCTGTCATGCTGGTCTAGTAATGACAAATTTCCCCAGCATTTGCTTGTCTGGAAAAGGCTTTATTTTTTCTTCATTTATGAAGCTGATTCTGGCAGGATATAAAATTCTTGGCTGACAGTTTTCTTTTTATTAGCACTTTGAGAATGCCCATTCCTTTCTGGCCTGGAAGGTTTCTGCTGAAAAGTCTGCTGTTAATCTGATGGAATTTCCATTACAAGTGACTAAGTACTTTTCTCTTGCTAATTTTAGAATTATTTCACGTTGACTTTAGACATTCTGAATATAATATGCTGTAGTGAAATCCTTTTTGCAATATATTTTTCTGGGGATTGCTGAGCCTCCTGTATCTGGATATCTAACTTTTTTGCTAGACTTGGGAAACTTTCATCAATTATTTTCTTAGTTTCTCTCCCTAGCCAGGCAACAACTGCAGCCGTATCAACTTGACCTCGGACTAAGAGCAGGGCATAGCTCAGCATGAAATTCTCAAAACTGTGCCTTGTGCCTGGGACCAGGGAGAGCAGGGACCCTCCTAGCCAGGTGTCATGAGCAAGAAACTGTTAAGGAGTGCAGTCTGCCCACATCTGTTTCACAAGAGTCCATTGCAGGGCAGTGGGTATTGTCCTAGATATGCATAGAAGAGCCTGGTTTCCCTGTCTCTCCTTGGCCAGGTGGTAGCTACAGCCTTGTCAGCCCAAACATAGCCTGAGGGTGAGGCACAACCTTCCATTAAACTCTCAATATTTCACCTTGGGTCTGGGACCAGAGAGGGTAGGGTCCCTCCCAGGCAAGCAGCATGGACAAGAAGCTGTGGGAAGTGCCGTCTGCTCGTGTCTCGGTAACAGCAGCACACTTCAGCAAGGCAGTAGGGACCTTCCTAGGGGTGCATAGGAGTGACCAGTGTGTCCCCCCTTCTCTCCTTGGAACATTGCAGTGGCTGCAGCCATGTCTGTAGATCCCCGGCATCTAGGCTATCAGCAGTAGTGCCCAACTGGAGCTGTTCTAGGCTCGAATGCCTGTGGGATTCCAAGTGGTCTCCCTTTATGGAGCAACATCTCTGTGCCATATTTAGGCAGTTCCATATGTCCAGCCCAAGGCCTTAGTGGGCCAAGGGTTTCTTCTGTAGCCAGGATCATAAAAGCCCATTTTGGACTGCAGGGCCCTGATGTTTTGTCTCTTACTGTTTCCCATCATCTAGGAGCCTCTTCTGGTGCTCAGTCAGCTCCTGGCTGGGCAAGCTGCCTCAGACTCTCTCCTTACTTATTTTGGTGCTTCCTATTTCTTCTCTGATGAGTCCTAGCATTCTCTCCTAGGCAATCTATTTGAAATGCAAGTATCTACTTACTACTCTGGTTTTTCTCCATGGAGGAGGCACATACTACCTGCATCTGGTTAGCCATTTTGATCCCTCCTGAGATTTTCTAAGAAAAATTATTTTTAAATAATTTAAACCCAGTTTATAGTAAGTGTTCAATCACCTGAAATGGCAGAAAACAAATAATTTAATCATTATTAAATCAATTATCTGCATGTTTTCTGTTTGGGAGATTGTACCACTCTGATGATGGTGTTCTAATTTTGCTCTATGTTGGCGCTTTGGTCACTTACGGTATTTTGAAACTTACATATGTGTAGGTGACTGATCATTTTTATTTATTTCCTTTTCAGCGGAGGAAATATTTGAGAGTGTAGGAGATCGAGAGCTAAGACAAGTCTTTGAAGGACAAAATCGTATTCATCTTGAAATCAAGCAGCTGAACCGGCAGTTAGATATGATTCTTGATGAACAGAGAAGATATGTTTCTTCCTTAACAGAGGAAATCTCTAAAAGAGGAGCAGGAATGCCTGGGCAGCATGGGCAGGTGGGCTTGCAGAATATGCACATGTGCCTCATTCAGCCTTTGCTGGAAGGGAAGTAAAGAAGAAGGGCTGCTGTACTATGTGCTCATAGAATGTGGATTATTCAGCTTGCTCGTCATTGTTTCTTCCTCCAGATCTCTCAACAAGAACTGGATACTGTTGTGAAAACTCAGCATGAGATTCTGAGACAAGTAAATGAAATGAAGTAAGTATGTAAAAGTGGTGTCTGTGTGTTATGTGATTTTTGTATCCTAAATTTGTGACTTTAGGTGTGCAAGCACTGTATATTGTAAGATTTCTGCATGAGGGTAAGAATCCTGTTCTAGATTCATTCTGCAAATAGGGGACCATAAATACAGCAACTTTTAATATTTAAAAACTGCAAACATGTCTAAAGTTTTTAATTGTTCAGAGCTGGAAAAGAAAAAACGGTTTTGGCATCTTTTAAAAAAATAGGAGATTTGTCAGTTACTTGACAGAGCCAGGTGTGTTCTTATATTTATAAAATATAAAAAGAATATGAAGTAATATATAACAATTTTATGAAAAGTACTAGGGGAATAAATATGTGTAGCATTGTAAGACTGTAATAGAAGCAGACCCGATGCAGGAAATTCTTTTTGATGGAATGAAACCATTTTAAACATAGTATGTGTGACTACCTCTTTTTCATTCCCGTCTTTTACTGTCAGAGAGACTGGACAGAGTTGGAGCAGAGAGGAGATAATTGTGCCCTTAGAATGTTGAACAGTAAATTTCTAATGAGAACGATTGACTTATGCAGATAATTAACAGCTTTCAATGCCTGGAGCACAGATAACAAACCAAAGTGTCATGTTTCCCTAACCTAACGTTTTAGAGCACTGTCCCAACCTATATAACCCTTGACAAACCAGAGTGTCAAGGTGAGTTCTTTAGGACTGGAGAATTAAACAGAGTTAGATCAAACAGAAGGTGATTCTATCTGATATCTAGAGATTAAAGGCACTTAACTTACAACTGCAAATTTATATTTCTTCCATTTTTCTCTTTGTATTTAAAAAAATCTTCATAATGTGAACTCATTGAAATATTTATGATGCTAAATGAATAGTTTAGGTCTTCAAATAGTTTAATGAATAGAATCCTTTTAGAAATAGACTGGATCATGTAACACAACCTTTTTAAAAATCTTTTTATTTTGATCTAATTTTAGACCTCAGAAGCTACAAAAATAGTATGGGAAGTTTCTGTACATCCTTCACCCATCTTCCTCTAATTTACATAACCATGATATAATTGTCAGAACCAGGAAATTAACACTGATACAGTTCAATCAACTAAATTAATGACCTATTCAAAATTTATCAGTTTCTCCACCAACACCTTTTTTCTATTCCAGGATCCTATCCACAATCGCACATTACTTTTAGTGATTTTTTTCTCTTTAGCCTTCTGCAGTCTGCAGTAGTTCATCTTTCCTTGTCTTTCATGACCTTGACATTTTCCAAGAGCATTAATCAGTTAATACCTTTTGATTTGGGTTTGGTTGGATGGAAATTCCACATTTTGATAAGATATTATATATAATATGTTATATATAGTATATGTTATATAATATGTAGTGTATATATTATTATATAAGATTGATAAGATATTACTGATGATGTTGGCCATGATCACTTGGTTATGGTGGTTTCCTATCGCTATCTACTTTAAAGTTACTGTATTTCCCTTTGTGGTTAATATTTTGGAGAAGGTACTTTGAGACTATGTAAGTATCCATTTCAAACTTGTGCTCATTCATTTTAGCATCCATTGATGTTTCTTGCCTGAAACAAGAATGTGGTTTTTGCCAAATGCTGACTTTATTTTTTCTTTTCATTTTTTATTTATTTGCTTATTTATTTTTTTGAGACAGGGTCCAGCTCTGTTGCCCAGGCTGGAGTGCAGTAGTGCAATCACAGCTCTCTGCAACCTCAACCTCCTGGGCTCAAATGATCCTCCCACTTCAGCCTCCTGAGTAGCTGGGACTACAGGTATATGCCACCACACCCAGCTAATTTTTCTATTTTTTTTGGATTTGGGATTTTGCCATGTTGCCCAGGCTGATTTCAAACTCCTGAGCTCAATCAGTCCTTCTGCCTCTGCCTCCCAAAGTGTTGGGATTACAGGCGTGAGCCACCACACCTGGCCCTGATGTTTATATTTCTATAATTCCCTCTACATTTGCTCATTGGAATTCTGCTGTCAGGACCAACCATCCTTTCTCTCCCACTTATTTATTTAGATCACTACAGACTCATGGATGTTTATTCCATAGGTTACAATCCAACACTCTTACTTATTTTGCTGCTCAGGTCGTTTCAGGTATGGTCATTCTGAGCTCCTTCATGTTGTCATCTTTGTTCTCTCAACAAGCCCCCATCTTTTATTGAGCATTTAAAAAATTTATGATACTGCACTATCTTCTAGGGTTATCTTGTATTTTCTCTGCCCTCAGTGAGCCCTGGTTCCTTTTTCTTGAAAAAGGTATTTGAAAACCAACCTCTGAGGAATCACCACACTGTCTTCCACAATGGTTGAACTAGTTTACGGTCCCACCAGCAGTGTAAAAGTGTTCCTATTTCTCCGCATCCTCTCCAGCACCTGTTGTTTCCTGACTTTTTAATGATTGCCATTCTAACTGGTGTGAGATGGTATCTCATTGTGGTTTTGATTTGCTTTCTCTGATGGCCAGTGATGATGAGCATTTTTTCATGTGTCTGTTGGCTGCATAAATGGCTTCTTTTAGAAGTGTCTGTTCATGTCCTTCACCCACTTTTTGGTGGGATTGTTTTTTTTCTTGTAAGTTAGTTTGAGTTCTTTGTAGGTTCTGGATATTAGCCCTTTGTCAGATGAGTAGATTGCAAAAATTTTCTCCCATTCTGTAGGTTGCCTATTCACTCTGATGTTAGTTTCTTTTGCTGTGCAGAATCTCTTTAGTTTAATTAGATCCCATTTGTCAATTTTGGCTTTTGTTGTATTGCTTTTGGTGTTTTAGACATGAAGTCCTTGCCCATGTGTATGTCCTGAATGATATTGCCTAGGTTTTCTTCTAGGGTTTTTATGGTTTTAGGTCTAACATTTAAGTCTTTAATCCATCTTAAATTAATTTTTGTGTAAAGTGTAAGGAAGGGATACCCAAAGGATTATAAATCATGCTGCTATAAAGACACATGCACACGTGTGTTTATTGTGGCACTATTCACAATAGGAAAGACTTGGAATCAACCCAGATGTCCATCAGTGATAGATAGAAAATGTGACACATATACACCATGGAATACTATGCAGCCGTAAAAAAGATGAGTTCATGTCCTTTATAGGGACATGGATGAAGCTGGAAACCATCATTCTCAGCAAAGTAGCGCAAGGACAGAAAACCAAACACTGCATGTTCTCACTCATAGGTGGGAATTGAACAATGAGAACACTTGGACACAGGAAGGGGAACATCACACACTGGGGCCTGTTGTGGGGTGGGGGAGAGGGGAGGGATAGCATTAGGAGATATACCTAATGTAAAAGACGAGTTAATGGGTGCAGCACACCAACATGGCACATGTATGCATATGTGCACGTTGTGCACATGTATCCTAGAACTTAAAGTATAATAATCAATAAATACTAGGAAAAAAATAACCAAAAGTAGAACTGTCATTTGATCTAGCAATCCCACCACTGGGTATCTACCCAGTGGAAAAGAAGTCATTATACAAAAAAGATATTTGCACACGCATGTTTATAACATCACAGTTTGCAATTGCAAAATCATGGAACCAACCCAAATGCCCATCAATCAACGAGTGGATAAAGAAACTGTGAGAGATATATATATACATATATATATGATGGAATACTACTCAGCCACAAAAAGGAATGGATTAATGGCATTTGCAGTGACCTGGATGAGAATGGAGACTATTCTAAGTGAAGTAACTCAGGAATGGAAAACCAAACACTGTATGTTCTCACTGATACGTGGGAGCTAAGCTATGAGGACACAAAGGCATAAGAACAATACAATGGACTTTGGGGACTTTGGGGGAAGGGTGTTGGAGGTTGAGGGATAAACAACTACAAATAGGGTGCAATGTATATTGCTCGGGTGATGGGTGCACCAAAATCTCACAAATCACCACTAAATAACTTACTCATGTAACCAAACACCACCTGTACCCCAATAACCTATGGGAAATAAAAAAGAAAAAAAGAAAACCAACCTCTGGGCACTAGGTGTGCTCATTACTACCACAGTGCCGTTACCTCTAGACCTCTTCGTGGACAGAGCTAGAGAATATATATATGTATACTAACCCATGCATGTACATGAGTCTGTAGTTCCATGTCTGTCAACCTGTTTTTGTGTTAAACCATGAGATTATGCAGATATTTTGGATTCTGGCTGGACTGAATGCTGCAGAGTTCATTTTTAACTTTTCCTCTTGTCTTATTTGAAAATTCTTTCGCCATCAGGGAGAAACCTGGTTCTTACTATCTGTATCTATAACATATTTACTTATTGGTTCCACTTGAGTATGCACATACGTACACACAAAGTGGTTTCAAATTGTTAACTCATATCCCTGTGAGAAAGACATTTATTGACAAGTTTATGTAAAGTTCCTTTTATCTCTAGCTTTACAGTATCCAGCCCAGATACTATTTTCCAGATAGTTTCTTAGTGTAGTTCTTTTTTTCCCTACTCCTTTCATTATGGCTGATGTTACTCATTTAGGATCCAGTTAGATTCTTTGTTAATGCTTATATTCCTCCTATATCCTGGTTGATTTAAATTGTTTGTATTTTGGGTATGTGAATACTATGATTCTAAGGGGCAGAGCATGTGTGTATTGCTTCTTCATCCTTGCTACCACTTTCCCATTCTCCCCTTCTTTCCAGCTCTTTCCCACCCATTCCCTCTTGGCAACCAATTCTGTTAGCTTCTGGTTTGTTCTTCCTGTATTTCTTCTGTATATACCTGTTTTCTTTTTCTTTTTTTTTGTTTTTGTTTTTGTTTTTGTTTTGTTTTGTTTTGTTTTTGAGATGGAGTTTTGCTCTTGTTGCCCAGGCTGGAGTGCAATGGTGCAATCTTGGCTCACCGCAACCTCTGCCTTCTGGGTTCAAGTGATTCTCCTGCCTCAGCCTCCCATGTAGCTGGGATTGTAGGCACCTGCCACCACGCCTGGCTAATTTTGTATTTTTAGTACAGATGGGGTTTCTCCATGTTGGCCAGGCTGGTCTCCAACTCATGACCTCAGGTGATCCACCCGCCTTGGCCTCCCAAAATGCTGGGATTACAGGTGTTAGCCACCGCACCCCGCCCATATTTTCTGAAGTACCCTTCCTCTGTGAAGGATAGCATACTCTAAATACTCTTTTGTGCTTTGCATGTTTAACTTGACAGTAGTACTAGACATCTAAAGATGTAACTAGTTGTCAGGACATCCTAGCTATCCAGTTGTATTATCCATAGAATCCCTTTCTTAGAGGAGTTAACAATCCTTGCAGACTCCCACTTACTGAGAACAAATGTCATGCATACAATAAGTTAATACAAAAACTGAGCTCAAGTTTCTGAACTAGTCCTCTGGACCTTTTTCTTTAGGATTTAGCTTCAGAAAAAATGTAAAGATATAGGAAATATTTGCCATTAATGGAAAGGGTGGTTTGTTTCTTTGTGGATTTTTATATTCTTAAGGAATCATAGAAATTTTTTTTTTTTTAGCAGAAAGAGATCTTAGAAAGCATGTAGCTTTTCTGTAGCAGCTGATGCCTCTTCCCACTTCTCCATCTCAAAATCCCTTTCAAGACTTGTGGTATACCATTTACTCTTGGTGTTCTTTGGCCTCTGCTTCCATTTAGTTATCTTCACTTGCTCTCCTTCCATCATCCCTTAAAAGGTATTCTTTTCAAGGGTTCTGTCCAGCCCTCTTTTCACTTGACCTGTTTTCTAAACCAAATATGACCACCTTCCACATTTCTATCCCCATAGACTCCTCTTCATTTTTTGAACTCAGCTAAATGCATCTTTCTTTGTAGAGCTCTAGTTGTGCTTCTTTCACATTGCTTTCCTGCTAGACAGTGCATGTCCGCAGAGCAGGTATTTCTTTTCTTTTTTTTTTTTTTCAAAGTTTATATCCCTAAATATTCCTTGGCTCACAGCACTTATGAAATAAATGTTAGCAGAATGAACAGGCAAATGAATGAATGACTGAGTAGGAGCGCATTAGGTGACTCAATCTTTGGTATATTAAAAAGACATTTATACTGAGCAAGTTCATGCTTCTGGGAAGCAAAATTCTTAAATGCAGATATGTAACAACGTTATATACTCTGGGGGGTTTTGGTCTTGGTAGTATTTTAGTTATACTAAAATGTTATGCTTAATTTGAGTTTCAGTGGAAAAGCTTAGCGCCCCATGTGTTTTCTTGGGCATATGTGCCATTGAAAGAAATTGTAATCAACACACTGATTCAAAAGCACTTGACATATTTTGTAACTACTTTTAAGTCTTTACTGCTCACGTAACTCAAATATAATTTTTTAAATGTTATAGTTAACATTCCGTCTGACATATAGTGTTATTTTTAAGTAATTTGAGTCTTTTTTTTTTTCTTCTGGTAAAGCTCTTACTTTTTAAACTACATTTGACTCCAATGAGATAACTTATTTATTTATTCCTCCAAATTAAACCATAGCTGTTGAAGGCACTAGTAGGAAATCAGAATTGTGACCCCTGTCCTCAGGGTCACAAAGCCATTAGTCTCCATCTGTATGCTGTATGAGTGAAATCATCTATATATGCAGCTACAGAGCGGACAAGTCTGTGTGTGTGAGTGTGCCTATAGGAAATGATTGCATTTGGCACTAGTCCTTTACGGTACAGCTGAACACCTAGAAAGATTTATTACAACTTCATTAAAAATATCATCCATTATATTCTATATCCACTTACACTATTGGTTTTAACACAAATTACCTAGTAGTATTTTCTACATGGTATTTTTAGATGACCTTTAGTAAAAGATAAAGGCATAATGTTGTTTTATAAATTATTTTCCAATTTTGAACACAACTCAATTTTTTAAAATACTTCTTTACCCTTTTTTTTTTAAGGATGTAATATATTGAACTTGAAAAGGTATAAGTATTGGAGATCTGTGACTGAAAAAAATAATCTCTATAGTGGTTTTATTGTATCAAGAGTCTTTCTGTTTCAGAAATTCCATGAGTGAAACCGTCAGACTGGTCAGTGGAATGCAGCACCCTGGCTCTGCCGGAGGCGTCTATGAGACAGCACAGCACTTCGCTGACATCAAAGAGCACCTGCACACAGTAAAGAGGGACATAGACAACTTAGTGCAGCGAAACATGGTGACTTTGTTTCCTTTTCCTTTCATAATTATAATCTCTAGGAAAGGAAGAACTCACACTCTACTGAAAATCTTGTAACCCTTTAGTTAATGCTGATGCTTATTTTTAATGTTGAAGGTAGAATTGTCCCATACATTGCAGATCTCCATGTGTAAACAGCTCCCATAGCAGTTATGGTTTTTTAATATGTAATATTTGTATTATCATTTCATGAAAATATTTTCTGATTTCCATGTTAATGTCTTCTCTGATCCATGGATCGCGTAAGGTGTATTTCTTTGGCCTATTTTTTCCTCAAGGTTCTATAATCTGGCAATTTCTTGCTATCTTGTTAGCGTCATTTACCTTTACCTGGGTTTCGTGTGCTTGGATTGGATTGGATTTGTTTTTGACTCTGCTAGTTGTCTTCTGTAAGACATATTTGGGATATGATTGGCCCATATTTCCTAGTGTACCTTGTCAGAAGCAGAAATCCCAATCCTTTATATTTTATATCATGTTTTATCTTTTTAAAAGCTTTTTAAAACATTTGATGTCCTTTAGAAAATATGCTAACATATTAGTAATAATGTTACATCAACTCTCCCAAGGTCGGTAACTAGTAAGTAGTAGAGGGAGATAACTTAGGTCTTCAGCTTCTAATCTTGTCTCCTTTATATTTTTTGACAACTCTCTTAACTATATTCCTGTATATATGCCTTGAATATACATTTTTTTTCAAACATGGCTTAATAGTTTTCTTATTGATCATGACCTCTCATCCAAAGCATTACTATCTGTCCCCTTAGTTCTGTTTGAGGTTATTTTTTCCTACTTTAGCCTTTGTTGCAATGACCAAATTGATACTGTGCATATCCATTTACTGAAGAACTTTGCCCCACAAATATAACTATATTGGGAACAACTAATCTTAGAAGCCATTCTCTCTGGATACTTGGATGAAATCTTTGTTTCTGATATTTAATTACCTCCTTAAAATAGAAGGAATACTCAGGGAAATAGGGAAAGAAATATTTTTCAGAACACCAGTGAATAATGTTGAATGCTATGAGGTTGGAGAGAATGAGGACTGAGAAAAAGCCATTCTATATGTCAAGGTGTTTGTTGGTAGGGTGACCATGTAATTTATTGTCTGACCTGGAACACTTTTGAGAGTGAAGGGGGTGCTGTTAATAATCACACCACTGCAGCAAGCGAGAACTGGGAGTGTCCAGAGAAGTTGTCTGTGGTGACCCTAGCCTCAGTGACATCAGGAACAGTAACATCATCATATACCGTAATGCGGACAGGAGCCAGGTGGCAGTGAGTTAGTGACTGGGTAGTGAAAAGGTGTAGGCCTTCCAGTGTCACCTACTCCTTCAAAAACAGTTGTCAGTAAAAGTTAAGAGGGTAGAAGGTTTTCTGGGGGATGAAAAAATGAAAATACTTGTTTATATAGCAAACTGAGTTTTACAAAGATTTCACATTTATTTCTTTTTCCAAACTGCTAATTTGACTAACTGTAATAGAAAGTCATTTGCCTTACAGCTGTCAAATGAAAAGCCGAAATGCCCAGAACTACCACCATTTCCATCATGTTTGTCTACGGTCCACTTCATTATATTTGTTGTGGTGCAAACTGTATTATTCATTGGTTATATCATGTATAGGTAAGTTTCTTGATAAAATTTGACCCAATATTTTTCTGCATCTGTTTAATTAGAAATATTCAACTAAGTTATCTATGTTCATAATACAATTTTCACCACCTATAAAATTGTGTATTGTGATTTCTGTTCATTTCAGTTCACATAAAGTGCATGTATAGAATATGTGTTTATCTTTATGCATTATATAATTCAAAAGGCATTGATATTTTAATTTTCAACAATCCTGTTTCAAGTTAAGTATATAGACCTTCTTTCAGTGTTTGTTTCTTTTTTTCCCTAGGTCTCAGCAAGAAGCAGCTGCCAAAAAATTCTTTTGACTACCATTTTCATGTGTACATCATCTATTTGTGTACAAAATGTTGTTGTTTTGAGGGAATTTAAGTATTTAAATTGCTTCATAGTCTAAATTATTAAAATTTTTAAATAAAATAACTGTTTAAACATTGATTTGCAGTTAAGAATAAACCTTAAAGCAAAGACAACCACATTTTAATTTGTTCACAGTATGTAAATCTGTCTAAATTTCAGTGAATTTCTGGTCACTATGATACAGCCACTGAGCAGAATATTGACCAGTAAGAGGGTAAATAAGAAAGTGGGGGCAACCCCTGGATATGAATGTCACCCCCTAAGTCTCCAATATTGCAGGTTTCCCTGTGTAACATAGACACACTTGCCCTCATGCCTCCCAGAATGTGAGGTCTAATTAAGAAGTCCCATCAGGTTTATTTTGTAACCAAAGTCTTTTTTAGAGGTCAGACTTCCTAATCAAAGGCCTGGGCCTGCAGTCCTTTCATCTTAATTTAACTTCCTTTGAAATCAAAGAATATTTTGTCTGAGAGCTTTAAGGATCTGGATAATAGACTTCAAAATGTTAAGTGAAAAATTTTTTTCCTCTATTTATCAATGATATATTTCACTTTTAAAGGAAAGTTTAGAGGAAAATTAATAGCTGCTTTTTGCCTAAAAAACCTTGTGAGTGGAAACATTCCTCTGAGAATGACTTTTATAGGTATTTTGCCTGGTAATGTATTCATTCATGATTGCCCATATTCTTGAATGTCTTCATTCCAATGGTGTCAGGTCAATATTATGAAAATAATTTTTGTATTTATATTTGTAACTTAAGGAATTCATTTCTCTCATTTACTACAGCCTGTAAATTCAGCTCAAACTGCATGATCTGAGGATATTTTAAATTTACAAAACCTGCCACTCCATTCTGGTTCACATTAGTTACTTCATGCTGGCTGGGGTTAGTGACCATTTGCATACTCTTTTAAATCAAGGAGACTGTAGTAGAAGCAGTTTTAAGATTCTTGAAGGCAAAATTTGAAAAACAGTGATTACTTGTACTTGTTTCCTTTTAGTGCCAGAACTAAGTGAAGCACTTGTTAGTAAACTTAACCTTGAAATGTCAGACTGGAAGGAGTTTTTAGAGTCTTTGTGCATAGCTGTAGGTATTATAGAAACAGTCTGTAAATGACAGTTTAAGATGCAAATTTAATTTTGTTCACAGCTGATTTATACTGATTTTTGCTGCCTTCAAAATACTGTTTTACCTCTTTTAGCTAGAATGGTTGTCTTTCATTTGCCATAGAATTCCAAACAATACTATTTTATAAAATAGTACTGTTGAATTATTCCAAGCCTCCCTAGGTTTGCTCTCAAATGTCATTCACAGATTGGGCTAACAACCTAAAATCTATGTATAAAGACTGTCTGAAGAACTCTGTATTATAGCCGTACCGAACGAGTGCTATGTGTGCAAACAGTCTCGCATTGCTTTTTATGTTGATACTTATCCTGGAACACTGAAAGAGAATATGCCAGTGATAACTCACTTTACTTCAGTCATTTCAACACAGAAAATGCTTCTCTAGCGTTTTTCTTTTGTAGTGTTAACATTTTGAAATTCATGTTTCAGAGGCTTCATCATCACAGAATTTACTCTTGCTCCATGAAAAAAATTATATACCTTCAGAAGAATATTTAAGTTGTAGACCATGAAACTTGAGAAATCCTCCTGAGATAAAAGGCTGCCCAATCCAGTATTATAAAGTCCATGGTCATATGTGCCTGTGCATTAAAGGAATACCAGATCTATGCAGTATACATTTTTCAGGCTGAAATTCAAGGGGAATCATTCTCATCATTCTTACTACACATGGAGATGGCTATTATGAAACAGCACGAGCATGAACCTTTCATCTTTTATACTTAGTGATACACTTTGCTTGAAAATCACTCAGTAAAGTAGTTCACGCAGAATGTGTATCATATTATTTGAAGTTTGGTTTTTCTCAGAATCATTGACTTTTGTAAGGAGCTCATTTCTGAACAAAAAGGTTTGCTCTGTGGAAAAATCAATCACTGCCAGGATTCCTTCATTTCTGTACTATTTTGTGTAATTGAATTTGTTCACTTCTCTCACACCAGCAAGTGTTTTACAGGTGCCTTGGATTAAAACAAAGTTGATTTTAAAATTGTTACGTAAGTCATTGTGTTTATGATGCCACTTTTAAAAGGAAAATGCAATTGCTTAATGGCTAATACCCTTATTTCATGTACCTATTTGTGTTCTAATAATTGTTTGAATGTTTTATTCAGCTTAAAACTTTACCATGAAGTCATAAACAGTAAACAATGTTTTGTTATGTATTAAGGGAATAGCAGTGTTTCTCAAAGTATAATCCATAGACCATCTGGGTCACGGTGCCTGGTTTCAGACCACCTGAATCAAATCTTAAG
This sequence comes from Theropithecus gelada, assembly GCF_003255815.1. Taxonomy (NCBI): domain Eukaryota; kingdom Metazoa; phylum Chordata; class Mammalia; order Primates; family Cercopithecidae; genus Theropithecus; species Theropithecus gelada. The sequence continues at coordinate 52,049,809 of NC_037686.1, read as the reverse complement.
GGTGGGGCTTTGGGATGTCGTTGTTCAATATGAGGCACCTCAGGAGATTCTGAGCACACCGATGTCTGAGAACCACTAAAATGAGGAGTGGAAAGAAAATAGATGTTTTGTTAATTTAGAGCTGATCTGAGAGGATAATATATTTTTATTGTCAATGACATTAACAGATGTGCACTGATTCTTTTATACCTACAATTAATGTTCCTTTTTATTAAAACTCTTGGTTCATGAGCAACTACAGACTGACTCTAGATTATTACCTGTTGCTTTTAGTATTTTCGTGATGGCTTTTAAACTTATGAAATCATCTTAAGATCATTCATGGTCAAGCCATGAAAACTCCCATCTTCAAGCCTGCCTGCTAAAGCTTTTTTGCCTTCCTCATTGTGATTATGGTAACATTTTATCTCAGACAGTTGTACTTTTTGATAACTTAGGGAAAATAGAAATTACTTGAACAAGGGATTGCCTGCCTCACTGCATTGCAGAGATACAGTTTTTGTAAAGAACACAAATAGCAGTTGTGAATATTAAGATGTGATTATCTTTCCCTGTCCATGTGCTTATCGAAAGAAGATAGTGAACAAATGATTATATTGAGGATTTTTTAAATTTATAAGATCTAATGTGAAATCCACACTTGGAACTTTTTAGATCTATCTGTTGCGTGTTTAATATATTTCTTTTATGACATTACTTAAAGTTTAAAAGGGTTTTCTATCCACTGTCAATTTGAATTGGATAACATTTTGTCGTCTTTTTTTTTTTTTCCTGATTGTTATTTGATGCTAGCTGGAATTCAAGAAATGACATTGACCTTATTCAAATAAAGAAATATTTTAGTAAATTTGCTTTTTCCTTCATTGATCCTGGATAATAAGTTGCCATTTGTTTTTCAGACAGGACCTGTATTGTGATAGCATTTCATGTATCACATGCTTTGGGCTCTGCCCAAGGTAGCCTGCTGCATGCAGAGGCAGTACATGGAAGCATGGCACGAGAACATAGAAATGGTCATGGATAACTGTTTACCCTTGCTGGTAATGAAAATACAAACTAATTAAAACAATGTATTTGATGTTTTTACCTCTAATAACCAAATGATGGCAAAAGTGTAGTTAAGCTGGAACTGATAGTCATTACTAATTAGTGGTAGTTTAAAAAATATGTTAATCTTTTTGGCAAGTACCATTTAACCAAGTAATTCCAATTCTGAGAGTTCATGTGGTATAAAAATAAAAGAGTAGGGCTTTGAGGTTAGACAAATCTAGGTTTGAATCCTGGCTCTCTCACTGGAGGTGACCTTCAGTTTCCTCATAATACTTATCTCACACAGTTATAAGCATAGTAAAAGTGTCTTTATAAGGAGGCTTCAAAAAATGGTAGACTAATTGGTAAAGACAAATGGTGGATAAAATAAAAGATTTAAATACATAGATGGGTTCGAAATAATTGAGAACTTAAAACCCGATCAGGGAGCCTACTGGTAGTAGTAGGGAGTGGCAGAAACTAGACTACACACAGGCCCTAGATACTGTCATTGAAAGTTATGTTCATTTGTGGCATTGAGGACATGACTTTAGGCCTGAAAAACCCAGGAGGCTTGAACTGAGATACTAGAATAAAATGAGGACCCTGGAAGAGCTGCTTTTTCAGTGGAAATGGGCTGAAAGGACCTCTTACTTCTACCCCAGACCTCTTCTACCCCAACAGCTCGGAGAAGGCATAGGAAGCTTCTCTCCCTGGAACTCTGGGTAAGGGGACATTCCTTGTTAAGAGATTGAAGCCCAGGTGTATGCTTTATTTACATGGTGTGGAATTCTCTACATCAAAAACAATATATAAATTGGTTCTTGTCTGGGAAAATCCAGAAGGCAAAACAAAACCACTCATTAGCAATAATTCCACAGCAAAAGTACATTAGACAGCACTAGACAACCATAGGGACAGCCAGTCCTAACTAAAATGAGCTCTAAAAATTATAAACCAAACCAGAAAAATACGAAAGAGTGACAGTAGACACAATAATGAAACCTGGCACCTCCAAGAATCTGAGATAAAAGAACAGTCAGAAGAAGACAACAAATATGTACACTTGAAATGACTTTAAAAATACTGAAGAGTTTATAAAAGGACTGGAAATCATGAGGAAGAAATGAAACACTGAAAAATAAGACAGTTGGAGTTCCAAAGAACCACCCAAAACATAACCTCGATATGGGAGGTGGGGATCAAATTTGGATACCAGATTGGACAAAGCTCAAAAGAATTCTTGAATTAGAAGACAGATCTGAGCAAATTACCAAGAGTGCAACACAGATACTAAAATGGTGGAAAATGCAATAAATTGGCAGTTGGTGAGAAGGTACAACATATGTCTACCAGTAGTTCTAGAAGGTACAGGAGAGTCATGATGAAGAACTGTGCAAAGGTGTAATAGCTAAGAACTTTTCGGAATTGATGCACACACATATTTGAAGAATCTTGAGTCTGAGGCAGGGTTGTAGGTTGGAGAAGTTTCCCACAGAAGATGTTATCTGAGCCATGTGCTAAAGTATGTATAGTGCAAGGGGGACTGGAAGAGAACTAACTCCAATCAGAAAAAAATAACATGAACAAAAGCATAGAGTTGAGAAGCAGTGTAGTTTATGTGAGAACCTGTACGCTTATTCTGCTATGCTGGGAAAAATGATGGGTGGGTGGGATATACAGAGGCCAGATCCCAAGGCTCTGTAAAGGAGCTTGGGCTTCATCCAGAGGGTAATGGAAGGTCATGAAAGTCAAGCAGAAAGGCAATACTTGCATTTCAAACATTGCAATCTCTGAGTGCTTCATGGAGGAAGGAGGCTTGAGACAGACCAGCCACAGTGCGCCCAGTGAAAAATGGTGGCCTGAAAGAAGGCCAAAAATCTATCAACAGTAGTATTGAACAATTAGAGTTCGTTTAGGCCACTCTAACAAAATACCATAAATGAGGTGACTTATAAAAAATTTATTGTAGGCCGGGCACGGTGGCTCACGCCTGTAATCCCAGCACTTTGGGAGGCCGAGACGGGCGGATCACGAGGTCAGGAGATCGAGACCATCCTGGCTAACACGGTGAAACCCCATCTCTACTAAAAACACACAAAAAAATTAGCCGGGCGTAGTGGCGGGCGCCTGTAGTCCCAGCTACACGGGAGGCTGCGGCAGGAGAATGGCGTGAACCCGGGAGGCGGAACTTGCAGTGAGCCGAGATCGCCACTGCACTCCAGCCTGGGCCACAGAGCAAGACTCCCCGTCTCGAAAAAAAACAATAAAAAATTATTGCTCACTGTTCTGAAAGACCGGGAAAGTGAAGATCAAGACTCTACCCTCATGACCTAATCACCTACAAATGTAGTAACACACTGGGCATTAGGATTTCAACATAGGAGTTTTGGGACAAGCAAACATTCAGGCAAGCATCTAATGACTATTTGAAGTGGGGAGTGAATGAGAAGAAGAATGTAAGATGATACTGTGTTTCTGGCTTGTGGAATTGGATGGAAGGTGTCCTAAAATGGAACACAAGAAAAAGGATGGGAATTGAAGATGAGGGAAGAAGAGGTTAAGTTCCATTTGGAACATAGATTTTGACATAACTAGCCAAGTAAAAATGGCCAGAAGGCAATATAGGTTTGGATTCAGGGCAGAACCATACCTCAATTTTTTATCTCTAAAATGGGGTGATAATTGAGATAACAGAGCACCATAAATAGAGCTTAGGAACAAGACGCTTGTGCCCAGTAAATGTTAGCTATTCTTATTCTATGCGTCTGAAAATCAGAAGAGAGAACTGACCCAGAACAGTACAACACAGGATTTTTGGCTCTTTCTCTACCTGCTCATGAGTTCTAAAAAAAGGGAAACAGTCCTCAGCAGTGCTGGGAGTCCCATTCCGTTTCTCAGATCCTCACAAATAAGTCCAGAAGCTGCCCAGTCAGCTGCCACATGGCATTTACTGTTTCTCTTCTCTGAACCCCCGTGATGTCCACTGGGTGCTGCTCCTCCTGATGGCATCATCCCCTGTGTTGGCCCTTAACTGCTCTTTCTTCTGGATCTGCCATTTCTGCCATGTCAGCCCAGCAGTGGCACCATTTCTGCCATGTTCCATCATAGAGGCCCCGCTGCTACTCAGGGGAGGATTTCATTCTCCTGCCAGACAAGCAGCCACTTCTGCCATCTGGCACCCTCATGACTGCCATTGTCCACAGAAGCAATGGAGGCTTCCAGGAGCCAGTCCGTGGGTAGTGTATTAGGTTCTTCAGAGAAACAACCTTTAAATACACACACACATACATATACACATATATACACGCATACATACATATAAAATCAGGTATGGCTTACATGATTATGGAGGCCGAGAAGTCCCACGATCTGCCATCTGCAAGCTGGAGACCCAGAAAAGCCAGTAGTATAGCCGGAAGGCCTGAAAGCCAGAGCCAGTGGTGTGGAGTCCATCTGAGCCTGAAGGCTTGAGGACCGTGAGTGCCCCGGGCAGAGGAAGATCAGTGTTCCCAGCTCAAGAAGACAGCAAATCCAACCTTCCTCTGGCTTTTCTCTTCAGGCCCTCACAGATTGGACGATGCCCATCCACACTGGGGAGGATCATCTGCTTTCCTCAGTCAGCCAAACCAAATGTAAATCTCTTCCATGAACAGCCTCACAGACGCACCAGAAACAATGTTGAACCAGATAATCCTGGCATCTAGTGACCCAGTCAAGTTGGCATGTAAAATTAACCATCATGGGTAGTTTGTGGCCAAATGGAGAAGAGTGACTCTCTCCCACCTGCATGTTACTTTCTGTTAAGAAAATACTAAAGCAGTGATGCATGGGCCCCAGGGTCAGAGTTCTCGGTGAGAATGGCTGTTACTATTAATTAAAGGTCCATCTCTAGGAAACAGTCCTAATGGGTTCATGAGCCTTGGCCAGGGTGAACCTGAGTGAAAGACACTACAGAATTTCTCAAGCCTCTGGGAACTAAGACTTTGTAACTGAGGCAAACTTACTGTGTCTGCTCTGAATGAGTCTCTCCCAAGAGCCTCCTTAGTACTTAATGCAAATAGACTTATTGCTAGCCATACCATGAATGTTACAATTTGCCAAATATACCTGAATTCCAAGCATGAACATAGCTCAGCTCAAATTGGTCAGCCCACTGTGTAAACAGTAAGTTAGTAAATTAATCTTTGGTTCCCAGCCCATCTTCCCCTTCCATGTAGAACCAGCATGGCAATTTTCAATCAGATCATGGAAGCCAGCATGGCCTGTTAGAAAATAACAACCACTGAATTGCCTACCAACTCAGCACTCTACCAGCATGGAAGTTCTGTGGTAGAGAGGATACAGAATAGAATACAGTTATTACCTCACCAAAAAGTGATGTCGGTGAACTGAAATAGACCAGTCATATAGTGATGGCAAAAGAAATATTTTAGGGGTCAGGCATGGTGGCTCACACCTGTAACCCCAGCACTTTGGGAGGCCAAGGTGGGAGGATCTCTTGAGCCCATGAGTTTGAGACCAGCCTGGGCAACATAGAGAGACCTTATCTCTACAAAAAATAAAAAATTAGCCAGGTGTGATGGCACATGCCTGTAGTCTCAGCCATTCAGGAGGCTGAGGCAGGAGGATCGCTTGAGCCCATGAGATCAAGGCTATAGTGAGCCATGATTATGCACTCCAGCTTGGGTGACAGAGTAAGACCCTGTCTCACACACACACACACACACACACAAAAGATTTTGAAACGTTCAGTATAACATTGCTGAATATTTCTGGAAGACAGAAGAATCAGCCTGGGATACATTTCTTAAAATGGCCACTTTGAGAGACAAGAGTCTGCACAGAGTCACAAATGGGTCTCACAATCTATCAGATAACAACGGTCCAAGGTAGTACTGAAGAGACTTTTCAGTCCTGTAGCTCAATGAAAACCATACTATCATGACTGGGGAATTTCTTTGCACAGCTGGTATATAGCCTTGAGTTTGTATCTACAAGAATATTAACCAATCCTATAGAAATGAAAAGAAACATGCTACTTGGCCTGGCATTTCAATACAGTTCATTAAATATGTATTAAGTGTCTATGATGTACATGACACTCTATTAGGTAAAACACAAACCACTAAAATGTCTTCAGTAGGCAGTTATTAGGATTAGGGCTATGTGTTTACTTCCTTTGTGGTTTCCATAATGGTCCTTCTATTTCCCCAAGACTTTTTCCTCTTTTTATATTACCTCTTTTTTCCCAGTTAGAATAGAGGTTGCAAATCAATCCCAGTGAATCTCATCTTTAGGTCATTTCTACACTTAGCCGATTAGCCAAGTGTGGTGACACATGCCTTGGCACTTGGTGACCTTTTTTCTCTTCCAGTTCTGCTGACCTTCATGAGCACAGAGGTTTAGCTGCATGGCTACCCCTGAAATGTTGTTGTGTCACCTGCTAAGAGGATATAACGACTAAGACAGGACAACCTAATCACCATGATTTCCTTGCGGAAGGTCAAAAAGAAAGATAAACTAGCCAACTTTAATTACAGAAGCAAAATTAGGCATTTGATGTGAAAAGAGAAATCCCAGGTGAAGGACTGAAATGGATTTATGCTGTTTGAATGTGATATATTTCTAAAATATAATTCCACTAATGGGATTATTCTTCTTTAGTAAATTCTTTGGGTCATATACCATCAAATTTTTCAAGTTGACTAGGCCACAACGAATCAGTGTTTACAAAGGTGATCCATTAAATCAGAATGAGGCATGATTTTAAAAACTATGGCGAGTAGTCTTGATCCTGGGAGCTGGCAAAGAAGGCAGCAACCACTATGGCGTGGATTTGTAAGCACTAAGATGTTACTTCTATTATTGGTGGAGGGTGTCCAGGTTCCTGGTATTTTGAACAAAGAATTAGACAAAATGCACAAAGCAAGGAAAGAATAAAGCAACAAAAGCAGAGATTTATGGAAAACAAAAGTAGACTCCACAGAATGGGAGTGGCCCCAGCATGGAGGCTCAAGAGCCCCTTTACAGAATTTTCTGGGGTTTAAATACCCTTTAAAGGTTTCCCATTGATTACTTGGTGGACACCCTATGTAAATGAAGTAGTGGCCTGCAATCAGTCTGATCGGTTGCGGAAAGCAAACAACGGGAGACTGAAGTGGAGTTACAAAAGTTACACCCTATGCAAGCATCTGATTGGTCGTGGAAAGCAACCAATTAGAGGCTGAAGTGAAGTTACAAAGTTACACTCCTATGCAAATACTTCGAAAGTTCTATCTGCCATGCAGAAAAAGTTGGTGGGGGTGGAGGGCGGGGAGTTGCAAAGGGTGTAAGGAAGTAGCTTCCAGTCCTTTTGTTACTTAGGTGTGGAAAGTTGGGGTTTTCCTTTTAATTTAGTTACAGGAAGTCAGCATGAATTGGCCTTAGGTTCCCTGCCCCCAGACCCTATTCTCCTGTCTCACTTTTGCCTGAAGATAACTCTCCAAGTACCTCCATCATCCCTTGTAGTATCTTGATTACTTCCATTGAAAGCGAATTGCTCAAAAATAAGCCATTAGACCTAGTGGCAATCATTCATTCATTGTTTTCCCCCAAGATTCTTATTGATCACTTACTATGTGCCAAGCATGATTCTCAGAGATGGGGATGAAAAGGTGAACAAAACTGCACTTGTCTGTCTTATGGAGCGTACATTCCAATGGAGTAGGTGGAAAGGAAACAACTAAATCAATGAAAATATACTTTCAGGTAGAGTGCAGTGCTATGAAGAAAAATAGAGTAGGATCGAGTATTAAAAGGTGGGGTAGTGGAGGCAGGGTATCTTAGGATGGTCAAGGAAGTCCCTCTAAGAAGGTGAATGTGAACAGAAACTTGAATTAAGCAAGGGTGAGTCACCTAAAGATGTGCAAGAGCAATACAGGCCAGGAGGTTCCACGAGGACATAGGTGGGAGCAATCTTGGTTTAAAGGACAATGAGGACATGAATGTGATTAGAGTAGAATAAGCAAAGGGAGTGTGGCTGGCAGCTAGGCAGTGGTCAATTTGCAGTGAGGAGTGGGGATTCTATGCAAGGACAGTAGTGAGCCATGGGATGGTGACACCTAGAGGTCCCATTCATGAATCCAGGGCATTTATTTCCCCTTTCTGAAGGAATGGAAGATTCTACCACCATTTCTGCAAGATTCTACAGGCAGCCTCAGTGGCTCACACATAATCCCAGCACTTTGAGAAACTGAGGCAGGCAGATGGCTTGAGGTCAGGAGTTCAAGACCAACCTGGCCAAAATGGCAAAACCCTGTCTTTACCAAAAATACAAAAACTTTGCCGGGCATGGTGGCACATGCCTGTAATCCTAGCTACTCAGGAGGCTGAGGCAGGAGAACCGCTTGAATCCGGGAGGCGGAGGTTGCAGAGAGCTGAGATCCTGCCACTGCACTACAGCCTGGGCAACAGAGCAAGGCTGTCTCCAAAAAAAAAAAGAAAGGATCCTACACACACCAGCTAGTAGTTCCTGGATGTCCAAGGGCACAGGCCATTGTAATAAATCGAGGAGTAAAAAGTTTTTTAAGTCATGACCTATTCTCAATGGAATTACCTGTTGAGGAAATAATAAGATATTTGATTTCATAAAGCACTATCAGGAGGCCTTCCATGGCCACCCTGCAGAAGCTACCACCTAAGAGTCCCCATAATGTGTGAAACCCCCTCCTCCGACCACCCCTCCCACACAAACAAACATTCAGAAAAGGACTGGACAGGGAGAAACTCCTTTACACACGGGTGCCAGAGTTTAGAACTGACCCCTCACCATTAATAATATTTCCTAATTCCTCATAAAATGGAATTTTTAGAATAGATTTGATAATAAATCTAAATAATTACTTATAATAAAATGTAGACAGAACAGACAGAAACATAAGGCTGTGGCTTTTATTTTATGGTTTGAAAAGTTCTACGAGACAACATTAATTAGTAACATTCCTCAATGAACATGCAATGTAGTTTATTATAAATGGTAATTTAGAGATAATGGTGTGAACATGTTAAGTTCCAAGCAACCCATCTAAAACTGAAAGTGGAGCTCAGTATTGATGTACATTCTCCTCGAAGCCCTGAGCACAGCTTATATTTCACTCTAAATTATCTTTTTTAGCCTTTCATATCGAGACCATTTTAGCAGCATTTTTAAATAGATTACTAAAAGGGAAAGCAGACGATAAAATATGTAAAGCAAGCATTTTAGGCAAGAGTCCAGATTATATAATTCCATATGATCAGAGAGATAATCACCTGTTTTCTGAGAGGACTCATGCCTTCAGATAAAATGACAATGGATTACATCTCTTCCTTCCCACCCCACCCCCTTTGGCGTGCTTTAATTAGAAAGACACTAGTGTAGATTAAAGTCTTAGCCATACTCAATTCTTCCCTTGACCTGAAGAAAACCACAGCCATCGAGAATCTGGTGGGATACAAAACATTGTCAGTTTCATCCAAGTACACCAGTGAGCTTAAATAGAGCATCCAGGAGGTGCACTATTTACACAAGAGAAAAAAGGTGACCCCTTACATATTGATGATTTGACTCACATAATGGTCTTACCTTCTGGATCACAGCCTTGAAGTGTCAAGCACATCATTTCCATGTAGACAAGTGACATTTCCGTGCAGGAGAAGGCTAAGATAATCTTCCAGATGTAAACCAAGGACCTGCTGTCTGGGTCTTTGCATTTGTCAGTTGTGTATTTATGTGTGGGACACAGTAACTGTTGAAGCAAACCGAATTCAAGCAAACTAAAAAGCAAATCCTTGCATAGTACTTAAAGTCCAATGAGATAAAATGATGGATCAACAGGATTATTTTTGCTTAATGAAGCATTCTGGGTTTTGAGTCTCATTGGACTCAGTTTTTCAACAGGATGTTGTGCTCAAGGGCTGGAATTTGGAAATTCCACAACAGCTATATAATCAGTCAGCTCTGATTAATTTAATTGAAACAGGACTCTTGATGAAGCCCTGCTGTGCTTATAATTAAAAATTTAGAAACGGGTAGGGAGAGGGGTAAATGATGTGGGGGTTTCTTTTTCCTGTGAAATTAGCAGAGTGTATTAATTCAGAAGGTAGGCAGTTGCCTCTGATTGTATGCTTTAGTAATCTGAACCATCTGCCTCTATATACTAAGGAGTTCACCACTTTAATCCAGCTTACGGCCGACAAACCACTGTTCTCTATCAGTATGCCCTTGAATAGATGAGGCTGTGCAAAGTCCTTTGCTCTGAAATGTATTGCTGTCATTGAGAATATTTGGAGGTTTTCTCTTGGGTTTGTTTGGATTTTGTTTCTTCAGCTTTTGTCTAATTTTGGTTTTATTTTTCTGGAGCAGAGAAAATGGCTTTCCTTATGAAAAGTATGATAAGTAACCAGGTAAAGAATTTAGGATTTGGTGGTGGGTCTGAAGAAAATAAAGAAGAAGGAGGTGCATCTGATCCTGCAGCAGCTCAAGGGATGACTAGAGAGGAGTATGAGGAGTATCAAAAGCAAATGATTGAGGAGAAGTGAGTACATGCTACTTCATTTCCCTTAAAAAGCAAAGGAAATTCATTCTGGCCATACCTTCTTCAGTTCTCCAGTTTATTTCTCTTTGCTTTTTAAGATGCCTTTCCTTTTGCCGTTTACCTCTAAACCAAGGAAAGGTTGTTCTTCTAAAGTAAACAGTTCCCTAACATCAGCAGCTACTATGTTCTGTGTTCTATATTCTACATGTATGAATGGAAATGAACAATAATAAATTAATCTATATGTTGTTCTTAAAGCAGCTTAACACTTTCTGGTCTAGGCATGTTTTGATTGACCTCAATTTAATTATTTAGATGAAAAATGGTGGGTTTAACTAACAGTCTTTCTAAACTTCACCCTCCTAGCAAGTAGAAAGTCTTCAAATTGTAAGAATTCAGACCTTATACCTAGAAAAGGGTCTAAAAGAACATAGTGTAGCTTCCTTGATCTTGCATGTGAGAAAAAAAAAAAGCCCAGAAAACATAACATGACAATTATGTCATAAGACTTGGCTTATCAAAGACTATGAATAGATTTGTGGACTGTTTAATATGGAAATTCTAAACATACAGAAAAGTAGAATAGTAGGATGAATACCCATATATACCTATGACATAAAATCAACAGCTTACAGTTTGCTATATTTGCTTACAGATTAAATAGATAGGTGGTAGATAATAGTTTTTAAAGTAAATTACAGATGCCATATACTTCACCCCTAAATACTTCAGCCACCTTCCTCCAAAAAATAAAGGCATTCTCTTGGCTATATAAAATATAACAAATATAAAATATAAGCAACATTTTAGTTGAGTATTATAGAATGTGAATATCACCAACAACTTTTCGCCACTTGAAGACTGATTCTGAAATAAATGTAATCTCTGTGTAATTTTTTAATGTTTAAGGTAGAATTAAAGTTCTTTTAATAATCAGTTAAGAAATGAAACATCAATCTATAGGTTAAATGTTTATCATATGTTTCAAAAGAAAAGTATTTCTTTTTTGCCACCTGGGCTCTTTTGCTAATGATCAATTACATAATAGTTGCCTAAGTCCTATCGCTAAGATGATTATAGGTGAAAAGGTTAATGACCTGGAAGAAACAAAGAAAGTACAAAGACTACATTTAGCGGAAACCTTGGCTATTGTATTCTTTTGAAAGAAATCATGGCTTATAAACTACCTAGAATACATTATGCTTGGTTCTGCAGTAAATTAAAGTTGGTTTTTTAAAAAAATGTCAATGCAACTAGTAAAAATGATGTTGGTGCTAAGACTTGGGCAAAAGAAGCAGCATTCCTTGAATATTGGCTGATTTTACCTATGGTATGCAAAACAACAAAAAGCTGTAAAAGCAAAATAAGTACTGTGTAATGGAGAATAGAAGACAAACATCAGCATCAAACATTCTCAGATCAAGAAGGCTAATGAAAACAACAATGTAGACTACAGTTGTAAGCATACAAAATATCATTTAATATGTTCAAGCAGCAGATCCGACTGCAGATAAGGCATCTATTTGATTAACTAATGTCCTAGTTTTCCTTAATTTTATATCTGGACAGATCAAAGCTCAAAATGGCCAAATCATACAGTCAATCAGTAGATTGAGTTGTCAGCTACTCAGCTTTTTGCGTACGTGTGTGTGAGAATAGTATATATTTGTGTAGTCACTCAGTTTAAGAAATAGTGTCAGGACAATGGGGCATTCGGCTTCCCTATGATACAGACGGATGACTTTCAGTCCATTGTTTGAATTTTCAAGAGTTTCACCACCTAGAATGCAATATGTAGTAGGCATTAAAAATAATTCATCACAAGATAAACACAGAGATAGCTACAAACAGTAGAGTATATATAATAATTAAAATGAATGTTAGCAAATAAAAGCCTCCTACCTAAACCCATCCTCATCATTTTAGGAAGTGGGGAGATTGACTATATGAATTATAAATAAAAAACTAGCAATGCACTCTAATAATGCACATTCATTTTTCTTTTCCTTCTGTGTTCAATGTGTGTGTGTGTGTGTGTGTGTGCACACCACTGGTAACATTAGTACTGAAAGAGGTCTAAACATAAATAGACTATCTGGAAAGGAAATAAAACAATAGTCTGTTTATCCCTACATTTTCTCAATTATATTAAAAAGTTTCTTTGCCTTACTTATGCTTCAGCAGTTTCTACAATACCATTTGTAACTTGACTCTGACCTTTGTTTTATTCAGTAATTGTTTGGACGTCTAGTATGAGCATAGCATTGTGAGGAATGTACCGAAATGGAACAGATGGGTTTTCTTCTGCAGGAATTTACACTTTACGGGGAGACCAGCTAGCTGCATGTGACTATAAATGGAGCAACCAGTTTTTCTGTGTGATTTGTAGACTGGCTCTAGAGGACTGGAATCTAACTCTGTGTGGCATTAGTATCAACAAATGGATCAATGTGGTTTATAGTTATCTGATTTTCAACAAAGGCGCCAAAATAATCAGACCAGGAACGGAAAGTCTTTTCAACAAATGGTGCTAAACAACCGGAAAACATTGAACTTTGAACCCTACTTGACACTACACAAAAATTAATTTGTTATGTGTCATACACATAAACATAAAAGCCAAAATTATAAAGCTTTTCGGAAAAAAAAAGTAGGAGAATATCTTTGCAACTTGAAAGTGGATGAAGTTTTCTTTATCATGACCCAGATTGGCAATGACCTTATCAATGACCATAAAATTATTAAATGATAAATTCAACTCTAAGTTGAAAACTTTTATAAGTTAAAAGATGCCATTAAGAAAATAAATGGGTAAGCCAGACTGAGAGGATATATTTGGAAAATATATCTGACAAAGGACCGGGATCTAGGAAATATCACGAACTCCTAAAACTCAATAATAAAAGCAAAAAAAAAGGGAAAAGTTGGAACAAATACTTCAGAAAGATAGATATATGGCCAATTAGTACATGAAAATCTTACGTGAATGTACATGAAAAGCTGCCTGATATCATTAGTTGTCTTGGAAATGGAAAAAATGTAAATCACAGTAAAGTAGCACTCCATAAATACCAGTATGACTAAAATCAAAAAGACAAAAAATAATAGATGTTGCCAAAATGTGAAACCACTAGAACTCTTGTTTCAATTGTTGAGACATAAACTAGTATGACCACTTTGGAGAAAGGTCTTGCTGTCTCTTATAAAACTAAATGTATCCCAGTAAGTCACCCTAGAACTCAACAAATTCCATGCCTAGTTATTTACCTAGTAGAAATTAAAATAGATGTCCACAATAAAAGCTAGAACAACAATATTCAAATCAGCTTTACTCACTGTAGCCCCAAATGGGAAATGATTCCGGTGTTCATTAACAAAAAAATGACTAGACAAACGGTGATTGTATTTGTGCAAACAATAGAATACTTACCACTCAGCAATAAAAAGGAACCAGCTACTAATACATAAAACAACAAAGTGAAATCTCAAAAGTATTTTACGCTGAGTGAAAGAGGCCTTACACAAACATGAACTGTATAGTTCCGTTTTATGAAGTTCTAGAACAGGCAAAACCAATCTATGGTAGAAAAGGTGTGGTGGTTGCCTCTAGGGCTAGGGGGAGGCCTTGATCAGGAATGGGGTTGGGAAAATTTTCCCAGGTGAGAGCAATGTTTTCTATCTTGAGAGGGTTTTGGGTTACACAGGTGTGTGCATTTTGGGGACTCTGAATGGTGTGCTTAAGAGGTTTGTGCATTGCATTGCATACAACTTTTGCTTCACAAGAAGAAAAGAGAAGCTATAAACAAACATTTCAAGCTAGTTAATGACACGCATATTGAAGAGTTTGGGGGAAATGTTACTGATTTCTGCAACTTTGAAATGTATCAAAAAAGTAAAACGTGGATAAAGAGAGGAATAGATGTGATAAAAACGTACCGTAAGATGCAAATTTTAGAATCTGTATGGATTTGATATTAAAATTCTTTCAACTTTTCTGTATGTTTGGAAGTTTTTACAGTAAAATGCGGGGAGAAAAGGTCTGCTGCTTGTCCACGCCACAGGTCGCTAATCTCCTGGACAGGTTACTTTATTCAGTGTCCCTCTCCAAAACTCGATGCTTTCTCATGCCCGCTCCAGACCTGACATTCTGGGGCTGGAAATGAGTTCAGAGAGCACCTGAGCCCAGGGCCTGTGATCAGTAGTTTAACCTGATCGTTTGCTGCAGCTCCTTCCTTAACACTTAGCTGTTTGCGTAATGGTGAAGATTATTTCCAAACTCAGAGTCAAGACATAGAAACCAGTTTTCACCTGAAAATAAAAACAGGGGATTTGTTTTAAGCAGATACTGCTTTCCTCAAAGATAGTTCACCAGATCCACGGGTAGAATTCCCGTTAGGCCTCACATGGGCCTAAACCAGGAAGCAGGAGGCTGTTGAGAGGCCACGAGCACTCTTTCCCCATCTCTTGCCATTGCTTCTATCTGGGCGTGACTGCTTTGTTCTTCCTCAGCAGCCAGACTACAAGGTTGGTGGAAAATGACAGCCAATGGCTACCAAGTTCATCTGTTATTTTGCCAGCCACATTGCAAGTGTCTGTCATTCTTAGCACCAATCCTATATTTTCAAAGAAGAGATTTCATTTACTGAGCTTGGTCTAACCCCATATAGCCAGAGGGCAGGGCCGTGTATATAAATTCAGCTACCAATAAAGCACTTCTGTGGGCAGCAGGGAAGGGTGGTGGTGCTTGTGAGCTTGCAGACATCTCCAAAGGTGTCTGCTTTTGTCTGGATCATCATTAGCAGGAATGTCCATTTCAAACCAGCATAACCGTGAGTCCAATTGGATTATTCACACAGCAGGATCCCAGTCTGGCATTCTGGAAACATACCCTACCTTGTTTGGGGCTACCTCCTTCCAAACCAGGAAGAAAATGCCATGCCTAAATTGGGGTCTGGAGAGAGTAACAATGAAGGGAGACAGGTTTATATTATATCCCCCAACACCGATGGTCTTCAAAGAATTGCCTGGTTCTGGACACTGTGACCCTATTTTAGTTTGCATAAGAATCGCTCGGGAAGCTTGCTAAAAATGTAGCTTCCCCTCCCCTGCACCCCGAGATTCTGATGTAGCAGGGCTAGGATCAGGCCCAGGAAGCTGCATTCGTCATAAGTGCACCAGGTGATTCTGAGGCTCATGGTCCTTGGCTGAACAGTCCATGGAAAACTCTATGTTGGGAATAATCACCCCGCCCCTCTCCTGGTTCACATCATAAAGAGATTCCTAGGACCAAATTGTCTTTGGGACTTAGGGGTATATACTGAAAGTTACGACAGTAGAGTGACAGACAGGCAGATGTTTGGGGACCTAGGAAAAAAATCCCATATTTCCCAAGTGTCTGCCTGCAGTGGCATCTCAGAAGGTGTAACCCAATATCTGGCTCCTCTGAGCACGGGCGGGAATGTCTTCAGCTCTCTGTATCCTTCTGATCCTTTATTCTTTAACTTTTAGGATGGAAAGAGATGCTGCATTTACACAGAAAAAGGCTGAGAGGGCATGCCTCAGAGTTCATCTCAGAGAAAAATACAGGCTCCCAAAGGTAAGACACCCTGAACACAGGAAACATCTAATCATTTCTTAATTACCAAAAAACGGGAAGTCATACTTGATTATCCACAAGGGATCATGCTGAATATATCCTAATTGTAACTGAGATGTTTGATATAGTGAAAAGGGAACTGAACGAGGAGTTCATAAAATCTTGATTCCATTTTTTAACCTAACTTCTATGAACTTCCACTGTTGCTAAAAAAAAAAATGGAGTTAATACCTATAAATGACATTTTAACATAAATTTATCTGAAGATTCTCGAACTTCTCTATGTAAATACACAATGGGGACAATAATCATAGCTGACATTGGTTGAGCTCTTTCTAGGTACCAGGCACTGTGCTTTGTGTGTATGAATTCATTTAGGTTCTGTTCATCTCTGCCTTACCATACAGGAAACACAGGCATGAAGAAAGTAGGTACCCTCCTGCCATGGGCCAGACAGCCAGGAAAGGCAGAGCCCATGGTCCTGATTTCTATGATATTCCACCTCTATTTAAAATGAACCATCAATTGCTGGTTTGGGGAATAATGTAGTAGAGACAGTCATCACCCAGCACCCTCTTATGCATCTCAGCACTGGCTGAGGATGACTGCTGTAGGCTGTGGCCGAGTGAGTCGTTGGTCTCCTGGTGGGAAGGGAAAGCCTTGACATGTTGTAGAACATGTCTTAGATGTACTATTCCAGGGCTTGCATCCAGTAATGACAGAGGGCCTCTCACTTGCTACTCTGACTCATACCACCTGACTCCAGCTTTACTACCTGTCCACCTGACTAAACGACTCCACCTTCAACTTCTGGGTTGGTCATTCAACTTCATATTCCAAAGATGCACCATCCCTTAAAGAACATCTTCCATCTGGAGAAGCCAAAGAAAAAGATCCTCCAAAGGGCATGATCCCAAGTATGAGAGCCACCTCCAAATCCGGGTGGTTTAGAAAGTGCTGCTAAACCAACTCCTTCCATTGATCCCCAGCAGATCCCAAAAAAAAAAACTGGTTTTAGAAACTATAAGCATTAAACAAGGGAGAGTCCACTGTCTATTCAAGGTCACTGATGAAATCACCAAAGACTTAAACACGGTAGAGGTTGATCCCTAAGGTTCCCAAGGAACCCGGGTTCTGTTCTTAATAAGAGAAGGAAAACCCACAACAAAATGTAAGCTCATTTCATCCACAACCAATGAACTTGTAAAAGAATGCTTTGCTTTTCCTATCCCACCCTCCATTCAGGTTTAATAACTTTTCCCCACTGTGCTTGCATTTTGGAAGAGTGAAGCACTTCTAAACCCTGTCCTTTCCACTTTCATTGTCTGGTGAATTTCCTGAAACTCCCTGGATGTCACTGGCTCTCTTTAGCAATGTGGCCTCCCCCAGGCAGGAAACTTGACTCAGATTCATGCTGCTTCACTGAAGCTCTGGCCTCTGCTCTTGTGCCATCTGATTAAGGCACCATCAATCTTGTTGGGATGAAGCAGAAATTTCACACACACACAAACACCCACGATTGGCTGGGTGTGCATCGTCCAGAATGGTAGGACTTTTCAAAGATTTATTTTTGACAAAAAGATGTTATTCTTCTGTAGGGATCTAGGGAGAACTGGGGTTCAGTTGTGGCTCTGTAACACAGTATCACATGGTTTTAAAAAATATCCGAGTCTCTTAATTTACGCAGCAGGAATAGAAAAAAAAAAAAATCTGAGCCTCAGTATCCTCATCTATAAAATGAGGGCTGAAGTACCTAACTTCATAGGATCTTTGTCTGAGATAATGTAATATAAAGAACCTAGTACAGCACCTGACAATAGAGCTCTTATTGTTGACATTATGATCTCTGGGCACAAAAGTCTTATTTCCTGATAATAACAACCAGGGGTCTTGAGGACTGCCAGTCCTTAGGTGTGTAATCAATGCAACAATGGAGGTTCCTGAGCCTCAAGGCCCCAAGCCTTTTATCTTTTTCTCCACTAATGGTGAATCAGCAGTCTTGCTGACTTCCAGATCCTCAGGAGTGAACTCCCTTAGACTTAGCAGTAAGGTTTAAGTACTCTTCCGAGAAAAATAATTCTCAAATCTCTGTGCCAGGGTATCCTTTGAAACAAAAGCCTTTCCAACAGAAACTATGGAAAAAGGAAAAAATGATAGCCATGAAATGCACAAATCCAGGTCCTCCCCGGAGAATGATTGCGGCTATACCTGCATAGGCTACTGCTCCCTAAAGCCAGCTAGGGGGAGGGACTGACATGAAGGACGTTGATGAATGAACAGTAGAGCTTACCAGTGTCTTTCATTGCCTGGCTTACTGATGTTCATATATCCCCTTTTCTATAGCTGTTTCAAATGCATAATGCATTTGAGATCCCACCTGATTTTCTCATAGACCATGAAAGAGACCATAAAGCTCATCTAATAATCTCATACCACTGTGTCATTTTATACCTGGGGAAACTGCAGCCCAGGGGGAGTTAAGTAGCTTTGCAATAAGCCACATCTTCTGTGACAGACTCAGGATTGGAACTCAGGACCCACAACCATGAAAAAGAGCAGTTTGTTCACAAAAGGACTTTGACAGAGCTCCCTGTCTCAAGGCATTTGTTCTTTCTTCTTCTTTTTTGTTTTTGTTTTTGTTTTTGTTTTTTTTGAGACGGAGTCTGTTGCCTGTTGCCCAGGCTGGAGTGCAGTGGCACAATCTCAGCTCACTGCAAGCTCTGCCTCCCAGGTTCACGCCATTCTCCTGCCTCAGCCTCCTGAGTAGCTGGGACTACAGGCGCCTGCCACCATGCCCAGCCAATTTTTTGTATTTTTAGTAGAGATGGGGTTTCACTGTGTTAGCCAGATGGTCTCGATCTGCTGACCTTGTGATCCACCTGCCTCAGCCTCTGAAAGTGCTGGGATTACAGGCGTGAGCTACCACGCCTGGCCTCTTTATACTCTTAATATTTGAGCTATTCCCCAAAATTTTAGGGCAGTTTTGAATTCCATGTGGCTTAAAAAAAATGGGAGTATTTTCTTTCTCCTGTGTTGTCTAACAGTTTGACCCTAGATCTGCAAGCAGCTGTCTAAATTCCAAATACAATCCAAACAAACAGATGAGGATTTCACTTGAAAACATTGTACACACCATCATTCACTGCAGTTTACGTCCAGGCGGGGACCCCCTTCTCCAAGGGCATTTTTTGCTTGTTTAAGTTCTAGGGTACATGTGCACAACGTGCAGGTCTATTACATATGTATACATGTGCCACGTTGGTGTGCTGCACCCATTAACTCGTCATTTACATTAGGTATATCTCCTAATGCTATCCCTCCCCCACTCCCCCACCCCACGACAGGCCCCAGTGTGTGGTGTTCCCCACCCTGTGCCCAAGTGTTCTCATTGTTCAATTCCCACCTATGCGTGAGAACATGCGGTGTTTGGTTTTCTGTCCATGCGCTAGTTTGCTCAGAATGATGGTTTCCAGCTTCATCCATGTCCCTACAAAGGACATGAACTCATCCTTTTTTATGGCTGCATAGTATTCCATGGTGTATGTGTGCCATATTTTCTTAATCCAGTCTATCATTGATGGACATCTGGGTTGGTTCCAAGTCTTTACTATTGTGAATAGTGCCGCAATAAACATACGTGTCATGTGTCTTTATAGCAATATGATTTATAATCCTTTGGGTATATACCCAGTAATGGGATGGCTGGGCCAAATGGTATTTCTAGTTCTAGATCCTTGAGGAATCACCACACTGTCTTCCACAATGGTTGAACTAGTTTACAGTCCCACCAACAGTGTAAAAGTGTTCCTATTTCTCCACATCCTCTCCAGCACCTGTTGTTTCCTGACTTTTTAATGATCGCCATTCTAACTGGTGTGAGATGGCATCTCATTGTGGTTTTGATTTGCATTTCTCTGATGGCCAGAGATGGTGAGCATTTTTTCACGTGTCTGTTGGCTGCATAAATGTCTTCTTTTGAGAAGTGTCTGTTCATATCCTTTGCCCACTTTGTGATGGGGTCGTTTGCTTTTTTCCTGTAAATTTGTTTAAGTTCTTTGTAGATTCTGGATATTAGCCCTTTGTCAGATGAGTAGATTGTAAAAATTTTCTCCCATTCTGTAGGTTGCCTGTTCACTCTGATTGTAGTTTCTTTTGCTGT
Organism: Theropithecus gelada; assembly: GCF_003255815.1. Lineage (NCBI taxonomy): Eukaryota > Metazoa > Chordata > Mammalia > Primates > Cercopithecidae > Theropithecus > Theropithecus gelada. The sequence goes on along the minus strand of NC_037686.1, from coordinate 52,029,468 downwards.
GCAGAAGCTCTTTAGTTTAATTAGATCCCATTTGTCAATTTTGGCTTTTGTTGCCATTGCTTTTGGTGTTTTAGACATGAAGTCCTTGTCCATGTCTATGTCCTGAATGGTATTGCCTAGGTTTTCTTCTAGGGTTTTTATGGTTTTAGGTCTGACATTTAAGTCTTTAATCCAAGCTAAAGGAGGATGTTCGAACCCATCACAAAGAAGCTGAAAATCTTAAAAAAAGATTGGACGAATGGCTAACTAGAATAAACAGCGTAGAGACGACCTCTTAAATGACCTGATGGAGCTGAAAATCATGGCACGAGAACTACATGACGCATGCACAAGCTTCAGTAGCCGATTCGATCAACACTGATCAAGGGTATCAGTGATTGAAGATCAAATGAATGAAATGAAGTGAGAAGAGAAGTTTAGAGAAAAAAGTGTAAAAAGAAGTGAACAATGCCTCCAAGAAATATGGGACTATGTGAAAAGACCACATCTACATCTGATTGGTGTACCTGAAAGGGGCGTTTTTATATTTGGTTGCATTCGTAACAATGGATTCTACATACAGTGTTTCAAAACTGTGCCTATGGTATGGAAGATACTACAAATACCAATAATACAATTGTCTGCTTTTTGTAAACCACATAGAAATTCTAATCCCGTATAGCTAGCCATAAAAACAGCACCTAATAAAACTACACGATAAGAAAAATCGGCTACTCTGGGCATACTGCCTATGAGTTAGCCCTGCTCTGCAAGGAGCAGTTTAAAAACTAAAATTAAAATATTTTTTAAAAATCAGCTGGATCGTATTCCACTCAGTCCAGTTATCACCAGCTGTGGCTAACTTCCCCTACCCCAGTGCAACACCTTGCGCTTGCAAACCAGCCCCACCCTTGGGAGCCTCCTCTGCCTCCCGCGCTGTCACTTGTCACACGTTACCCTCCCGCCCGCGTCCCCCCCACCGACGAGGCTCTGGGTACGGGGACCCTTCGATGGCCCATGTGGCGAAAAAGAGGCTCCGGGGGACAGACACGTTTCCCAGGCTAACGTCTGCCCAGGCTGTGCAGAACAGCCACTCCCCTCCAAGTCAGATCCTGGCTGGAGCGCGGAGGGCGCCGCGGCCGCTGGCGCGGGCCCCGAATCCTCGACGCCGGCGCCCCCTGGTGTTCCTAGCGCCGCGGCCCCTGGCACCCGCGGGAGGGGGAACCCGGGCTGCCGGTGGTGGCAGGACCAGGGCGGGGCAGAAGCCAATTTCTAGAGGTGACTTTAAAAAAAAAAAAAAAAAAAAAAAAGTCTTGATAGGTCATTGGATGGAATGGGGGAAAAACAAAACAACAACAAAGAAAGAAAGAAAAGAAAAAAAAAGTCGTATTATTTTGTTATTGAGGACCTGGTCGTGCGTTTCCTATCCTCCCATGGCATAACGGGAGAGGGAGCTCGCAAACAGCCGAGTTTCCGCTGTCTCCGCAGTGACAGTGCTGGAGAGAGATTCTGAAACGACAGCAATCGAGGGCAGGCTGAAGGAGTTGGAATCTTCAGCCTTGAGAGGATATGACTGAATAAATGAAGCTTATGGGGGCAGAATCATGCCCCAGGCCTCCAGTGGCATGCTTTTTATTCTAATGCTGAATTCAGTCAATTTACCCAGTGGCTTGGCTGCTGGTTGTTACTGAACTGTAAGTACCTAAGGTCTGTCTCATTATGCAGAGAAATCTCCGCAATGGAACTTTTAGAGAGCCATCCTCAGAGAGAGGCCGGGCACGGTGGCTCACGCCTGTAATCCCAGCTCTTTAAGAGACCGAGGCGGGCGGATCACCTGAGGTCAAGAGTTCAAAACGAGCCTGGCCAACATGGTGAAATCCCGTCTCTACTAAACATACAAAAAAAAAAAAAAAATTAGCTGGGCGTGTTGGCGGGCCACTGTAATTCCAGCTACCCAGGAGGCTGAGGCAGGAGAATTGCTGGAACCCGGGAGGCAGAGGCTGCAGTGAGCTGAGATCGGGCCACTGCACTCCAGCCTGGGTGATAGAGCAAGACTCCATCTCAAAAAATAAATAAATAAATAAATAAATAAATAAATAAATAAATAAAAATAAAAAATAAAAAGCCATCAGAAAAACATAGTGGGGATGCGAGGTGTAGGGTTTTGTCTCCTAGATGCTTCATTAAGGAGCAAGGAGGCCCTGGAAGGCCAGACAGTGCCCATCTGGGTCACTAGGAGATGTAATTGAGAAGCCCAAGGCATGGTGCTCTGTCCAAAGAACTGGAGGGAAGGAGAGGAGAGGCAGGCCTGCCAGTGCTGCCTCTTACTGAGGCCAGGGGAGGGCTGACTCAGGGCTGAAGCAAAGGAACTGCTGTATTCGGTGGGAAACAGAGCAACAGATTCCCAGGTCCTTATGAGTCCCCTCCATGGGGCTTGGCTTCCGAGGTCATCGGAGGAACATGCCAACCATCACTCCCCTCCAACCCTCTAAGTTCTTTTCCTAGAACAAATTCAGGTTCCTGGATGACCACAATACTTTGGTTCCTTGACACCAGTGTCTGAGTGCTGTTTCTCTTTTCCATAGACTTACTTTTTTACGTCCGGAAAAGCACATACCATATGTGTGCGCTCAATACATAACCATAAGGATCATATACATTTAGGGACGTGCCGAAGGTCACAAAGCTTGCTGTGACAAATGGAGACTCAAGCCTCCTTACTTTTCATCCACCACTTTTTGGTCCCCCCTTCTCCTCATATCCCTTTAAACTGGGCATCAGATTCCTGGTGGTAGACTTTAGAACTGAACACACTGTCTAACAAAGAAAATGGCACAGGACAGAAAGCAGGGATCCCTGGGACTCTAGTGGGCTCCTAATAACCTTCCCCTCCCTGCCAGGTTTGCAGAATACTTAGCCTGTGCCATCTTCTAAAGCCCATATTGGGTAAGCATTCATAGTAATAGTATTAACAGCCCACAGGGAATTGGACGAATTTAACACGTCCTCCAGCTAATGAGGGATGACCCCCTGGGTACCTCATTCACAATTCCCCAGGGTCACCGCCACAGCGCTTACATAACAGCAGGATTCAGTTCTAGACCCTTCCCCTGACCAAGGCCCGACAGGGAGCAGATCTGAGAAAATGTCTTCCCAGGAGCTGTCAGGTCTAATGAGGATAACTATGTCACATTTTGGAATTAGAACTGTATTTTCTAAAGAAATTATTTGGCTGGTGTTTCCTCTGAAAAAGAGTTTCACTCGATTGCTGACAGGGAAAAGCAAATGTAGACTCTTTGAAAAGGAACAACACAAGCCATAGCCCTCTAGATAAACAATAAAAGGTCTTGTGTCTCAAGTTTATTAATTGTTAGTGACAATACTATTTGCTATGCCAATGTCTTTTAATGACCATTGTTAATTTCGGTCATCAGATAAGTAATTAAATAAGTGCAGTAAACAAATTGCAGTTATCTGCAGTATGTATATATATATATGTATCTATACCAGTCATTATAATGTCCATGTACACATATCCAGATTATGTCGATATCCTCTAGTTGTCAAATTATAGGTCATCAGAGGACTTAAAATGCCTAAAGTCATCCTTGATTCTTACGTTAGATTTGGATCACACATCACTAATTATTCCGGACCCTGTATCTTCAGTTTCTCCTTCTTCATTGGCCTCTCCTTAATAAAAGAGGTCAAATCTCTCCCATCTAAAACAAGCAAACAGTACTTTCTGAGTAAACATGGCTTTTTAGGTATCTTCCCTTAAATGACTAGTTCTCACTGCTCTGCTGAAACCTTCTTCTTCCAGATGTTCAGTGTCTGTCTAAATACAGTGGGTGGTTCCCTCAATTTCTCTTGGGGCCTCTTTGTTTCTTCTAGCACTGGTGATCGCTTCTTCCTTAAAGCCCTCTTTCTCCTCAGCTTGCAGACATCACCCTCTGGTTCTTGTTCTTGTTCTTGTACTGCTTCTTCTTCATGAGTTATCTTTTTCTGTCTGCCTCCAAATTGTGGGATATTCTAGGGTGCCCCCATGGCTGGCTCTTCTTCTCACTCAAGCCTGAACGTTGTCCACGAGGGCTGCACCTTGCCGTTGCTTTCTGCTACCACCTACATGTTGATGATTCTCAAATCTGTACTTCCAGACCACATCTTCTCCCCAAATTTCCCAACCGCAGCTACCTTTACTTGGACACTTCACAGATAGAACCAGCTCATATCCAAAACTTACTTGCTCATCCTCCCTCTAAACCTGCTCCTCCTATAGGCTCCACTTCCATGGGTGACTCTCCCGACAAGCCCATCTCCCAGGCTGGCTACCAGATGTCACCACTGCCTCTTCCCTGCTTGCTCCAGCTGCATGTCCAGTAAATCGCCAAGTCATCTTAATTCACTTCTGAATAGTTCTCAATTCACCATAGCTTTTCTACTTGGAGTCTTGTCCCTCTCCACACTGAGGTTTCTAAAATGCAAATCTCATCCTCTTTCTTCCCTGTTTTTTGTTGTTGTTGTTGTTGTTGTTGTTTTTTAAGGCCACTATGTCTTTTAGAATAAAATCCAAACTCCTTGTCCTGTATGCCATGATATGGGTCCTGTCTCTCCAACTTCACCTCTTGCTACTACTCCCTGCCTGGACTAGCGCCTCCTCCTGCTCTGTTCCGTGCTCCCTGTGGCCTTTCTGTAAGACTCTGGTTAGTGCCACTTCTTCCAGGGCCTTCCATGATCTCCCTCCCCCTACCTAATTCTGGATTTGGTCATCCTCCTCCATGTTCCCATATATCTTGAGTCCATGTCTCCTACATCATCTTATGACCCTAAATATCTGCACCTACTGTGTGCTCCTTTAAAAAAGGGGCTGACTTTTAAATCTCTCTGCTCAGTGCCTAGCAAGGTGACTGAGAGATAGAAAATGGCACACACACACACACACACCCCCACACACACACAGTGATTGCTGAGTAAATGGGTGTTATTGGGGAAAAAGAAAAGAAAGAAAAATGCCCGGCTGGGTGCAGTGGCTCACGCCTATAATCCCAGCACTTTGGGAAGCCGAGGTGGGTGGATCACGAGGTCAGGAGATCAGGACCATCCTGGTCAATATGGCGAAACCATGTCTCTACTAAAAATACACAAATTATCTGGGCGTGGTGGTGCGTGCCTGTAATCCCAGCTACTAGGGAGGCTGAGGCAGGAGAATCTCTTGAACCAGGAAGCTGGAGGTTGCAGTGAGCAGAAATCGCGCCATAGCACTCCAGCCTGGCAACACAGCGAGACTCCATCTTAATAAAATAAAATAAAATAAAATAAAATAAAATAAAATAGAAACACCCAAAGAACAAAGTATCAAAAATAGCAGAAAAATTTACCCGCCATTAGAGTTACATTAAACTACAATTTTATGAAAAGAACAAGTCCAGATTCAACATTGTAGTTTTGTATAAAACACAAAAGTTTCCTTGTTTTATAAGTAAAACACCATATTTCTTCAAGTAGAGGAAGTAATATGTTTTAAATAAAGCTACAAGATTCTCTCTAAAAGCAAATGTGTCCCTCTCCCTGGCCAATTTAAAATGTATATGTAAGTCAAGCTAAATTAATAAGAGAAAACAGTTCCACAATGAACCCTAATCCTATTAACAGAATTGTCAATCTAGGTTAGTCATTGAAAAATAATGTTGTGACCCCTGCTGAGCTATATGATTTAGTTACACCTGGTGTTTGTCTGCCGTATTAAGGGCACCATTCATTTCAAATAAAGATGCATATAGGAGAAACTCAGCAGAGTTGTCTTTAAATGTGTCACATTGAAAGCTCCATTACAGTTGAATTTAAAATTTGCCTCTTAAAAAAAAAAACAAAGATGATTGTGTGAACCTTCCTTTGCCAGACCCCTTCAGATTAGGAGCTCTTGGGGCTGCCCAGCAGGGTCTGAGACACCGAAACCTCCTGCTTTCTGAGCAGCTGTTTCTGGTGGCCGGGCGGCGGGGAGGCCATCAGAGGCCCCATCAGCCGCCATCTCTTCCTTCCCCTCCTCACCCTGCCCCAGTTCGGTTTGCTCCTCCTACTTATGCCCTTGAAAGAGCAATGGACTACATGTCTACAGGGAGCATGGGGATGGGAAGGAGTCACTGGACACTAGTGAAGCAGGATTTCAAGACGTGTTGCTTGGCCACACCAGCTTTGTCATGTCATCTTCATAAGCGCCCTGTAAGGTAGGTAGATATCACCTCGACTTTACAGATGAGAACACCTGCTCAGAGAGGGAAAGTGACTTTCCAAGGTCACAGAGCCAATAAATGGCAGAACAAGACTCTACCACGAGACAATCCGAGTCCACAGGCCATGTTTTCTTGCTAGACCCTTCTGGCAGCTGTGTTAGGTTCTTATGCCCTAAAAAGCAGAATGACATTTTTGAAGAATCGTTACCTCTCGAGACCTCACTTGCCTCATCTGTAAATGAGGGGCTTGGATATGCGGCCTCCAGGAGCTTCTTGAGTCCCTGTGGAATGTCTTCATAAGGGAAAGAGGTATGAGATGTGCACAGCTGGTATCTAGAAATTCTCATTCCCTGTAGCTCCCGACGCATGCACACTTTCAATCAAATTGAAAACCGATGCCTATTCCTCAAGAAGACAAATCCACACCATCTGTCCTAATCTGCGGGTGCTGAGGGGTCTTTAAGTAGCTGAAGAGGGAAGAGCAGCAGCGGGGCACAGCAGAAGGAGCAGCCAGCACGCCCCAGCCCAGGGCCTTCATACCAGCCACACACTACCTTCTGAGGGCAGCAGCCCCACTCATAACCAGGACAGTGAGCGTGGTTTATGAAGACAAGTACCTGACTGCTCAAGTCCATGATCCTCACAATTATGTCAATCTCACGCTACACGAACTCCTCCACGTGAAAGAAATCCATTCTTTTAGCTTTTGGTATCCTGTGGGCAACGATAAGTGAATAAACTAAAAACAAAATCAAATCTACCTAGTGTCAATCACACTGGCATTTGCTTATACACCACGCTTAGCTAACTGGACTCTGACAAGAGGAGAATGCTCAGCTTTTTGAAGACATAACCATCTAAGATAATTTATCATGGTATCTCAAGTTTGGTGAAAAGAGAAGGCCAGTTTATCCAGGTCTAGGAAGTAGTAAGTCTTGAAATCCAGGGTCACGTTTATCTTTTGGTGAATGGTCATGCATCAATCACAGGAAATGACAATGGTAGGATATGGAGCTATTTAAATAATGGGGTATTCAGCAGTGGCCATAAAGATAATAAGTCTGGTTGAAAACAAGAGATTAAAACGGATTTCTCATCAGCTGGCATAAAAATAATTAGCTCTTAACTGCATTAAACAATATCCCAAATTGATAAGATTTCTAGAAATGAGAAGATCTCTGAAACAGAGCCTCTGAGAACAAAGTATAGCCTATAAGTCCCCTAATTATGTTCTGGCTCACTCATTCATTCATTCACGCCACAGTTCTCATCCTTGAGCCTTCCTTCCCTCCCTGGAGCTGCTTCCGGCCCGTAGTGATGCTGATTCACATTGGCTGTAACTGCACTTGTATTTGGGGATTGTAATGAGCCATTACTTCTTTTCCTTGAAGTGTGAACTGTGTCCAAATATTCCTGGTCTCCCCAACCCAAGATTTGTCAATGGGCAGCAGAACGTGTGGACAAGACATTCATTGTTTGAATTGCAGACAAGGTCCTGTCAGCAGGGTGGTTCATTAGGAAGAGAGGAAACAAGGCTGCTGTGTCCACTGTATAAATCCCATTTACGCTTCTTAATTGCTTGCTCTGTCCCGGATCTTTCTCTTAAGGGCCAATACTCTCACACCGTCTCTTTCACTGTCCATGCCTTCTTTATCCCAGGGATCCTTTCAGCAGGGATCTTGACACTGAGCTGCCCTCTTTCCTCTAAAATATTCATAACCACCACTACCACTTATCCAGAGCTTAGATGCTTGCGAGGCTGTTTCACAGCATGTCTCATTCAATCTGCTCAACAGTCCTCTAAGTGGCCCTTCCATTGGACATCAGAAACATAAGTTGACTTGCCCAAGGTCATGCATTGGTGAATGACAGATCTGGGACTCGAACCCATGTCTAACTCCAAATCACACAATCTTTCGTTCTCCTAGGCCACCTCTGGCAGGAGAACGGTCTGGATAGGCTGCAGCTTTTTACAAAGGAGACACTTGAATACTTAGCCAGTTCTAGGTCTAGGGCTAGCTCAATTAGTTAGGATCCAGAGCTAACGAGGCTACAGGCCCACATTTGGTTCCAGAGGGCATGATTTTCTCCTCTAGCCACTCAACAGCCTTGTCTGGTTGTCCTACCTTTAGTCATAAGGTTTCCATGGCACAGGCTTCAGCCCAGAGTAATCAGTTTCAAGACTAGAATCATCTCCGGAAGCAGCCATGCTCTGGGGGAGGGCCAGTAGCCTTGTCCTTCTAGATCAATGGTGAGTGGAGGACTCTCTGACCAAAGCCATTGACTACATCCAATGCTGTCTTTGGACCTGGACATCTGAGGCCACTGCCCTGCGGCCCATGTTTTAGAGGGCTCTGGTCTCTCTTCTAGCCACCCTCTTTTACATAAGGTGAAGAGTCTGTGGGCCAAAGGGCCTAGACCAGGCAGAGCCACACCCCTCTTGTAGACCATGCTCAAGCTGCTCAGGACCCCAAACGCTCTGCCTAAGTGCATTCCAGAGCCTTCCCAGGCCTCCGATGCAGATCTGTTCTCCTGAGAGTGGCCAGGCAGACTAGGCCTGAGGAGTGGGGTAGGGGTCATGCTCCCAAGGTCCCAAGGCCCTTCCCAGTGAGGGCTGGAGCCAGGAACTGGAGAAAAAAAGAGGGCCAGGTTGTGAGCCAGGAAGTTCTATCAGCACTTGTGCTTTACCATTCACAAAAATTAGGGGTGGGCCCAACAAGAGGTAAGGGGAGCTAGGGTTGGCCAGGTAGCTTTCTCTTAGAATGGAAAGCCTAGTGCTAAAGAGGAAATGACTAAGCCTGGCTTGTTAGAAAAACCAAGGCTTTGAGTGAAGGTAGGAGTCACTGCTAGGTCAGAGATAAGGTGCCAGGACATCACAGCCTCCTGAGAGGGCTAACCCCATGTGCAAGATTGCCCACAGTAAATTCCCCTGTCCACCTCTGAAGGCTCTTATTTTTATGAATAACTACCACTGGGTGAGTGCTTAACAGATTCTAAATAACTCAGTTACCATCTAATCAACCCTCGACAGCTCTAAGGCAAATAATGCAATTCTCCACATACAGACAAGGAAATAAAACTCAAAGAGGCTATACAAAGTGTCCCAGGTCACCCGTCCTGTAAGTGGTAGAACTAACGTCCTCACTCAGGCAATTTAGTCTGCGATGCCCCAACAGGATTACAAAGATAAACCGGTAGCTATGAAAACAGAGCTCTTTATAGCAAAGAGAACCTACAAATTTAAGTATTGTTAAGGCTGTTATCTTCCCTGACAATAGGTTCATTGAATCATTCAGTAAACATTTATTTTAATTTTTGAAAATATTTATTTATTTATTAAGACACAGTCTCTCTCTTTTGCCCAGGCTGGAGTACAGTGGCGCAATCTTGGCTCACGTCAACCTCTGCCTCCCAGGTTCAAGCAATTCTCCTGCCTCAGCCTCCCGAGTAGCTGGGATTACAGGCGTGTGCCACCACGCCCTGCTAATTTTTTGCATTATTATTAGAGACAGGGTTTCACTAATTTGGCCATGCTGGTCTTGAACTCCTGACCTCAGGTGATCCCCCCACCTCAGCTTCCCAAATAGCTGGGATTACTGGCTTGAGCCACCATGCCCGGCTATTCAGTAAAGATTTAATTCTTTGTGTCTACATGCCAGAAACTTTGCTGGGCTATGAGACAGAAAGATGAGTAACTTACAGCCTTTGTCTTCAAGAAATGTGGAGCAGTGGTTCTCAAACTTCAGCAAGCCCCCGAATCACCAGGAGGACTTGTTAAATCACAGATTGTGAGGCCCGCGCCCTGAGTTTCTGAATCAGTGGGTCTGAGTAGGGTCCCAGCATGTGTATCTCTAGTGAGGTCCCAAAAGATGCTGATGCTGTTGGCCTAGAGAACCCACTTTGAGAACCACTTTGATAAAACTTAGGGCAATCAAGATCCTCTCCATGAGGCAACGTAGAATTGCACTGCTCTTGCTTCCCTGAGCAAGAGGCACAAGGATAAAACAAACCTCAGAGTCGCCCTTGAAGGAGGAAACCATCCTGAAGCTTCTTCAAGCACAGCAGAGCCATAGAGAGTGGCCTTGCTGAGGTCTCCCTGTGAATGGGAGGCAGGCGAGCACCATCCCGTGAGCCCTCACAAGTGTGTTCAGTGTTTTGTAACCCTGGCTGGCTGGCTGGCTTTCCTTTGGCCCCTCTAGCTGCCCGTCCCTGCAGGCCCACAACAGTTACCCTGTCCAGGTTCAAACCTGGCGACATGCTTGGGGATCTTACTACCAACCTGAGGGAAGGGGCCAGAATTCCTGGGAATGTCTTTTCAAATCACTTGCATTTGATGTCAGGATGCATAAGAGAGGGCAGATGTCCCACATTTGCGTGAACTGAGAATGAGTCGGCCACCTTGTGCTTTTCCTCTCCTTCCTGCAAAAAGGCCCAGAAGATGATCAGCAAGGAAAGCAGCTGCTAGGGAAGGCAAATAAAAAATAAATAGAAATGCACAATTGGCTGGGAGCCCCTAGGGATTAACTAACTAATTAATCCCACAACAGTTTGACCAGGAACTAATTAATCCGTTAAGCACTTGGAGGGCCCAAGGCCCTGGCCAAGAGCAGGGAGAGGCTTCACATCTCCGGAGGCTGGCGCGGAGTGGGACTGTCCTCCCGGGTCTCCAAGGAGGGCCTCGGTGAGGACTGTCCTTCCCAAAATCATTGGTTCCCCCTGCATCAGAAATCTGCTTCTCAAGCTATTTCTTGAGCCAGGTTCCTGTGTCACTCTGCCCAGGGAACCGAATCAAAGAAGAGAGCCCTGAGGAAAGGCTGCTGGGCTTCGGCCCCTCCAAGTAAGAGAGCCACAGACAGTTAGAACTGGAAAAGACTTCAGCCATCTGGTCCTTCCAACCCACTTTACAGATGAAGAAGGAAGTTTACAGGTTACCCTGGTGTGTCGTTTGGACCTAGAGACAACTGATGTTTCTTTCCAATCATTCCTACGCAGCACCCAGACAGGGGGAATTCAGATCTCCCTTTAGGTGCTGTCTTTAACTCCACCTCAGAAGTCACCAGGTGCAGAAATCTTTCTTAAAACAATGTAGTCTGATTGACTTAGATCATCATTTTTTAATATGATTTTTCATGAGCTTTGGTAACAAATTTAAGGCTAGTCACAACATATTCAGGTGGCTCTAACATAGATCTTTCCTCTCATTAGCTTTTCTGACACTCTTTTTAATCTTCTGTTTCCCTGAAACCCAGGTCACCTCATGTTACAACCTGATCTCCAAAAAATCTGACAGCAGCCATCTGGGGATGTAAGCTAATGTTAACCTTTCCCAGAGAATGGTTTTCTTTAGACTCCTCTCTCATTACAGAACAGGAGGCTTTACAGTCTAAGTGGTGAAACAATCTCAGCTGAGTATGGTGGTGCATACCTGTGGTCCCAGCTACGTGGAAGGCTGAGGTGGGAGGATCGCTTGAGCCTAGAAGGCCAAGGCTGCAATGAGCCAAGATTGCACCACTGGACTTCAGCCTGGGTGAAAGAGATAGACCCTGTCTTAAAAAAAAATAAAAATAAAAATAAAAATAAAAGAATCTCAAAGACCAGGCAGCATGCGCTAAGAAATTCTGGAACAGACACTCCTAGAATCACAAAATGAAATGTGCAAGGCACTTGTGATAGCATCAGCAACACCGAAGGCTAGACTGCCAGGATGCTGAGTGGGGGCCATGCACTTGATGGTTCACTTAATACATGTGTGCTGTGGGCCAGACTCCAGTTCAGGTGCTAACGGTGGAGTTGAATCTGACAAGGGCCCATGTCAGGGGCTCCCTGTCTAGTGGAAGGGAGGAAAAGAGCAATGATTAAGCAAAAGTTGCCACTAAGGTGTGATGAGTGAATTAATGCATACTGTCTAGTCACTATAAACTGAAACCTCATCCTTTAGAGTGGGGTCAACCAGGTGAGTGGATCTTGGCATGTGCCTGATAGAGTCTGCAAGACTTGGAAAACTGCCCTTAGGCAGAGTTGGGGTGTGATGCCCCAGCTTTTGTGTGTATAAGCATCACAGAGAGAAAGGGCTTCTTAAAAATCCAGATTGGGTTGGGAGTGGTGGTTCACGCCTGTAATTTCAGCACTTTGGGAGGCCGGGGTGGTTGGATCACCTGAGGTCAGGAGTTCGAGGCCAGTCTGGCCAACACAGTGAAACCCCGTCTCTACTGAAAACACAAAAAATTAGCCAAGTTTTGATAGTGTATGCCTGTAAACCCAGCTGCTAAGGAGGATGGGGCAGGAGAATCACTTGAACCAAGGAGGCAGAGGTTGCGGTGAGCTGAGATCGAGACACTGCACTCCAGCCTGGGTGACAGAGCAAGACTCCCTCTCAAAAAAAACAAGCAAAAAAAAAAAAAAAAAAATCCAGATGGCTGGACTCCACTTCCAGAGTGCCTGATTCAGTGGATCTGGGATGGGGCCCAAGAATCTGTAGTTCCAGCAGGCTCTAGATGATGCTAATGCTGCTTGTCCAGGGACCACACTTGGAGAACCACCATACTGGAAGGTTCTGATTGACCCAAGGTGCCATGAAGGAGGGATGTCCCTACAGGAGCCTGACCCAAGGTGCCATGAAGGAGGGACGTCCCTACAGGAGCCTCCACGACTGCCACCAGGACCAGGCTTGACTGCAAGGCCAAGTGTGCCACTCACTTCCTTTATTCTCTACAGACTTCTTCCTGCTGCTTTTTAAAATGTATTTAGTTACTGAGTTAGTAGGTTTAGAGTTATTTATCTATCTCTATTTATTTTTAACATAGAGTGAAATGGATGAGAATCAAATCCAGATGGCTGGAGATGATGTGGATTTACCCGAAGATCTCCGGAAAATGGTAAATGAAGATCAAGAAGAGGAAGAAGATAAAGATTCTATTCTTGGGCAGATACAGAATCTCCAGAACATGGACTTGGATACCATAAAAGAAAAAGCCCAGGCCACCTTCACTGAAATCAAGCAGACAGCGGAGCAGAAGTGTTCCGTGATGTGAGGGGTGGGAGGGGTGGAGGGAGGGAACCAGTCATCCTTGGAAAAGACCACTCTCCTGTGGGACGTTTCGAGCAGTACATGTTTTAATGTAGTGAGCACATTAAGGAAAACCACGATGATCCATTGATAGACAATCATTTGGTTGTTCTAAATATTCCGGGCAGAGCATTTAGCTAGCACCTTGCAGCAGGAACCATATTTTCCTTTTAGTTATAAATGAGACGAACTGGAAATTTTCAGGTGTAAATGATGATGCAGAACACGTATCTGCTTAAAGACCTTGAGATGAGCCAAGAAGAAACAAAAGCAAGTGGTATTTCCTCTCCAACTTTCTTCCTTGGAGGCCAAGTTCTCACCCTGTCCAACTATTCGCAGGACACCAGGTCCCTTCAGAGAAAGATGTGGAGAGTCAAGGTGTCCACTGGAAGCCGGGTTGCCCACAGGGAGCTGAGGCTACAGACTCCAGGGCAATCAAAGGTCACCACCCCCACCCCTCACCTCCAGGCTCCTTAAATTTGTCAGTGATACTCATCAAGTTTGGTCCTTGGATGCTTCTCAGCCAAGTGGCGGTAGCAGGGATGTGGTGAACAATGAGAAATTGAGGCAGGGAATAGACCTCACCAGCCCTTTGCATTGGAGATCATCACTCTAGTGGCCATGGGAAGAATGGAACCGAGGGAGGCACAATTATAGGCAGAGGGAAACCAGGGAGATGGCTGCTCTTTTTGAGTTGAGCTTAACTCTCCTTGTCTGAACTTGGTGATAGCAATGGAAACAAAGTGGGTAGACTAACAGAGAGCGTTAAGAAGTTAAATCAGTCTCTCTCTGTCTCTCTCTGTCTCCTCCCAACCTATTTCTCTCTCATCCCCTTCCCTCCTTCTTGTCCAATCTCCCTGTCTCTTTTTTTTTTTTTCCTTCTCCTGTCCCTTCCTATCCCACCCCTTCAGACTACCTTCCAGTAAATCACACTGTCATTTGGTGCCACAGGCTTTCAGGGTAGGCACTGATTTTTTTTTCCCTAATATCTGCTCTCTTTCAAAAGGAACAATTCAAAAGACTTAGAACAGTTACCACTGAAACACTTCAAGCTATTTAGCTAAAGCCTACCAAACCAAAACAAAATACTGATTTTTTTTGGTGAATCTGTTCATATGGTGAATAAAGATCTATCAAAGGAAAAGGAAACTGAGACCAAAAACTTAGGGTCTAACTTGTTCTAAACCCAGAGTTCCCAAATGTGTTGTACAAGAAGTTTTATGTAATAAAAATATGCAAATAAAACAAATGAATAAAGGTCCAAAACCTACGGTCCTTGGCAAAGTTCAGCCTGTCTTGGAAGCTCCTGGGAGAACATTGGTGCAATGATTGGGGCTGATTAGCTTCTAGTCCGCAAACCCAGATGCCATGAGCACATTTTAAAACTGCTTGTCTTTTATCAGAAATGGCATGTGAGTTGTGGTTTGTTTTATAGCAGAAACTTTAAAATACTCACTTTCTTAAAAACTACAATATAATAGATATGATTTAGTTTCAGTTTAATGCCTTACTCTGCCCTGTAGTTGACGGAGTGGGTAGTATGGATGGGTGAGAGGTGCTGCATGTGGCCTGATGTCTATACACTTTGTATGACATAAAATACTACAACTGCCAAATTGTTCCACAGACTAGCCTCAGGATGACAAAGAAGACGTGCTTTCTGTAAAAGATGCAGCCAGTTCTGCTAAGGAAATCACTAAATTGGCACTTCCTCTTGACTGCCAACATTACTCCAATGCAATCTGGTCATTGTCTCAATGAAGTCGCACAACTGCTAGAAGACTGTGACCATGATTCCTCTCATATCATATCATACAACCCCACAACACAGCCCAGTATATCACCTCACCCCACATAATGGTACTCCACATCACATTATACCAGACCACAACCTATCATACCACACTACACCACAACACACCACCCCACACTAAACCACCCCTCACCACACGGCCACACCACCCCAATCAATACCAAATCACATGTGTATGGGTTGGGAGAGGGAGGACATGTATTAGGGCATCCAGAAGGCCTTTTTCTCTCTAGAGGGTGGATTGGTGTCTGTGCTGTATGATGTCAATGAGCACAAAAAGGTCTCTCAGCATCAAAACCTAGAATCCAACAATTATTAAGGACTAGGAGGGAATCTATTCTAATCTCCCATACAATAAAGGGACCCTTTCCAAGTTGTCCCAGTTGAGCCTTATTTGAAAGCTTCCAGTGGTACAGAATTCACTATCTGCTGCTCCAAGGAAATTTAACAACCACCATTCCATTTTTAGACAGCTTTAGTTGTTAGAAAATCCTTCTTTGTCTTAAGCTGAAAATGGTTGCATCTTTAATCCATCGGTCATGGTTCCGTTGAATGGAACTACACAGATTGTGCCTATATTCCCACTCAGGCTTTGATATATTCCCCTCTCAGTTTTCTCTTTTTCAGGAAAACATCCTCACTTCTTTTCGTCAATTCTCATCATACAATAGGAACACTGTGAACAGACTGGGTAATTGAGTGCTGACTGCTGATGTCTAGGAGTGAAGCCAGCCATGCAGAAGGCAGCAGTGCTGTCACCTTTCACACCCTGCTACTGGACTTGATGCCTGAAGCCATTCCTGAGCCAACTCATAGTCAGGAATGAGGATTTTAGACCCAATTCCACTAGCATATGACCTTAGACAAGTCATTTATTCTATCTGGAAATCCACTTTCTCAACAGTGAAAATGAAGGGGCTGGATTACTCTACTTTCTGTAATTCATTCTATGGTTTCAGGGTAGTCACTGTGGATATTTATCTTGTGAAAGAGAGCACATTAGCCCATTGTCACTGCCACAGAACTAGGTTTCAGTCCCTTTACTAGCTTCAACTGAGCAAAGGGACACCAGGCTCCAGGAGTGGCGGGAAGGAAGAGAGAGTCAGATGCTACAAGAGAGGGGATAAAGAACATAGAGCGTTGCCCATGGAGAGAAAAATATAGAGATTCAGGGGGCATTTCTATCCAGGCAGAAGGAACCATAATGACTCTGGGGAGAGGTGCTGAAGAATAAATTCCAAGAGGACAAATTAAATGGACTTCCCAATTTTGCTTAGAGTTAGTCTTTCCCAATTAGATATGGGCTCCTACAGTACAATGAAGCAGGAGTTCTACTTTTGAAAGACTGTTGATATAGTAAGCTCAGTTACCCAGAAACCAACTGATCTAGTTTTTGAGTTATGTAAGTACCTTGGTTTTGCTCCTGGCACTAGAAATTTAGCCAAATTCCTACTTACAAACAGAATCATCAGACACAGGGAGAGGAGTGAAATTAAAAGTGAAAAAAACTAGAGCTTACAGCTTCTGATAATGGAGAATAAGCTCCTACTGGATCAACCCTCCTGCAAATAACAACTATAAACTATGAACAAAATGCAAAGAAACAACTGCCTGAAAGCACTAGAAGCAGCCAAAAGCAGGTCCACACTGGAGGGAAATGAAACCTGAACAGGGAAGAAGGAAAAAGCACTGGTGAGTTTTCCTTTGCTTAGAAGTTTCATCTGAGGGCAGACCCCACTTGAAGCCAAGTAAGACAACTAAAACTCAGATGGAAAACCTGCAGCCTTAATGTACTGAAGAACCAGCAGAGTTTGGGATGCCCACAGCAGCTGCAAAATGAAAGAGCGAATCCTAGAAAGGAGAGAGCCGTAGGAGGGGGATTCTAAATTCTGTGTATGAAGTCTGTTCACGATCCTGGCAAATCCCTGAATTATGCATAGATTAGGCATACTCTGAGCAGCCCAGTGAGGGCTAAACAAACTGAACTAAGAATTCTGTTACTGCCCACTTAGGAGAAACAGAGTTTTGAGTTTGAATCCAGCCACGTTTGCTGACTATGAAACAAACAGACAAACAAATGAAAATAATCTTCAGAAAAACATAACAGAACTCAGCAAAGTAAGTAGAAGGATGGAAACACTGCAGAGCACAAATCAATGAAATAGAAAACAGACAAACAATAGAAAAAATTAAGAAGTCCAAAAGTTGGTTGGTTAAAAGATGAACTAACTTGACAGACACCTAGCGTAATTGCTTAAGAAACAAATAAGAGTACACAAATGACCAATGTCAAAATTGAAGGAGGGAATACACTACAAATCCTACAGACATTCAAGGATGATAAGGGAATGTTATGGAGAACTTTATGCTAATAAACTTGACAAGTATTTAAGTGAACTTAACAAATTCCTTGAAAAAAAAAACGCACTTCACAAATACTGATGCAAGATATATAGAATAACCCTATGTCTTAAAAAAATAGAAATAATTATTAAAACCCTTCCCACAAAGAATACACCAAGCTTAGGGGGCCTCACTAGTGTCTTTTATCAAATATTTAAGGGAAAATAGCACAATCTTACCCAAACTCTTTCAGAAAGAGGAAGAAATTATTCTCAAGTCATTTTATAAGGCCAATATAACCCTGATGCCAAAACCTGAAAAAAAAATTATTTAAAAAAAAATTGCAGACCAATATCTCTGTTGAATTTAGATTTTTAAAATTCTTAACAACTAATACAAAATAAAATCCAGGCCGGACATGGTGGCTTATGACTGTAATCCCAGCACTTTGTAGAAGGCCTGTACACTTTGGGAGGCCAAGGTGGGCAGATCATTTGAGATCAGGAGTTTGAGACTAGTATGAACAACATGGTGAAACCCCATATCTACTAAAATTACAAAAAATTTACCTGGGCACAGTGGTGTACACCTGTGGTCCCAGCTACTTGGGAGTCTGAGGCATAAGAATCACTTGAACCCAGGAGGCGGAGGTTGCAGTGAGCCAAGATGGCGCCACTGCACTCCATCCTGGGCAACAGAGGGAGACTCTGTCTCAAAAAAAAAAAAAAAAAAAAAAAAAGAGAAAAGAAAATTCAGCAATGCAGAAAAAGGATAATATATCATGAATAAATGAGGTTTATCTTACAAATTCAAGGTTGATTTAACATTCAAAACTCAATAAATGTAATTCACCATATTAACACAATAAAAAAAGAAACCCTATATAATCATTTATGTCAACAGAGAAGGCATTTATCAAAATCCAACACCCATTGTTGATTTAAAACTCCCAGCAAACTAAGATTAGAATAAAACTTTATCAACTCAATAAAGAGCATCTTTGAAAAACCGACAGCTAACATCCTTGATGGTAAAACATTAAATACTTTCCCCTAGAAATGGGAACAAGGCAAAGATATTTACTCTCGTTATTTCTTTTCAACGTTGTACCAAGGCCCTAGCCAGTGCAATAAGGGAGAAAAAAAGGAAGAAAAAAAAAGATGAGAAAGAAAGATGTGAAACTGTCTCTATTTACAGATGACATGATTACTAACACAGAAAATTATAAGGAATTTATAAAACAACGACCACTAAATTAATAAGTTAATTTAGTAAGGTTGCAGGAAATAATGTCAGTATATAATGATCAATTGCATTTTTACATACTAGCTGCAAACAATTCAAAATGGAATTAAAACAATTTTATTGCCAACAGCATTAGGAAACATAAAATTGTTAGTAATAAATGTAGCAAAAGATGTAGAAGGCCTGTACACTGAAAATTGCAACACATTCCTGAAAGAATTCAAGAATACTTAAATAAATGTTTATGGATCAGAAGATTCAATATTGTCATGCTGTCAACAAACTCCAAATTGATCTGTAGAGTCAGTGCAATCTCAATCATAATCTTATCATTTAGAAAAAGATGAGCTGTTTCAAAAATATAACTGGAAAGGCAAGTGTAGTAGGATATACAGAGCCATCTTGAAAAAGAAAAACAAGATTGGAGGATTTACTCCACTTGCTTAAGGCTGTACTATAAAGCTACAGTAACCATGACAGGGTGATATTGGTACCAATTGATACTGTTACTAATCGATACTGGTACAGAAATAGACTCACACTTATATGTCAAGTGATTTTTCTAAATTTTTATTTGGAAATAATGATAGATTCATGGGTAATTGCAAAGATAGTACAGAAAGGGTCCCACGTACACTTCTCCCAGCTTCTCCCAATGGTTGCATCTTATATAATTACAGTGCAATATCAAAATCAGAAAATTGACGGTGGCATAATGGGTGTGTATAGTTCTGTGGCATTTTATCACATGTGTAGATTCATACATCCACTGCAATCAAGATACAGATCTGTTTCATCACCACAAAGATCTCTCTGATTCAACTCCTTTATAGTCACATCTATCCTCCCTCTTCCCACTCCCAAGCCCTAGAAACCACTAACCTCTATCTCGGCCAATTGATTTTTGACAAAAATATCAATGCAATCCTATGAAGGAATGGAGTCTTATTTTTTTAATATGCTGAAACCCATCAAACCTACACCCTTATCTCATACCATATCTAAAAACTTAATTCAATGTGAATCATAGACCTAAGCATAAAACTAAAACTGTGAAGCTTCTAGAACAAAACACAGAATAAAATTTTTGTGATCTTGAAATAAGAAAAGCTTTTTTAGAAAACAGAAAAAATTTTAAATTGATAAATTAGGCTTTATCAAAATTTAAAACTCCTCCTCATCAGAGGATATCATTAAGAAAATAAATAGCCAAGCCACATACAAGTTACAGACTGAGAGAAAATATCTGCAAAATTTGTATCTGACAAAGGACTGAGATCTGTTATTTTTTATATATATATATATTTTTTAAACCCTTACAGCTCAATAATAAAAAAATTAAAACAAATTTTTGAAGCACAGAAAATGTGAGCAAACACTTAAAGTATGCAAATGGACAGGTACATAAAAGAGTGCTCAGAGTAATTGTTGGGGAAATGAAAACGAAAATTAACCACAGACTTGCTAGAATGGTTAAAGTTTAAAAGACTGACAACAGCAAGTTTTGGTAAGAATATGGAGCAATCAGGATTCTTGTATATATTATATATTATATATTGTTGGGGAAAGTTCTAGTAGTTTCATCTAAAACTAACACACTAGGCTAGTATCCTTAAAAAAATTTGAACTCTAGCTAATTAATTGCATGCTGAAGTATCTGGAAGTGAGGTGCACTGAAGTCTGCAACTTACTTTTAAAAGTACACACACAAAAAATAAGAGATTGATGAGTAGTTAGAGAGATAAATAGGTGTCATAGAACAATATAGAAAAAATATTAATTTTAGAATCTAGATAGTGGGTCCAAGGTGTTTATAATCCTTTCAACTTTACTACATGTTTTAAGTTTTTCTTAATAAATGCTTTATAGTTTATGATTAAATTATGAAGCTGAAATGAATAAACTTCTCTACTTGTTAACAGCTCTAGTGAAAAAGATACAATCAGAAGAGAGATGGAAATAAAAAGATACAATGACATTTGGGATTCTCTATGCATTTTTAAGCTCTCATTTTCTCCTCTGCCCAATAGTTCAGATAGATATTTGTCTCAAATTCTGATATTCATGTGTAGAACTTTCATTTAAAAATTCAAAGCATTAAACAATATATAAATATATAAATATCACTCTCATCAAAAAATTCCAATTTCTATAAGAATTTTATATTTCTCAATGCAATTAAAAATATAACATTTAAAATGAAATAAATATATGCTTTGGGAGGCCAAGGTGGGTGGATCACCTGAGACCAGGAGCTCGAGATCAGCCTGGCCAACATGGTGAAACCCCATCTCTACTCAAAATACAAAACCTACCAGGACATAATGGTGCACACCTGAAGTCCCAGATACTTGTGAGGCTGAAGCATGAGAATCGCTTGAACCTGGGAGGCGAAGGAGCCAAGATCGCGCCACTGCATTGTAGCTTGGGTGACAGAGCAAGGCACTGTCATAAAATAAAATAAAATAAAATAAAATAAAATAAAATAAAATAAAAGTGACAGTCTAACCAAAAGATTTCTGGAGGGAAAACTTATGTCTTGTTATCCTTATAGGCACTTACAAGACTGTATGGTTTGCTTATCCATGTATCCACTGATGGACTGTTAAGTTGCTTTTGCCTATGAAGAGTAAAGCTGTTGTGAACATCGGTATACAAGTATCTGTCCAAGTCCCTGCTTTCAATTATTTTGGGTACACACTCAGAAGTGAAATTCCCAGACCATAATATCCTTTGCTTGTCTACATTAGAAAGAGCAGTTTTGAGAGCTGCAAAAATTATGCTTGGAGAATGTAATAAGTTTTGAAATCATACAAATTAAATTCAGATTGAGAAACCTTGTGGCTTTTTTGCCTTTTAAAATATATTTTTTTGTTATGGAAAAATTTCAAACCTAACCAAAAGTAGAAAGATTAGTATAAAAAATTTACTTGTGCTAAAGTTTATCTCCTTTACCCAACTCCAAAATGTGGCTAGCCCTTGAAAACAAGATATTTTTACAACTCTGTTTATATGCTAAAAACATCATTCTTAGATGGCATCAAATTTCTGGAGTTAAAGAAAGATAGTATAAATGTACAAAATGATGTTTACTTATTTTCTTAACTCATTTCAGAAACCCTTAAAGATTTCCAAGTTGTGTTTTTTTAAAGATCATTCATTTAACTAACAATGCACACGCCCTGCAGTAAGCACGGCAAACTCCCAACACTTGAATGAAGACACTTCTGGGGAGCATCTTGTAAATCCTACTGAAAGCATCTGGTGGCTAAAAGGGGCTAATTCAATTCATCAGAACATACAGGATCAGCATTTTTAGGGCTTAAGGGGTCAAAGGAGAAAGCACAATAAAAATCAACAAACAAATGTTCATAAAATCACAGTGAACTGTAAAAGTAAACTGAAGTAAACAGTAGAGTTGCTGGAGCCGCCTTGGGGGAAAAAATGACATTCCCTAGAGTGGTGTGGGCTCTGAGCAAGATGGCTATGGCGTTGCATGGGAACCCCTGTCTCCTCATTTAATGAACGCTCACATCAAAGGCGGTGGAGGAAACCCTAGCCAGCGCTGATGCTAACAAGACTGGAGTGGACTGAAATGCCTTTTGAAAGTGATCAAATGATTTCTGTGGACTATTTGGGAAGGAAAGCTAAGCAGTTTGACATTTTCCAAACACATGGGAAATAATTAATATTTTAGAAAAACTCCAGATGACTGAGTATAAGAATGTGAAAAAATGTATGCTTGTGCCAATTAATAGCTGTGTGAAATCAGACAAGTTGCTTAACTGCTTCCTTATGTGAAAAATAGAGTTCTTTGTAGTTATTCATTGACTCAACCACGACTATGTGCAACATATGTTATGGGTGCTGGAGATTGAACAGGTAAGGTCCCTATTCTCACGTGGCTAAGATTCTAATGAGGGGAGACGGATAGTAAAATAAAGAAGATAGGTTTGGAGAGTGGTAGGTGCTATAAAAAAATGGAATTATAAGAAGATCATGTGAATATCTGATGGAGGGCATTTCAGGCAGAGAGAATAGTAAGGGCAAAGGTCTTGAGGCAGAAAGGAGCTTGGAGGATTTCAAGAAGAGGAAAGAGGTCAAGGGGGGGTGCAGCTCAGTGAGCAAGTTGGTAAGGATAGGAAAGGGGTTGGAAGTGTTAAATGAGGAGCTGTGAGAAGTGGAAAAATAGTAAGTCTTCTAGAGCAGTGCAAGGAGTTTGGATTTTATCCTGTTACAGTAAGCCTTTGGATAAATTTTATGCAGGGAGTGGCATGATCTGATTTATGTTTTTCAACAGTTATCTGGCTGCTGCGTGGCAAGTGGAGAGAAGGGAGCTAAGAGTAGCAGAAAGGAGACCAGTTAAAAGGCTAATTCAATCCTCTGTCCAAGCAAGGTAAGACGGTGGGCTGCACGGTGGTGCAGAAGCAAAGCCAAAGGAACTCATGCATACATTGAATATGGAGACTTCGGGGAAGAAGGATTATAATAATATTGACCTCTGAAATGAAATGAGATGGCACACGTCAAGTTAACACATGGTATCCAGCTCAGTAATGTTACTGAGATGAACATGGCATTGACAATGACTAAGGCCAGGAACAGGAGAAAGGGAGAGAAGGAAGAGGAGATTGTGGCTTGCCCTTTCCTGTAGGACCATGAACTATCTGACTTGCCTTTAGGGTAGCAAAAGCTTGACAAAGTCTACAAAATAGGCAAGCTTTATACTAAATTTCAGAATGTAGAATATTGGAATGTTCTTTTGCCTTATGATTTTTCTGTACCTGTTGAGATGATGATGTGATTTTTGTCCTTCATTCTCTCAATGTGGCATATCATATTAGGGATTTGATTTATTGTTGAACCAACCTTGCATCCCAGGGATAAACCCCACTTGATCATGGTGAATGATCTTTTTAATGTGCTGTTAAACTTGATTTACTTGATTTTCATCTATGTTCATCGGGGATATTGACCTGTCATTATCTTTTTTTATACTGTCCTTATTTGGCTTTGGTATGAGAGTAATGCTAGCCTTTTAAAATGAATTTGGAAGAGTTTCTTTATCTTCATTTTTTTTTTTTTTTTTTTGAAGAATTTCAGAAGGGTGGCATTAAAGCTCCCATGATGCTATCTGGTTCTGGACTTTGTTGATGATGTTGTTGCTGGGAGGTTTTAAGTTACTGATTTCATCTCCTTGTTGATCTATCCAGATTTTTGATTACTTCATGATTCAGTCTGGGTAAATTGTGTGTTTCTAGGAGTTTGTTTCTTCTAGGTTATCTTAGAATAATAAAAATTCATGGCAGTCTCTGATGATCTTTTTATTTCCTTGGTATCAGTTGTAATGTCTCCCCTTTTATTTATAATTGGATCTTCTTTCTTTTTTTTCCTTGGTTAGTCTAGTTAAAAATTTGTCAATTTTGTTTTTAAAAAACAACCTTTAGTTTTGTTAATCTTTTCTATTTTATTTCTAGTGTCTATTTCATTTATTTCTGCTCTAATCTTTATTATGAAAACTCTAAGCAAATTAGACATAGAAAGTATGTACCTCAACATAATAAAGGTCACATATGACAAGCCCACAGGTAATATAATTCTCAACAGTGTTCCCCTATTATCCAGAGCAAGACAAGGGTGCACACGTCCACCACGTCTATTCAACGTAGTATTGGAAGTCCTTGCCAGAGCAATTAGGCAAAAAACAAAGAAATGAGCCGGGCATGGTGGCTCACGGCTGTAATCCCAGCCCTTTGGGAGGCCGAGGCAGGCAGATCACCCTGAGGTCGGGAGTTGGAGACCAGCCTGACTAACATGGAAAAACACATCTCTACTAAAGACACCAAAAATTAGCCAGGCATGGTGGCGGGCGCCTGTAATCTCAGCTACTCAGGAGACTGAGGCAGGAGAACCGCTTGAATCCGGAAGGTGGAGGCTGTGGTGAGCCGAGATCGCACCATTGCACTCCAGCCTGGGCAACAAGAGTAAAACTCTGTCTCAAAACAAAAACAAAAAACAAACAAACAAAAAACAACTGAATAATGACATCTAAATTGGGCAGGAAGAAGTTAAATTGTCTCTGTTTGCAGATAACATAATCTTATGAGTAGAAAACCCTAAAGACTACCAAAAAATGGTCAGAACTAATAAACAAATTCAGTAAGGTTTCAAGATACAAAATAACATACAAAAAGCAGTTGTATTTCTATACTGTAACAAAAAAACTAATCAAAAAAGGAATTAAGAAAAAATCTCATTTACAATGGCATCAAAAAGAATAAAATACTCAGGAATAAATTTAACCAAGGAGGTGAAAGATCTGTATGCTGAAAACTATAAGCCATTAATGAAAAAAAAAAAATAAACAAAACACAAATACATAGGTATCCTGTGTTCATGAATTGGAAGAATTAATATTATTAACATTTCCACACTACTCAAAGTGGTCTACAGATTCAGTGCAATTCCTATGAAAATTCCAATGGTATTTTTCACAGAAATAAAAAAAAAAATCCTGTGGTAATCATTTCCCAATGTGTATGTACACATCAAATCATCACATTGTACACTTTATTTGTCAATTATACCTCAATAGAGCTGGAAAAAATAAATAATACTTTTAATAAAACAATATTGGAATAATTTAGCTAAGGCTTTACAGTATATTCACAAGTTTCATCAAAATTTAATAAAGTGAGATGTGCAAAGAACACTGGTGGAGAGATCTGGCCATATCTGTGAGCTGAAAAAAGTTCATACGACCTCGACATTCACCAAAAATCGTCGATGCCTTTTCTTGGGCACCTCAAGGAAGACAAGACTTTCCCAGAGATTGGTAGGGAAGCATAATAAAACAGACCAGCTTTTTCACAAATACAACAGGGGGCCTATCATTAGGTAAGGAAGACAACAAATAAGGGAACTCATTTGCTGGGGTTGCCATAACAAAGGACCACAGACTGGGGGCCTTAAACAGCAGAAACTGATTGTCTCCCATTCTGGAGGCTGCAAGTCTGAGATCAGGGTGTCTGCAGGGTTGGTTTCCTCCGAGGTCTACGAGGGAGAATCTGTTTCATGCCACTCCCCAAGCTTCTGGTCGCTGCTGGCAGTCTTTGGTGTTCCTGGGCTTGTAGAAGCATCACCTTGATGTCTGCCTTCATCTGGATGTGCATCTGTGTCCAAATTTCCCCTTCTTTTTCAAGGCACTGGTCATTTTGGATTAGGGCCCATCTACTCCTTTATGACCTCATTGTAACGTAACTAATTATTATCTGCAACAACCCTATTTCCAAGTAAGGTCACATTCTGAGGTGCTGGGGGCTAGAACTTCAACATATAAATTTTCAGGGGCATCTAGTCAACACAAAACAAGAACTAAGAATCTTAAGAGCTCACTGTGCACTGGACACTGTGCTAGAAATTCCCCTAGACCCTGTAGAGTGGAGGAGTTTGGGGAAAGCTTGTTCTATAGCAGACTTGCAGAGTAGTTCCCTAAATGTATGCACACACATGCGCACGTGCGCACATGCAGTACATACTCTATTTTATCTAATAATACCTTGTCTTAGTCTACTAGAACACACATATTTTTTACCTGTGGAGGATGACATGGTAATTAAAGGTGTGAGGAAGAAATGGAACTGAATAAGAAACATGAAAAGGAGACAAAGTTGAAGTGCTGAGCAGCCATGATGGGGAGGGGATAATTCAAGTGTGGATGATTCAACATTGATGCTAATGCATTTTCAAAGCAAACATGTGGCATTTAGAGACAATCTGATGTTTGTGGTTCTCTGTGCACCTCTTACTAGCTTGAGGTAATCAAGAGTTGATTGTGTTCTAGCCTTCTGTTAGTCACCTAGCTAATCATAAAGTGTTCTACAAACTCTAGACAGAACAAACAACCCAATTAAAAAATGGGCAAAGGACTTGAATAGGTGTTTCTCTTAAGAAGATATGCAAATGGACAATAAGCAAATGCAAAAAGGCACAATATAACTAATCATTAGGGAAATGCAAACCAAAACCAATGAGATACCAGTTTACACCTATTAGGATGGTTATTATTATTTTTAAAATAGCAGAAAATAACAAGCAATGACAAGAATTGGCAAGGATTCACAATCTACTGTGTGTGTGGCTGGTGGAAATGTAAAACGGTGCAGCAGCTGTGGAAAACGGTGTGGCAGTTCTGCACATTGAAACATAGGATTACCATATGATCCAGCAATTCCACTTCTGGGTATTTACCCAAAAGAATTAAAAGCAGGTCAGTTGTGGTGGTTCACGCCTGTAATCCCAGCACTTTGGGAGGCCAAGGCAGGCGGATCACTTGAGCCCAGCTGGGCGACAGTGTGAAACCCTGTCTCTACTAAACATACAAAAATTAGCTGGGCATGGTGGTGCACGCCTGTAATCCCAGCTACTCGGGAGGCTGAGGCAAGATAATCGTTTGAACCTGGCAGGCAGAGGTTGCAGTGAGCCAAGATCACGCCACTATACTCCAGCCTGGGCAACAGAGACTCCGTCCCAAAAAAAAAAAAAAAAAAATTGAAAGCAGGCACTCAAACAATTATTTGCACACTAATGTTCATAGCAGCATTATTCACAACAGCTAAGAGGTGAAAGCAACCCAAGTGTCTATCAACAGACTTAATGGATAAGAAAAAGGTAGTGTATACATACACGGGCATATTATTCGGCCTTAAAAAGAAAGAAAATTCTGGCACATGCTACAATATGGATAAACCTGAAGGCATTATGCTAAATGAAAGAAACCAGCCACAAAAAAGCAAATACTCTATGATTCCACTCAAATGAGATACTTAGAGTAATCAAATTCCTAGACACGGAAAGTAGAAAGATGGTTGCTGGGGGCTGGGGACTGGGAGTGGTGAGGAGTTTTGATTAATGGATACAAAATTGTAGTTCAGGAAGGTTAAAACGTTCTGGAGATGGATGGAGGTGACGATTGCACAACAATAGGAAGGTATTTAATGCCACAGAACCATATACTCAAAAATGATTGAAATGGCACATTTTTAGTTATGTGTATTTAACCACATATTTTTAAAAAATGAAGTAGGAGACACAGTCCTGGCCTTTGAATTGTTCCTGCTTGTGAGTAGCTTATGCTTTGTCAGGAATTAGGTGCATTCTGGGTTTTTTTTAACTCTCCAAATTAAAACATAAAATGGAATATGTTAAAATCCTGTTTTAAGAAGCAGGCAGCTTCCATTTGGGGGAATAAAGAATGTGTATGTTGACTTTGAATTAGAAGAGAAGGAGAGTAACCCAACACATATTTGTGGATCTGAACCAGAGATGTGCTATAATTATTTATCTGAATAGAAAGGAGGCTGGGTGCGGTGGCTCACATCTGTAATCCCAGCACTTTGGGAGGGCCAAGACAGGCGGATCACCTGAGGTCAGGAGTTGGAAACCAGCCTGGCCAAAAGGTGAAACACTGTCTCTACTAAAAATACAAAAAAATTAGCCAGACGTGGTGGCACATGTCTCTAGTCCCAGCTACTCGGAAGACTGAGGCAGGAGGATCACTTGAGCCCTATGGAGATGAATGGTGGTTTGCATCAGATTGGAGATGGAGAAAAGTCATCATAATCTGTTTATATGTTGAAGCTACAGCCAACAGGATTGCCTGACAAAGTGGGTGACAGAAAGAGAAATGTATGGCTTAGGGCCTGAGACACATGAGTGAAACAGCCATTTATAGATATGAGGAAGACGGTGGTAGAACAGGTGCAGGAGGGAAGTCCTATTCAGAAACTCTGTTTTGAACATGTACTCAATAACATGTAAATGGAGATGCCTAATAGGCAGTCGATCAACCACAGGAGTCACAAAAGAGTTCTGGAGTAGAGTCAAGGAGAGCATCAAGGAAGTGAGTCTAGATAGGGAGCAGGACCCAGGGCTGGGCCAGGCATTCCGGCTTTGAGAGGTCAAGGACAAGAGGAGGAATCCAGGAAGGATACTGTTGAGGAGCAGCCAGTGAGCTAGAAAGAAAACCGGAGGTTGTAGAGAACTGGAAGCCAAATGATTTTCAGTAGAACACTGCCTTGCTGTGAAGAAGACTAGAGCTGGTCAAACCCCAGGTGGGGGTTGGGTCAAGGCTGCTACAAAATGGGCATCCTTGGATTTGCCTTCTTAACACTCTAAGAGGATTGATAGGCTTCAAGACCATCATCCCCTCAAGATAAATGTCTTTAGTGCTTCCCCCTAGACACTCTGAATTCAATTAGTTTAATTAGAAAACAAGTAAAGAGGAATTATCTTAATATAGCTTTGCTCCTAACAACTCAAAAAAGTCCATTTATTTGGCAGAAATCCAAGTTCCCTCATTTGTTTATATATTCTGAGATAATGATGTAAATTTTCATTTTTGAGTAAAAAGTTAGACATCTCTCGCTGCATCAATCATGGTTTTGTTTTAGTTTTAATAATAAATAATAATGATAAACACTTCCTGATTTCCTCATTTTTAATGAGGTAGGAGCAGTAATGTGCTAGTAATGTTTAAACATCATTTAGTTTTTAAGTTGAGAGGGGGACTGTCTGATTTTTAGTGTTTGCCAATTGCTGTGGTGAAATTACTACCACTATGGCTGATTTCAAGCTACTAAGGTGAATCACTGAACTCGGAACTGGGAAGATGCTAACCGTAAGTTCTTACAAGCCAGAAGGCGCTGATTCCAGCACACCAATGGGTAGCAGTATTAGCTGTTTGCCAAAAATCCCTGTAAATCTATTGCCAAGGGAATTTTTCCTCCTACAGTGAGGCTACTTGAACTTACATCAGTTGTAAAAGCAAGCTCAGAACCAAGATAATTGGGTTGGTAAATGATGGGGGAGTTGTGTGAAGAGTAACTTCATTGTGTTTGTACAACAAATATATTCCTCCACATTTCATGCAGTGACTTTCTCTAACTATAAGCCTGGGGCATCTGAGTGTAACAGCCTGAGAGCTCAGTATGGTGGTGCTAATGCCAGAGTGCCCAGTGGACAGCCTGGGAGTCTGGGACCTGGCTCCAGTCCAAGCCCTAGTACAAACATTCTGTCTCACCTTGGGCTAACTGCTTAATTTCTCTGGGCCCACACATTTTCACATCTAAAATGTTAAAATGGGGACTAGAAATAAGAGAACAGAGGCCGGGCGCGGTGGCTCAAGCCTGTAATCCCAGCACTTTGGGAGGCCGAGACGGGCGGATCACAAGGTCAGGAGATCGAGACCATCCTGGCTAACACGGTGAAACCCCGTCTCTACTAAAAATACAAAAAACTAGCCGGGCGAGGTGGCGGGCGTCTGTAGTCCCAGCTACTCGGGAGGCTGAGGCAGGAGAATGGCGTGAACCCGGGAGGGTGGAGCTTGCAGTGAGCTGAGATCCGGCCACTGCACTCCAGCCTGGGCGACAGAGCAAGACTCCGTCTCAAAAAAAAAAAAAAAAAAAAGAGAACAGAACAGATAATAATCAAAGTTCCTTTTCTAAATCTTCAATATATGATCCCCTGAAATAACAGGAAACTAAGTGGGAGGGCAGTTTTAAGTGATGTTGTTTCCAAAAACATCATAATTGGGGAACAATGGAAATTCCCAAGGAGGAGACTTCTTGCTAATTGCTGGATGGTCTGCAGAGAGCTGTGGTCCCTATTAGGTGAAAGGAAGGCTTTCATACAGGGTATTACTGCTCAGAAACAACAGCTCCCAACTGCCCTTCATTTCATCTTGTGATGAGATGAAATGTTTGCTTCCATATGCCCATCTGAGAGGGCTCTCAATTCAACTCAAAATGTCTACATGAGGCCCATCTCTTTGTTGGTTTATGGTATTTCAGCCATGACTACTATTCACTATACAATCCTTATATCAACATTTGCTTCAA
The DNA here is from genome assembly GCF_003255815.1 of Theropithecus gelada. NCBI lineage: Eukaryota > Metazoa > Chordata > Mammalia > Primates > Cercopithecidae > Theropithecus > Theropithecus gelada. The sequence goes on along the minus strand of NC_037686.1, from coordinate 51,998,895 downwards.
TCTAGTCTGAAAATGCTAGAGAATATCCAGATTGACATAGTAAGAGGTAAACTACTATACAGGAAACGTCTTTATCATCTGTGTCAAGGTCATATACTGAAAGTGGCCAAGGATATTCATTGTTAGTTGCCCACATGTAAAAATGGGGTTCTGGTAGGCACCTCTAAGAACATTTTTCTGATATACCTTCTGGGTTGCTTCAAGTAGCTAATATTTCATAAATGAGGGAGATCTGGTAGTGAGAGATGAACAAGCATAGTGTATTTTATCTCCGGATGCAATGTCAGTGTCAAAAATAGCTTAGCTATTGATATTTTTGCGACCATTGCCAGCAACTCGCCCATGATATGCAATGTATAATACGATATAGGGGAGAATTCACAGCATCAAAGGCCAGTGCTGAAAAAATATAGTTTAGATGCTTAAAAATATATAGTTTACAAACCACTGAGAGTGATTTGAAACTCAGAACAGGGAAAATTCCCTAAACTTCATGAGACAGCCTTGGAAAGTTGAATGGTATACTTATTTATTTATTTTTTTTAGCAAATCTGTAACCATCTTACATAACTTAATAAATTATAGGCTATCCATCATACCTTTCTCATCCCCACATCACTCTGAACTATATTATTCCTGTTACCCTTGACTCCCAAATTTTCTTGCTTTAATTTATCTGCTGGTTCTCTTATGGCCACTGGAGAATTAATGGTACACGTTAATACGCATACCTTGTTGGGGGTAGCACACGTGGTGGGGAGATGGATGCATTCCTGAGTAAAACATCTAGGTTCAGATCTTGGCTCTACTTGAAACCAGCTGTGTGACCTTGGACATGTTACATAACCTCTCTGTATTTCAGTTTCCTTATCTGTAAAGTAGGGATAATAATAGTGTCTACCGGCCAGGTGGAGTGGCTCAAGCCTGTAATCCCAGCATTTTTGGAGGCTAAGGCAGGAACATTGCTTGAGCCCAGGAGCTAAAGACCAGCCTAGGCAACATGGCAAAAACCCATTTCTACAAAAAAAAATACAAAAATTAGCTGGATGTGATGGCATGCACCTGTAGTCCCAGCTTTGCAGGAAGCTGAGGTGGGAGGATGCTTGAGCTCAAGAAGTTGAGGCTGCAGTGAGCTGTGATCATGCTACTGCACTCCAGCCTGGGCAACAGAGCCAGACTCTGTCTCTAATAATAATAATAATAATAGCAGTGTCTTGAGGCCACAGTGAGCTGTGATCATGCCACTGCACTCCAGCCTGGGCAACAGAGCCAGACTCTGTGTCTAATAATAATAATAATAATAATAACAACAGCATCTACATCCTAGGATTATTGTAAGAACTAAATTGGGTAATTCATGTGAAATAATACTCAAAAGTGTATGGCATATACCTGTTGACATATACTTAGTATTCAATAAATAGTAGCTCTTGTATGTATTCTTAACTCTTGACAATTGAATTTGTTGAACTTCAGTGTGTGTGTATGGTATGTGTGCATGTTTTAGTGATTATATGAGTTGTGTTTGGCTCTGGCTAAAACTAAAAGTAAGTTGCCTTTCTTGCACATGTATGAGCTAGTGGGAGGAGGAGGTCCTCGAGTGTGGCATGACACAAGGGGAGTTATTCCAGGATTAAAATACATCTGCTATGGGGACAATCTACATGCAGACAATCAAGTTGGTTTGATACGCTTTGTGAATTGATATCTCATAGGCCTTTCCACAGACACTTTCACCCTAATGTAAAACATCACCGAGAGGCGAAATGACTAGAGGCTGTGGCCAAATGTCCTTAATTCACTGGTCTCCCTCTCCCTCTCTGTCCAGTGCACGGGGATATGCATGTCTCCTCTGTGTTGTAGGTGAGACTGTTCATCCAGAATACTTCCAGAAATTGGACCTTCTCCATACATCCACGATCAAGGAGCCGCTTTATACCACAACTTCCTCACTTTTGGAAATGTGTGTCTCCCAACCATCCCAAGTTTAATGGGGTTTTAGCTGTGTTTAAGGTTGGCTGCAGGTGGGGGATGGAAGGAGGGGGTTTCTTTGATCCATCTAATGAATTAATGAATTAACCAGAGGTGGGGTTCAGAAGCCAGGCTTCTTACTGTTGCTGAAGCAGGGCTGATTATGAGCTAGCCTAACTGCTGGAAAAATGCAGCTTCATGCTAGAAGAATTAGGGACATGGCCCAGTCCATTCATCTTCCCTAATCGAGTTCTTGGGAAATACACACGTAGATTAGCCCCTAACAATGACCCCCGGCTGATTGCTTGGAGTACCCTCCGCCGTGCCCACAATGGTACTGACTAGCTCTTTATGTCCTGCACAAAGGAAGCCCCAACTCCCCCTTGTCCTCCTCTGCCCTGTCTCCCCCACCCCCATCACCACCACCCCTGCCCTCGCCAGTGGCTGTTGAAGTCTTTTCTGCTTTTCTCCCCAGACGCTGAAATAAACAGTAAATAAAAGCTAACCTCACCTGGACTTATTAGGAGGAGCTGGGCAGTTCCAGAGGAATTAACTTTGGAAAACAAGGCCATAAACCCCTTAGCAGCGTGTGGGCCGGAGCTTAAGAAAACGCTGCCAATCTTTGTTTAGCGGTGATTATCAAGATCAATTTAATATTGGGAAGTTTGCATAAAAAGCATTCTCGGTCAAAGGGGAAACAACAAATACCAATTAATTATCCCCATGGCTGCCCTCTGCTCACCAGCACCTCAGCACATCAGCCACCTGGTCTGTGTAACTGGCAGTCAGACCTTATCGGGTGCCACCAGGCCATTTATAGGGTCTAGAAAGGTGGAGGAGGGGCGGAGGAGGAGGCAAAGCCTGGTCTGTCAGGGGACTCTCCAGAGGGTTTGTTAATTTGCCCTGGATGCCAGTGCCCAAAGCCCACTCTCTATAGGGTCTGACTTTATTTCTTCTGGGAGCTAAACGGCTTCTACCTCCGCCTCTTAGATGCAGAATTCAGTCTCAGGGAAGGATTAAAGACAGACTGCAGGCTAAGATGGGCTTTGATTGTTTTCAAAAAGATCACACTCTACAACAATAATTACAAATGAGCTGCAGGCAGAAAACACTGGACAAGGAGTCAGTGGCCTGAGTTCTAGTCCTTACCCCTCCACTTAATAGCTGTATCACTTTGAGCCTCAGTTTCCTCTTCTGTAAAATGGGGACCAATATATCTGTCCTGCTCACCTCACAAGGTTGTGAAGATCAGATGATATGAAGAATGTGAGAAGATTCTGAAAACTACAAAACAACATGTTGAGAGAATTGCTTGAGCCCGGGAGCTCCAGGCTGCAGTGAGCCACCATCACGCCACTGCACTCCAGCCTGGGCGACAGAGAGGGACCCTGTGTCTAAAATAAAGAAACAAACAAATAATAAATAAATAAATAAAAGTGATATGTGAACACTGTAAAGTGCTATTAACTTTCATTAATTTAGCTTTTTTCTTAAAATAAAAACTAATTTCTGACTTGAATTAGTTCAGTTTCTATCTCCTGCAGTCACATGCTTGCCCTTATTTTGGTTTGCCTTTATATAGTTTTATGAAAAACAGATACGCCCATCACGGGGAATTAACCACTGAATGATCCTTGAGGAACTGGCTTGTCCTCGGCAAATATCCTTCTAACACCAATTTAAAGGTGGAGGATCTGAGGGTATGTGTTTTCCCTCTTCCTTTGTCTTGTCTTCCAGACTGGATATTAAACTCCACCAGGCCAACGGCCCTGGCCTTTCCCAATTTGTTTGATGCCCACGACCTGGCCCTCGACGGTTGCCTTGCCCTCTAGAGGGACGCAGCAAACGCTTGTCTGAACGTAAGCGGGATAAAGAAGACGCCCCTGCTGCCGAGATCTGAGCGCCTACTGAAAAGGAGATTTTAGGGATGTTGTCCTCTAGCTTCTTGAGCTTTCATAGGAAAGCATTTTAATTCACGGTTCAGGCCACCAGCTCAGGGAAGGCCAAGCGCCCTTCTCGGGTCTCGCCTCAGATTTGAGGGGTGCGATGTTCACAGCGCCATTGTCCATCCGCAATGCGGCAGGTGAAACACACTCACCCTATCAAATCATCTTTCCGAGTGGCCGATCAGTCGCTGTGGGCCACGGAAGCCTCGAGGGGGTACAAAGGAGAAAGAACTGCAAGCCTGCAAGCCGATTACTCCTGAACCCTCGGAGAGGCGCGGGGCCTTCTCCCCGGGAGAAGGTCCTTCCCCAGTCAGTTCTGGGCCATATCCTTGGTCCGGAGAAGTGTTGGAGGGAGGTGGGAGTGCGACACCGCTGTAACTTCAGTAAAGGATCCCGCCCTCCCCGCAGGGCAGTGGGTGAGAGCGAGGAATTCCTGGTGGGTCTCCTGCGGGACCTAAGCCCGGCTGCACATCCGACTCCGGGCTCCCGGTCTCCTGCTGGGCAATCGGGCGCTAGAGATCACCGGACTTGCGGACAGAAATGGCCCTGGGGTTGGCGCTGGGGGCAGGGAGGAGGGCTGCCGGCGCTCAAGTCCGAGGGGACTGGGAGGAGTTAAAACAAATGTAGACGGACAAACTAAACGCGAGGTCTGGGACTTCGTACAACCGAGCCAAGGAAGGAGTGGGTCCAGAAAAGGGAGACAGCGAGGGGAAATTCAAACTGGAACTAGTGCGGGGCTGGGAAGCCTTCGGCTGGGCCTCCGCGCTTCCAGGGGACGCAGGCCAGGGTGGCGGCCCCGCCGAGGTGAGCCAGAGGGGGCGAGACGGGCGAGTCTGAAGTTGGGAAGGGGTGCGTCCAAGGAGCCAGGTGACCCCTAGGGGTTAGTCTGAAGTGAGAGGGCAAGCCCAAGGTACAGGGAGACAAGGGGAGAGATGAGCCCAAGGGCGTCGGCCCCACTGAGGCAGGACTAGGGGTGCGCCGCGATCAGGCTCCCCGGCGTATCAAGCATCGCGCCGCCGATCCCCGGAGTGTGTTTGTAAAGCTTAAAACGGATCAAGAGGTGGGAGGGGAATGTTCCTAGTGCTGGGGGTGGCCAAGAGAGGACCCTGTGGCTGGTCCGGGCAAGGACACGCCCCTCTGTGGAGGGAGGGGCCTAGAGAAGGGGCTGGGTCCCGGGCTATAGCTGCAGAGCCTAGGGCCAGTTGGCTCCCCGCCTTTAGCTCCAAGAGCTCCAGCTACCCCGAGCCCGAACTTCCGACTTCTGGGACTAAGGCTGCAGCGGGCTGAGCGCTCGGCCACCCCCAGCGTGCGCAGCCCGGGTGGGCTTCGCCCGCAGAGCTTAACTTAGGGTCCGGACCCTTCGCGTTGCACCGCCACACTGGGAAAGAGTCGGCTTCGAGCCTCTCCTCTCTGTCTCCAAAGCGCCCTCCCGCCTCCCGGCGCCCCCCATGCACCTGCCGGGCTGCGCGCCAGCCATGGCCGACGGGAGCTTCTCGCTGGCGGGCCACCTGCTCCGCAGCCCGGGAGGGAGCACCTCGCGATTGCACAGCATCGAGGCCATCCTGGGGTTTACCAAGGACGACGGGATCCTCGGCACCTTCCCCGCGGAGCGGGGTGCCCGGGGCGCGAAGGAGCGGGATAGGAGGCTGGGCGCGCGGCCCGCCTGCCCCAAGGCGCCCGAGGCAGGCACCGAGCCCTCCCCGCCGCCAGCCCCGGCGCCAGCCCCAGAGTACGAAGGTGAGTGCTCACCCCTGGCTGTGTGAGGCCCTTCGGGCGCCCGAGCTTAGGAGTTTGCCAGACGAGAGTGTCCCTTCCTTAACTTTTATTAAGGCACCTGGGCGCGGGGTTGGGGACTCTGTTTATGGCGGGAGCTTCCAATTTGCATTCAGAGAAAGCTTAGGACCCCATTGCCGCCCTCACCCCGGACCTCTCCGGGCCATCTCGGAGCCCGCAGGCGGGCTGGCCAGCGCCCACGGCGAGGAGGGGTCGCCCCAAGGGTGTTCTGGGGAGTGTATCTGACCCTCCCGGGCCTCGTCGCCCCAGGTCCTCGCCCCTACTGCCCCAAGGAGCCCGGGGAGGCACGGCCGAGCCCAGGACTGCCCGTCGGGCCAGCCACCGGCGAAGCGAAACTGTCAGAGGAGGAACAGCCCAAGAAAAAGCACCGGCGGAATCGCACGACTTTCACCACGTACCAGCTGCATGAGCTGGAGCGCGCGTTCGAGAAGTCCCACTACCCGGACGTGTACAGCCGCGAGGAGCTGGCCGGCAAGGTCAACCTACCCGAGGTCCGGGTCCAGGTAAAAAGCCCAGGTTGAGAAACTGGGATCCGGGAGGGCCCGAGGCCCAAACTGCAGCCAATGCTTCTCGGAATTCACGGGCGTTCACGCATTTATTACTGTCCTTCCTCGACTTGGCACGCCTAGAGTCCCAAGGGAGAGGCACAGCTCTTCGATGTTCCCTGTGCACCACCCTTCAAGTAGTATGTTCCTGTTTGTAGTAAGAGCTCCCCTTTGGGGGTTTCCCTCTTTTAAGCTAAAAAGAGAAGAAAGGAATGACTTGCAAGATGAAGAAGCCGACAGCTCATTAGACATAGCCAGGAAGGGGTTGGGGATTGCTGTGTGGAAAGGGAATGCAGGTAGGGATCGAAGGTGACAAGATTGGGGCCGCAAATGCTACCCTCGTCACTAACCGCGTATACTGAGTTGAAAACGAAAACCCTGTTTCCTTGCAAAGGGCCTGGCACCTCGCAGTTGAAACTTTGGTCGGATTTGTTTAAGAAACTGACTTTTCCTTTTCTGGTGCACATCCAACCAAACTTCTCGCTGCAAAGGCCTTTTCTTTTTATTGTAAAGAGGTTTTCGCTTTAATTAAAGCTGAATTATCTTTAATCCCTGATCATTAAAATATTTGAAAGCCTTAAATATTTGCTAGTCATCTGTGAAAAATCTGGGAGGATTTCCAAATTGGGAGAGTTTACAGAGGGCTGAAAGACAGACATTGAGAACAAATTTCACTGCATCTGAAAGGCAGTGGAACTAAGATGGGATTTTTGTGTGTGTCTAATAAGTTAGATTTCCAGGAAATGAGAATACTCAAGTGTTCGGAGCTTTTGTCCACGTCTTAAAAGTAAAAGAGGACAAGCTGCTGCTTTTTTTTTTTTTTTTTTCTGCTTAGTTTAAGAGTTGAAAGTAATGAGTAAAAGTCATGGCTTAAAAAATATAATTCCCTAATGTGACTTGGGATTAACCAGCAAGGACAGTTCAATGTCTCCTAATTTGGGGCAGTAAAGCTGCAATGATTTCACTGAAGGGATGGAAATTTTAGCACCTGCTTTCAAGAAAGGAACGATGGGAGAGAGGGAACGAATACAAGAGAAAGAAGACAGGCAAAGCCTCCCAGTACCCTACAGAATTCAAGCAAAGCAGACTCAGCTCCCTGGGGACCTGAGCCCACCTGCATCCTCCCTCATTCCTTGTTCAGGGGTTTTGGCTTCTTCTCTAAGTTGTGAGATTCTTGAGAACAGTGTCTGTGACTTCTTTGTGACCACAGGGCCAGCACAGCACCCAGCATATGGCCATTCTTAACACATGACTATGATGTAATCAGATGGTAGAGATACTAGGCAGGATCTCCCGCACTGAGGGCAGCAGTAGAGCATTGCCATAACCGACCTCAATCCTTCTGTCTATAACCTGGGACACTGGATCTGAAGGCTACAGCTGACAGACAGGGAAGCTGAGGAGGTGGTGGGACAGGATCCCTCACCAAAATCAGTGTTTCTTTTCACTACTGTTGGCAAATATCTAATATTTAAGGAAGACTTGAGGCCTTAGATATGCAGCTGAATCTTTTCTGGGATGGTACATTGTACTTACACTTTTGTTGTTTCTCTTTTTCTCCCTAATTACAACCTCTCACACACTTGCCCTGCGGTGCTTACGTGCTGAATTGCTGTTCTTTCAGCTGTCCTAGGGAGTCCCCCGCCTTTATTGACTGAAAACTACTTTCTCCCTTCTGAGGTTGCGACAATCTCCCCATTTCCCTTCATAAATATAGCACTAAAGCCACCAGTTTGGCTGAAGTTCTTTTGTGTTCTCTACTAAACGGATTCTCTGTCTTGCCTATGAAGGTGGAACTGGTAGTAAAAATGTAATTACACATTTTCCAGAGCTTTTATCAAATCAGTAATGAAGTTTCATTGGAAGAAACCCGACGTTACTCTTGGCAAGAACTTTGTATATGTAAAGAAGAAGAAGCAAAAAACCTTGTCATTGAGCTAAGGTCTTAGGGTAATGTCAAAATTAGCTTTGTAATGTAAAAGTAGATATAATAGACTGGAATGATTATACCCCTTGAAAGTAATAAGAAACAGCAGAAATAGTAAGCAGATATTAATTAAATAAAAATGAAAATATTAAAGCAGCAATTCAAATATGCTTGGGGCAAAATAAACCCCACTTGCTCCTATCTAGTTATCATAACCAGTAATCCGTGAAAATACGTGAATTTTAATCCCCATTCTCGCCAGTTACTCTGCTTAACAATATTTATTTATACCTGTATTTAGAGACAAAGGGTAGGTAAAGCAGAGAAAGTCTGAGACCAAACTACAGCAACTTAGAGCTGTACCATACAGGGAAGAAGCAAGTCTAAACTGTTAGGAGGGGCTGCCAACCAGCAGGTCACAGAAAATTGGTGAGATCTCATTTCAAAGTTCTACGATCCGATTGCAGAGTTAAATTCACTTTTTTTCTGAGCTCCTGCTCTGTACTAGGATTTGGAAACAGATACAACCACAGTTATGGATGAGATAAGCAGAGAAAAGGGTGGGACGCCGCGGAGGACTAGGATGGGACAAAAAAAAAAAAAAAAAAAAAGAAAGAAAGAAAGAAAGAAAAGAAAAGAAAAGAAAAGAAAAAGAAGAAAAAAGGTGGAAAAGAAAAGAGAATGCTAGGTGGGAGGAGTCGGAGTGGGTGGAAGGAAGAAGATTCGGGCCCCCGCTCGGCAGGTGCCTAACAGTTGCGCCCCTAGTTTTATTTGAGGAGGAGGGAGTGGAACCTGCCGGGCTGAACGGGCTCAGGGTTGGGGACGCGGCCTCAGCCTCCGATGCCTCCCGACAGCCCCTGTGCTCTCTCCTGCAGGTGTGGTTCCAGAACCGACGGGCTAAGTGGCGGCGGCAGGAGAAGCTGGAAGTGTCCTCCATGAAGCTGCAGGATTCGCCCCTCCTCTCCTTCAGCCGCTCTCCGCCCTCGGCGACACTGTCGCCCCTCGGGGCGGGCCCGGGCAGCGGTGGCGGGCCGGCTGGGGGCGCGCTGCCGCTGGAGTCCTGGCTCGGGCCGCCGCTGCCGGGCGGGGGCGCCACGGCGCTGCAGAGCCTGCCGGGCTTTGGGCCGCCGGCGCAGAGCCTGCCCGCCAGTTACACGCCGCCGCCGCCGCCGCCGCCGCCCTTCCTGAACTCCCCACCGCTGGGCCCCGGCCTGCAGCCTCTTGCGCCGCCGCCGCCCTCCTACCCGTGCGGGCCCGGCTTCGGGGATAAGTTCCCGCTGGACGAGGCGGACCCGCGCAACAGCAGCATTGCGGCGCTGCGTCTGAAAGCCAAGGAGCACATCCAGGCCATCGGGAAGCCGTGGCAGGCCCTCTAGGGGTACTGGGGACCGTCTTGGGAGCCGACCCCGGGCCGAGCGCACCGTATCCACATCCTCTCTACCAGGGACCCCCCCCCCCCCCCCCGGCCCCCCTTCCCCTTCCCCCCCCCCCCCCCCCCCGGGCCCCCCCCCCCCCACTCGGCCCCTCTTTTCCTATCGCCTGCAAGCCACCAGCCAGGCATACCATGCGCCTGCTCCCGACGCACGGGAAGAAGGGCGACTTTCAGGCCTGAGGAGAGGCTCTCTGGCCGCCTCAACACATTCGCGGACCTCAGCCCTGCAGCTGGAGGCCAACAAGCTGCCGGGCCCCGCTGGCCACGCCGCTCCCATCCCCGCAGGCGCTGGAGCCTCCAGGCCCAAACAGGCTGAAGCGTCTGAACTTGGCCATTCCCAGGAGACTTGGAGATCCCCAGATAATCGTAACAGGGAAGCAGGGGCGGCGGAAAAATAGAGGTTGAGGAACTTTTGTATAAGTAGTTTCAAAGTATTTGAGAGGAGAATTAAAGGCATGCTTGTTTTGTTTCGACTCTGTTTAAGCACGCTTAGGACTTGGGGAGAGGAGTGAATATGGGGGTTCGGGAGGAGGGCGCGCTGATGGACAGAGTGCGTTAGGGAAAGAGGAGGACTGAGAAGAAGCTCAGGGTTCTCCCGTGAAAATTCTAGGGACACTTCGCTGCACCAGAGAATCGTCCCCATTCGGAACGCTTCGGCGGCCTAGACCCGAGGCGCCCTTCCCTGGAGTGGATGTGCGCGCGTGGGGTCCGGAGTGGAAGGGGCTAAGGTTCAGCCACTAGCGCGTTCCCAGTTCCCCCGCTAGCCCCATAGTCCAGCGGCAGCTGATACTTTGAAGTCTGACTTTAATAGAAAGCGTCAAGACCAATTTCCCTAGGACGCGACGAAGTGTCCCCCGGCCCCTGGCGTCCCCGCTCTCCTAAGGGCTCCTCTCAGCTCACCAGGTAGATCTCCGGTTCGGTGCCAGTCCCTAACACCCAGGACTGGTGACTAGCGGTACAAGCACTGAGACAAAGAGATGCTTTTCCTTTTCGGAGCCTCGAGACTCTAACCTCCCCAACTCGCTCCACACTCGCCAACCCAGAGTTCGGCAAAAGGCGTGTCTGGTGAGGTGCGGTGCTCGGAGAGTGTCCTGGAGCGCCCTGCGGCACCGCCCCGAGGACTAGTTCTTGCGAGCGTGCCCTGGACAGTATCTGCAGTTCTTTGGCGCCGGTTCTAGGGCGAGGAAGGAATCCCGAAATCTCAGCCCGCTTCACAAGCTCCTGAGACTCTCGAGAGTCCCGGACTTCCGTCTGAGCGTGCTCGATATCCACCGGTGACACTGGAAGCTGGGCCACGGCCAGCAGAACCTGGATGCCTGCCAACAGGTCCTCGCCACACCCCACCCCACCCCACCCCCGTCTACCCCACAACCCCCGTCCCTAAGCGTGCTTTCGGGATGATGCCGCCAGAGCCTTAATTGGCGTCAACTAGCTACTGTCCGTACCTGTAAAGACTGTGTAAAGTACCAAGACCCTGGCATGACGAAATATGGATCGTAATCACGGTCCCCCTTTCCCCGAAATTCCCTGACTGTTCTCCGGTTCCTGAAACCGACTTGGGAAAAGGATGACCACACTGGAGCTGGAAGTAGGGGAAGCCTCATCACAGTTTCCAGTCCTTTCTCTGGGGGTTCTGAGAGGCTATTGCATAACCAGGACTGTGTACCCCTAGACCTCCAGCTGGTGCCTTGCACACAGTAGGCTGATGAGTAAAAATTTACTGAATAAATTATTTCCCCCAAGAGGTAGGGAGTAATATCTGCACTTTCCCTCACAAGTATGTCTCCTTGCGAGAGACGAATGGAGTAGCTCATGTGCTATCACCTCTTAGCAAGAAAACAAAACAAAACAAAACCAGAATGAGTGTTTGGCCTATCATTTGTTTCATCCTTTCATTCCCTAAGGATGATTTATTTACAGAACTTCCCACTTCATGGGCTCCAAGTGAGTACCACACTTGCCCTGTCCTCCTTCTTACCGCAGTCTTGGGCACCTGTGACCTTGAGCATGCCACCATCAACATCTTCTTCACTTCCCTTAGATCATTGCCAAGATTATCCATTTCGTCTCCTCTGTGCTGTTTTTCAGTTCTTTCCCTATGTTTTTCTGCTACTTCCACTTCATCTTCTACTGTTTAGTTTCAGACGATAATAGATTTTCTTCTAAACCATCTCTCCAGGCATCAACAGAGTGAGCCATACCCAGATTTCAGAGACAAGCCCTCGGAAAATGATCACAAAAATATCAATAGCTAATGATCATTGAAGGCTTACTATGTGCCAGCACTCTTCTGAGAGGTTTACGTCTACTGGCTCAGTTAAGCCTCACCACAATTCTGCCAAGAAGATACAATTAGCCCCATTTTATAAATGAGGAGACTGAGGCACGGAGAGGTTGTCCCAGTTTACACTGTTTCTAAGTGTTTAGGACTGAAATAACCAGAAGTGTCCATCACAGTGCGTGTTGGGAAAACATTGCTGATAAGTGCTCCTTATATCAATTCTACCACAGCTCATTAGGCCATATTGGAAACAGAGATCCTGGGCGGTGGGCACTAGCTGTGCTTTCCCGAGCCTCCTGGAGAGATCTGCACACAGCATCTGCCCCAGGGTTCCCCCGTCCCCAAGCCCCGCAGGGCAGCTCTGAGGGTGGGAGATTCACTGCCAGCTCCAGGAGTAGGGGTGCAGATGGGGCGGGAATCCAGTACTTAACTCTGACTGGAGGTGAGCAGCTTGTGATAAAGAGCATTAAAACCCCGACGGCCCTGAAATACTTGGGGCCTCTCAGTTCAAGCCCATGGCTAGAGAATACTCTTTGCAGAGGCGCTGGCCGAAGTTGGGGCACAAGCTTCCAAAAGTAGACTGTTGGCTCTGTCGGGCATGAGGCTTTCAGGGACCCCGAGGGAAGCCTGCATCACTTTCCCAAGAATCGCATTCAATGGTTCTTGAATCTTCCCTAATGAGTTTGCAGATTTGGCTCAGGCGATGCCACCAGTGCCCATAGAAGGAAAACAAGAACCACATGGGTCTCACGAGGTTCCGGAAGAAAAGGCACAGTGCTGCTCCAAGAACAGACCTAGGGCAAGCCTCGATTGGTTTCAGTCAATTCAAAAGGTCTGGAGATGCTTCCTTCCCAAACCCCGACAATGTCTGCTCTGCCCGGCCCTAGGAGGAAAGCAAGCGGGTCTGTAGACCCGGATCCTCTTCTGCTCCTATGAACCAGGTTGGGCGGGCCTCTCAGACAACGAGGGCGGGGCGGGGAAGGACGCCGCGGATTGGACCGCGCGGAGAGAAGGGCGGAGTCAGACACTGTTGGGGAGGTGAGTTGCTGACAGCTCTTAGAGCCTCAGGGAACCTCCGCTGACCCAGAGAGCTGGAGCCTGCCGGGAGCGAACCTCCCCGGTGATCGTGGCCACCATCAGCCAGCCCCAAGGCAGTTTTTGTTTTGTTTTGTTTTGTTACAGACAGGGTCTCGCTTGGCGCCGAGGCTGGAGTGCAGTGGCGCAATCATAGCTCATTGCAGCCTCGACTTCCCAGCCTCAAGCAATCCTTCTGCCTCAGCCTCTGGAGTAGCTGGGACCACAGGCGCGCGCCACCACGCCCGGCTAATGATTTTTGTTTTCACTTTTTTGTAGAGACGAGGGTCCACTATGTGTGCCAGGCTGACCTCCAACTTCTGGCCTTAAGCGACCCTCTCGCCTCGAAATCCCAAAGCGTTAGGATTACAGGCGTGAGCCACCGCGCCTGTCGGAGCATTTTAAGTTTTGCGTTTTTCCCTTTCTGGAGCATTCTCTGTGCGCGAGGGCGGCGTGTCCATAGCGCGCGCCATGGCTCCCGGCTTCTGTTGGCGATGCTCACAACCCAATTTCTTTCCTGCACGGACGCAGGGGACTGAGGGTTCGGCCTCTCTGGATTCCTGGGCTCCAGAGGCTCGACGTTAAGAGAACAACCGTAGGATCGCGGAGGCGCCCTCGCTCTGGGTGCTGGGGTTCGGCGCTGCGGCCCTGGACGGGTCCAGGCTGTGTATCCCTTGTGGATTTCCTAGTTCCGAACCCAGTTCTGTCCCCTGCCGGTCTGAGCCCCCACCTGCGCTCCTCAGGAGGGTGATCCGGGCTGGTGAGGGTGGGATGGGGTGGAGGGACTAGAAGAGAACCCCCAAGAGGGGAGGGCTTTGACCAGAGGTCAGCAATTAAACTGGGACCACCCTGCTGAATTTATTTATCCTAAATATATATTTAATGTTTGGGGAAAGGGAATTGCCAAACTAGTGGAGACAATCCCTATCTGTCCCCCACACCGCCCCAGTTAATCTAGAAGCTGGTGAGGGTAGAGGGAAGGTCAATTCCTCCCTCTCTAGTCCAAATTCACCGGCTAGTTCAAAGTCTTTGCGGAGACCGCCGGAGCCCACGCGCAGGAAGCGGGGGTTGGGGGCGGCAAGAGAGTCCAGGACCCCCAACTCAGCTTCCAGAGAGCCAGAGAGCGCGTTCCCCACAGGGTCGGCGTACGGTGAGGGCACCCTGGGTGCGGACCTGAGAGCCCTGGCGGTTTCAGCATTTGATGAGATGTTCTCCCCGTCATCCACCCCTTCCAGCTCCACCCCTCACCCCAGGCTCCCAGCCCCACTCCCAGCCTCGCCCAGTCCGCTTCTCCAGCCTCCATCCCAAGAGCTTCTTTTCACCAGCAGAATCTTGTTACATGAATGGAATCCAAGCCTCTAGAAGGTGGGCAGGGAAAGACTGTCAGGGAAGATAAAATTAAAAATTAATTTATTAAAATACAGTTAAAGTAATTAAAAGCTGCACTTCCGTGCTCGGGTAGACGGAGCTCCGCACTCCCCCTTGGTGCCTTCTTGCCCTCCTGGGAAAGGCGAGACCCCGCAGCGCCAGACAGGAGCACCCGACCCTTGTGGAGGCGGATGATGCTCTCTGTGACCTTGTCGTCCCTTTTATTGGGGACAAGTTCTAATAATCTGGCCTCCGCTTGTTAACTGTACAATAGTGGGCAGAGTTAATGACTCATTAGTGATTAATGCCTTTACCACGCCTTAATTGCTCACTATAAAATCCCTTTGGTAAACTGGATTAAATCATCTAGATCCTTGGCCGCGTCTCCCCCAGCCCTGGCAGAGGCGGAGACTGCTGGGTTCCCCAGCACCCTGCGCCTGTCAGCTTTTTAATGGCAGGTGCAGTGGCAGCTCCTCTGCCTGGGAGTCAGGAGATCTGTGGCCCAGTCATGACTGTGACATTGCCTGTTCGTGGGACCTTAAACAGGGTACTGTCAACAAACCTCACTGGAGCACTAGGTCTCTAAGATCTCTGCTCCCTCATTACTTCAACATAGACACCGAAAACGTGACAGCTCATTTGAGAAGCAGCGTTCCTCTGCTCTGTGCTTAGTATAAGTGTGTGTATTTATGTTAGTGGGTTCTGAATGAATTGCATACAAGGATGTCTTCCTGTCCAAAGTTCCCTGCAAAATGTTTTTTCCAATCCTAACAGTGGCTGGATGCTGTAGTCCCTCCAGAGATATTTTTTTAAAATGAGTCTCTAGTTGTGTTCTTTCTCATACTATCTTAACTTCCTGCTGTCTTTACCTAATCTGCAGACTGTTACAAAACATGGTGGGCCTAGCTGGGCATGGTGGTGGGCACTGTAATCCCAGCTACTCAGGAGTCTGAGGCAGGAGAATCTCTTGAATTGCAGTGAACCGAGATCACGCCACTGCGCTCCAGTCTGGGCAACCGAGCAAGACTCTGTCTTACAACAAGACTCTGTCTTAAAACACACACACACATACACACACACACACACACACCCCATGGTGGGCCTGTAATGATAAAGTCCCAACACTCAAGCAGCATGGCCTAAGGAGGGGAAATAAGGACCCAACTGTACATAAATTTCCAAATGCCTACTGGTTTTCTCCACCTGAACATTCCAGAAGCTATCCCAAAACAAATGTGTTCAAATAAAATCTTATTTTTTGCTCTGTAGGCTCCTAAAAGCTCCTTAAAACCTTTGCTCCTCTTTCAGCATTTATATGCATCCAATGGATATGATAATAATTATTTTTCAGAGTAATTCTTAACCCCTCGAGGTAAGTTATATCCAAATTTCCTTTCTACCTTATTTCTCAGCCATATATCTTCCAAATTTTAGCTGATCACTTGGATGTCTTGAATAAAGACATTTCCCAGCTTCCCTTTCCATTAGATGTGATTAAATAATGACCTATGTCATGTAAGGGAAAATCCTTCTTATGCCCCTCCCCTGCAGTCTGTTGGCTCTGAGGCAGGCGTGATGCAGGTGCTGGGGCAGCCATCTTGGCCCATGCCATGAAGCCACACTGTGAGGATGTTGAGCAACAGCATAGAAGAGATCCAGGTCCCTGGCTGGGAGCAGTGGCTCACGCTTGTAATCCCAGCAATTTGGGAGGCCGAAGCGGGCAGATCACTTGAGGTCAGGTGTTCGAGACTAGCCTGGCCAAGATGGTGAAACCCCATCTCTACTAAAAACACAAAAATTAGCTGGGTGTGGTGGAGGGCGCCTGTCATCCCAGCTACTGGGAAGCCTGAGGCAGGAGAATTGCTTGAACCTGGGAGGCAGAAGTTGCGCCACTGCATTCTAGCCTAGGTGACAGAATGAGACTCTATCTCAAAAAAAAAAAAAAAAAAAAAAAAGAAGAAGAGATAGGCTGGGCATGGTGGCTCATGCCTATAATCCTAGCACTTTGGGAGGCCAAGGTGAGTGTATCACCTGAGGTCAGAAGTTCGAGATCAGCCTGGTCAACATGGTGAAACTGCATCTCTACTAAAAATACAAAAATTAGGCGGGCGTGGTGGTGCATGCCTGTAATCCCAGCTACTTAGGAGGCTGAGGCAGGAGAATCACTTAAACCCAGTAGGCAGAGGTTGCAGTGAGCCGAGATGGTGCCACTGCACTCCAGCCTAGGCAATAGAGCGAGACTCCGTCAAAAAAAAAAAAAAAAAAAAAAAGATCCAGATCCAATTTGATGACACTGTAGAGCACCATACTAGCTCTGTACTACTACCCGGGCTCTGTTTTGATCCTAATTTTTAGGGTCACTATCAGCCATACCTAAATCCAATTCCTTTCTTTCAACCCTTATATGCAGTCAAGTACTTAGCCCCATCAGCTTTACTTCAGAATGTCTCCTGTATTCACCTACCTGTGCTTTTCCTCTCCCTGCCAGTTTCCCAGTTCGGGGCTTTATCATCTCACTCATGCTGCATGGCCTTCCGTGGCATGCAGTGCTTCTGTTATGGCGGCACTTCCTGCATCTAGGCCCATTTTATGGTATTTCTTTCTTAATTAATTGAGGCCTCCCACCCCGCCTCTCTTTCTCTCTCTCCCTCTCTCAGACAGAATCTCACTCTGTCACCCAGACTGGAGTGCAATGGTATGATCTCAGCTCACTGCAACCTCCATTTCCCAAGTTCAAGTAATTCTGCTGCCTCAGCCTCCTGAGTAGCTGGGATTACAGGAATGTGACACCACACCTGACTATTTTTGGTATTTTTAGTACAGACAGGGTTTCACCATGTTGGTCAGGCTGGTCTAGAACTCCTAACCTCAAGTGATTTGCCTGCCTTGGCTTCCCAAAGTGCTGGAATTACAGGCATGAGCCACTGCGCCTGGCTAAATTTTATTTTCAAAGAACCCTTTCAGTCTGTTGCTTCCAAAGAGCCTGGCTCTCTTTCTTTTGCTAAGCTTTGGAGCTATAAAAATACAGCCTCCACATTGGTCTCCTTATTCCTCAATCGTTTCAATCTATCTTTCACACTGTAGTCAGAATTAGTTGTCTCAAACGATTCCTCTGCTTAAAAACAATTTCTTATGGCCTATGGAAGAAGAGCCAAGCTCCTAAGGATGACATCTGAGCTTCTCCCAAATTTGACCTCATCTATCTTTCCAGGCTTGTGACTGGCATTCACACTCTACCTTCTTTCTCTGCTCATTCTCTATACAAATGACATCAGTGCACTCTGATTTTCACTGGACCGCCACGTACTTTTTCACTTTGAGGCTTTGAACTTTAGAACAAATAAATGAGTTCAGCTAGGTTACAGGATACGAGATCAATATGCAAAATTCAATTGCATTTCTACGTAACTGCAATGAGCAATCCAAAAATGAAATAAGGGAAACAATTCCAACCACAATAACACCAAAAAGAATAGAATAGGAATACATATAACAAAAAGTTCAAAACTTACACTGTGAACTACAAAACTTTGTTAAAAGAAGTAAAAGATCTAAATAAATAGAAAAATATCCCATGTGCAAGGATCAGAAGACAACATTGTTAGGAGAGTGATAGTCCCGAACTGATCTGCAGGTTCAACATGATCCCTATTAGAATCCCAGATAACTTCCCTGTACAAATTAACAAGCTGATTCCAAAATCTATGTGGAATTTTAAGGAACCCAGCATATCCAAAAATAATACTGAAAAAGAATCAAGAGGATTCACAGTGCCTGATTTCAAAACTTACTACAAAGCAATAGTAATCAAGATAGTGTGATACTGGTATAAGAACTGTCACATAGATCAATTGAAAGAATAGAATCCATACATAAGCCCAAACATCTGTGGCCAATTGATTTTCAAAAAGGGTGCCAATGCCATTAAATGAGGAAACAATGGTCCTTTCAATTGGAACAACTGGATATACACATGAAGAGAATGAGGCTGGACCCTTACCTCATACCACATACAAAAAGTAACTCAAAATAGATAAACTACCTAAATATAAGAGTAAAAAACTATAAAACTCTTAGAAGAAGACATGGGGTAAATTTTTTCATGATCATGGATTATGGCAAAAGAGTCTTAAATATGATACCAAAAAAAGGCAACAAAAGAAAAAATTGATAAAATGGATTTCATTGAAATTTCACACGTGTGCTTCAGAGGACACCATTAACAAAGTGAAAGGACAACCCACAGGATGGATGAAAATATTTGCAAATCATACATCAGATAAGGAACTCATTTCTAGCACATATAAATAACACTTGCAACTCAATAATAAAAGGATCAGTAACCCAGTTTTATAATGGGCAAAGGACCTGTATAGATATTTCTCAAAGAAGATCTATAAATAACCAATAAGCACAAGAAAAAAATACTTGACATAATTAGTCACCAGAGAAATGCAAAACAAAATCACAGTGAGATACCATGACACACACATTAGGATGGCTAGAATAAAAAAGGTAGCAAGAAGTATTGGTGAGAATATGGAAAATTGGAACCCTCATATACTGTTGATGGTAATATAAAATGGGCCAGCCACCTCAGAAAACATTCTGGCAGTTCTTCCAATGAGTGACACAGAATTACTTCATGACCCAACAACTCCACTCCCAGGTAAGATACACCCAAGAGAAAGGAAAACTGTATGGTCACACAGAAATGTGCACATGAATGTTTATAATAGCAGTATTCATAATAGTCAAAAGGTGGGAGCAACTCAATGCTCATCAGCAGATGACCTGATAAAATGTGGTACATCCATATGATGGAATATTATTCTGACATGAAAAGGAATGAGTACTGATACAGGCTACAACATGTGTAGACTTTGAAAACATTGTTAAATGAAAGGAGTCAGTCACCAAAAACCACACACTATATGAATGGAAATTCATATGAAAGTCCACAATAGGGAAATCTATAGAGACAGAAAGTAGATTTGTGGTTGCTTCATGATGGGATACAGACACATGGGGACACAGAGGGGATAGGAAGTACAAAATACGGAGTTTCTTCTTGAAGTGATTAAAATGTTCTAAAATGGGCTCTGGTGATGGTTGCACGTATCTGTGAACACACTGAAAATCACTGGATGGTGCACTTTGGGTGAATGATGAGTATGTGAATTATTTCTCAATAAAGCTGTTAAAAACAAGACAAAATTAGTGTTCCCACCAGGCTCTTGCTGTTTACACACATTGCAGGCAGATACTCACATCGGAAAATTTTTCCTAAATATCATTTTCATCATGTTGCTCCCTTACCAGTTCAGCCTATTTAGAGTCAATAAAGATACATTGATCAGCTAACAGATATTGAGTGTCCACTAGCCTAAGTGCAGTGATAAATACATCCGCAAAATTCTGCAATTTCAAACCTCAATGCCTTTACTACCTTCAAGCCTCATCCACAAGATTCACTCATACGTCTTGTTTCCCATTTATCTTCTTAGTAACAGAGATCCTCTGCTCTGAACAACTGACCTTCACAGCATCGAAGGTCATACGATTGACCTCTATACTATTGCTCGATGTGGACAATGCCTTTTTATCCAAAATTGGAGACAAGCCTAAAATGCCAGCCATTCTGGGAAAGAGAATAATGACTTAAACGCACTCTGTAATAGCAAAGACTGGCTACAGCTGCTTTTTCGCCAGTGATAGTTCAGTGAGTGGTGGGGCTTGGGTTGGAGGTCCTGTGAGGAGCAGGTATGAGAAGAGAGAGGCTTGGCCTCAAGGGAGGCTTCGCTTACTTTTCACTTGCAGAGGTTAGCCCTGCTGAAATGCCGGGTTTGTTTTTCCTTCTTTATCTGGGCACACACTATGTTTCCTCTGAAGGATGCTTTTTCTCTTCTCATTGCATCTTTCTAGTCTTCATTCAAAGCTCATCTCCTCCAGGGGTCTCTCTTTGCTTTTATTATTGTTGTTGTTTGTTTGTTTGTTTTTGAGAGAGGAAATCTCGCTCTGTCGTCCAGACTGTAGTGCAGTAGCACGATCTCTGCTCACTGCAGCCTCCTGAGTAGCTGGGATTACAGGCGCCCGCCATCACGCCCGGCCAATTTTTTTGTGTTTTAGCAGAGTTGGGCTTTCACCATTTTGGCCAGGCTGGTCTCGAACTCCTGACTTTAAGTGATCAGTCCGCTTCGGCCTCCCAAAGTGCTGGGATTACAGGCGTGCATGACTGCGGCCAACATCTCCTTGGTTTTCTTCTATCCCTGACCCACCCCTTCCTACCCCTCCCATCTCCTCCTACACAACTTTTATTTATTTATTTATTTATTTATTTATTTTTTTTTTTTTTGAGCAAATGGGTCCTCAGTTAACTTGACTGCCTGATAGTTGACCAAAAATCTGCTCAAGGCTCAAATTTTAGCCTGTAAGACTTTGTACTCAAACTCAAATGGCTGGCTGAGCACTCAAATGGCAGCTGTTTTTTTTTTCTATACCTTTTTTTGGGGGGGCGGTGAGGGAACACTTCTTTCAGATCACCATCTCAGGGAGATTACTGGATTCCTTGTTGGGAGATAGTAGGAACCCTAGTTCTGCTACTGACTTGATATGTGACTTTAAGCAAGACTAGACTTCACACCAGCTAGAGTTCCTTGGCTGGGAAATAAAGGGGCTGGATTATAGGACCTGTAATATCTCCCAGCTGCAAAATTCTGATGCGGTGAACACATTTACTTCAGAAATTTGGCTGAGGCTGCCATCTGATGGCTATCTTGAGAACTTCATCTGCTGAGCGTGAAGTAGACGCTTCTGGTAGAATGTCTCGCTCCCTCTTGCAATCATCAGCAATAAGGGCTTCAGCCAGAAAATTATGTTTCCTTCTGAGTCCCGCCAAGTTCTTGAACTTCACTTAGATGAAAAGCTCCTCCTTTTCCACTCACGTTCCCACTCAGGTGAAGTCAATTCAACCACGGGCTTTTTATATCAGTAAAGCCACCTTAAAAATCAGGAGGCTAAGAAAGTTTATGCCTCCACGTTTTCATGCTGCTCCATAATTCTCATCAGGAAGAAATTGGTTTTAAGTTAATTTATTCAAAGTGTGATTGACTTCACCTTTGAAACTCTCATGAACAAATATTTACTTTTTTTCTTCAATAAAATGAGCTCTAGAGTAGGGCAATTCTTAATTCAAATCTAATCATTTTTTTAAAAATTCAACTAAGAGTAGAATCTTCTTTTCCTTCCTTCCTTCCTTCCTTCCTTCCTTCCTTCCTTCCTTCCTTCTTTCTCTCTCTCTCTCTTTCTCTCTTTCCCTTCCTTTTTTCGTTCCTTCCTTTCTTTCTCTCTCTTCTTTCTTTCTTTCTTTCCTTCTTTCTCTCTCTCTCTCTTTCTTTCTCTCTTTCTTTCTTTCTCTCTTTCTTTTTTCTTCTCAGAGACAAAGTCTAGCTCCATCGCCCAGGCTGGAGTGCCTGATCTCTGCTCACTGCAACCTCCGCCTGCTGGGTTCAAGCAATTCACGTGCCTCAGCCTCCCAAGTAACTGGGATTACAAACGTGTGCCACCATGACTGTTTTTTTTTGTACTTTTAGTAGAGACGCGGTCTCACCATGTTGCCCAGGCTGGTTTTGAACTCCTGAGCTCAGGCAATTTGCCCACCTTGGCCTCCCAAAGTGCTGGGATTACAGGTGTGAGCCACCACACCCAGCCAAGAGTAGGATTTTAAGTGCCTGCACAGTCAAAAGTATTTGATTCATACTATCCCCTTCCTGGAGCCTTCAAAACACAGCAAATGGATAAATTTAGTCCTTCCGTTAGACATTATATACTGTGGGATTTCCACTTAGGTTAGTCTCTAATACCTAGCACTGAATACCAAGGTATTAATAAGTATCCTAATATATCACCCATCTAAAAATAGTTGCATTTTAAATTTCTGGGGACACAGTGACCAACCCAAAGGAATCATTCTTTAATAGTAGAATTTTAGGTGTGTAAGACATCTGGTGGGAAAATTCTTTGCAGTTCCGTAATTTTTATGGCCACTCTCCAATAGCACATGGGTGGCTGAGATGCTAGTGACACTTAAGGATCCCAGGTAGGAAAAGATATGTTAAAGATTTGCTTTTTTCATTCACTTGCTTCCTAGAACAGATATTAATGGTCTCAGGAAGGGAATTTTCTTTTTGACTCTGGGGTATTCGTAGCAGACAGCTGTTGTATAGTAAACTGGAATTTGCCTTGGAGTTGAAAGAATTAGTTTTATAAGACAGGCGCCCTTGAGCTAGTTCTTTAATTATATACCTCAAGTTACTAATCTTATAATTTGCATAATATTATCTGTCTGCCTTAAGAGTTGTTCTGAAATACTAAACTAGATCATCCAATTGGAGGTTCCAGGTAAGATTTCTATTTATACTAAAATGGTGTCCACTCCCTTTGTTACTGGAAAAGCCAAAGGCACATCTTTGTTATCCTCTTTTTTAAAGGATCTCATAAGAAAGGTTTCCATTAAAAACATAATTTTTGAGACTGCATCTTTCCTTCTCTTCTTTTCCCTTCCTAGATAATATGCAAGAGAAACAAAACCTTCAAACACCAACCTCAGTGAAACTGGAAGATAGTTATGACTTGAACATTAATAGAAAACTTATAGTGCAGCCCCAAATAGCCAAGATTATCATGGAAGATACGTACATGTGAGCCCCAAAAATCTAAGACAGCGCTCAGTTATTTTAGAAAGCGTGTTTTGCCAAGGTTGAGGACGCGTGCCCGTGACACAGCCTCATGAGGTCCTGACAACATGTGCTTAAGGTGGTCAGAACACAGTTTTGTTGTATACATATTAGGGAGACAAGAGACATCAATCAACATACATAAGATGAACATTGGTTCTGTCTGGAAAGGCGGGACAGCTGAAAGTGGGGAGGGGACCTCCATGTTGCAGGCAGATGAGAGACAGGGTTGCATTCTTTTGAGTTTCTGATGAGCCTCTCCAAGGGAGGCAATCAGATATGCACTTATCTCAATGAGCAGAGGGTGACTTCGAATAGAAGGGGAGGCAGGTTGGCCCTCAGCAGTTCCCAGCTTGACTCTTCCCTTTAGTTTAGTAATCTTGAGAGCCCAAGATATTTTCCTTTCACATAGATAGAAGATAGAAAGATGGCCTAGTGGTAGCAGATCTCAGAAATTGCCAGCAAAAAATACACCTCTGAATGTGAAGGGATCTACCTAATGTGTAAACGTTTATATTTTGAGTGCAAGTGCTGTGAGATTTAGTGAGAGTGAGGCAGAGTTTACTTGGAAGCCACACCAGGGGAAAGTTTCCCAAGGAAACATAGGAGATATTAGGCAGCAGCAGATCTCAGGAATCCTGAGCAAAAATGCACCTCTGAAGGTAAGGGGCTTTCTGTAAAATGCAGAAGGGAGAAAGAAGGAAATGATCAACATAAGAGCAGTAATCAATGAGATTGGAAATAGGAAGATGGAGAAAACCAGTGAAACAAAATGTTGGTTGCTATGGTCTACATGTGTCACCCTCCCCCAACGTAACAACATCAAGAGGTTGGGCCTTTGGGAAATAGTGAGGCCCCCAACCTCATGGATGGGACTGTGCTTTTATAAAAGAAGCTGAAGGGGATGAGTTTGGTCCTTCCACCATGTGAAGATGCAGCAGGAAGGTGCATTCTAGGAGGAACAGGCCCTTACCAGACACCACATTTGCCATCACCTTGTTCTTGATCTTGGGCTTTCCACACTCAAGAACTGTAAGCAATAAATTACCCAGTCTAAGGCATTTTGCTTTAGCAGCCTGAAGTGCCTAAAACACTGGTTCTTCAAATTTGTAGGAATATCACTATAGATAAGGGATATAGGAATATCACTAACAGATAAGGGATATCAAGTAAGGGATGTCACTACAGATTCTGCAGACATTAAGGTAGTAAGAGAATGCTACAAACAACTTTAGTTCACAATTTGACAACTTATAAGAAATGGACCAATTCCTTAAAATCCACAAACTACCGAAACTCAAACTAATTGAAATAGTGTTATAACCATTGAAGAAATTGAATTTGGCCGGGCGCGGTGGCTCACGCCTGTAATCCCAGCACTTTGGGAGGCCGAGGCGGGCGGATCACGACGAGGTCAGATCGAAACCATCCCGGCTAACACGGTGAAACCCGTCTCTACTAAAAATACAAAAAAACTAGCCAGGCGTGGTGGCGGCGCCTGTAGTCCCAGCTACTCGGGAGGCTGAGGCAGGAGAATGGCATGAACCCGGGAGGCGGAGCTTGCAGTGAGCCGAGATCCGACCACTGCACTCCAGCCTGGGCGACAGAGCGAGACTCCGTCTCAAAAAAAAAAAGAAAAAAAGAAATCGAATCAAAAATTCAAAAGCTTCCAACAAAAAAGAGATCCCCAGACCCAGATGGTTTTATGGGAGAATTCTATCAAACATTTAAAGAAGAATAAACATCATTTTTACATAATATCTACCAGAAAATAAAAGAGAACAGAGTACTTTTAACTCCTTTATGAGGTCAATATGATCCTGATATCAAAACTAAACAACAAAGAGAGAGAGAGAGAAAGAGAGAGAGAGAGAGAGAGAAAGAAAGAAAGAAAGAAAGAAAGAAAGAAAGAAAGAAGAAAAGAAAGAAGAAAAGAAAAGAAAGAGAGAAAAAGGAAGGAAGGAAGGCAGGGAGGGAGGGAAGGAAACTGCAAATCAATACCTCTCATAAGTGTAGATGCAAAAATCCTCAATACAATATTAGAAAGCTGAATCCAACAACGTATAAAAAGAATTATGCACTATGATCAGGTGGGGTTTATTCCAGGTATGCAAGACTTATCTAACGTTTGAAAATCAGTCATTGTGATCCACCATATCAACAAGCTAAATTAGAAGAATCATGTGATCATATTAATTGATGCAAAAAAGCATTTTTTGTTTTTTTTGCATCTAACACCTATTTATGGTGTTTTAAAAAAAGTCCCAGCAAATTAAGAACAGAGGGGCATTATCTCCATTTGATAAAGCGCCGCTGTAAAAAAAAAAATCTACAGTTACCATCATATTTAGTGGTGAAAGACTGTATACTTTCCCCCTAAGATCATGAACAAGGTGAGGATGTCTGCTTTCACCACTACTATTCGACATAGCACTGGAAGTTTTAGCCACTGCAATAAACCGAGAAAATAAATGTACATACAAATCAGAAAGAAAAAATAAGGTTTTCTTTATTTACAGATAACATGATTGTCTACATAGAAAATCTCAAGGAAACTATTAAAAATCTCTTAGAACTTAGAATAAACACCAGTTTGGAGTTTCTGATTAGCTTCTCCAAAGGAGGCAATCAGATATGCACCTGATCAGGTGGGGTTTATTCCAGGTGTGAAAAACTTATTCAACATTTGAAAATCAATCAGTGAGATCCACCGTATCAACAACAAGCTAAATGATTGGCGGTAACTGTAGATTTTTTTACAGCAGTGCCTTATCAAATGGAGAATGAGTTCAACAAAATTGTAGAATACAAGATAAACACACAAAAATGAATCGCATTTGTGTTTATTAACAAAGAACATATGGAAACTGAAATAAAAAACACAATATTATTTATGATCACTCCAAATACAATTAAATACTTAGGTACGTACTTAACAAAACAAATACAGGATCTGCATACTGACATTACAAAATGTTGATGAAAGAAATTGAAAAGACCTAAATAAATGGAGAGACATAGCATGTTCAGGAATTGGAAGATTCAACATAGTAAGGGTGTCAATTTTCCTCAAATTAATCTATAGGTTTAATGCAATTCCCATAACAATTCCAGCAACACTTTTTGTAGACATAAATAAGCTTATTCTAAATTTTATGCAGAAAGGCACAGACCCTAGAATAACTAAAACTATCTTGACAAATAAGAATAAAGTGGGAGGGTCACTCTACCCAATACACAGCTATAGTAATCAAGACAGTGTGGTATTGGCAGAGGAATGACACATAGACAAAGTGAATTGAACAGAGAACTCAGAAATAGACCTACAGATACACTCACTGAATTTCGACAAAGTACAAAAGCAAATTAATGAATAAATGTTAGCCTTTTAAATAAACAGTGCTGGAACAATGAGCAATAAAATGAATCTCAACCTAAGTCTCCCTCCTTACACAAAAATTAACTCAAAATGGTATAAAACTATAAACTTTTAGGAAAAAATCCATAAGCATTAACCCTTGGAATCTAGAGACAGAAATAATTCTTAGACTTGACACCAGAAGTGTGCTCTGTGAAAGGATTGATAGACTGAACTGCATCAAAATTAAAAACTTTTGCTCTGAAAAAGCCTATGTGAAGACATTGAAGACACAAGGTTTAGACTGGGATAAAAGGCTTGCAAATTACATCTTCAAGAAGGAACTGGTATCAAAAATACACAAAGAGGCCGGGCACGGGGGCTCACACCTGTAATCCCAGCACTTTGGGAGGCTGAGGCGAGCGGATCACCTGAGATCGGGAGTTCGAGACCAGCCTGACCAACATGGAGAAACCCCGTCTCTACTAAAAATACAAAATTAGCTGGGCGTGTTGGTGCATGCCTGTAATACCATCTACTCGGGAGGCTGAGTCAGGAGAATCACTCGAACCCAGGAGGCGGAGGTTGTGGTGAGCCAAGATCGCACCATTGCACTCCAACCTGGGCAACAAGAGCAAAACTCCGTCTCAAAAAAAATATACACACACACACACACACACACACACACACATATATATGTGTATATATATAAAATTCAACAATTTTTAAAAAAACAGTCTAATTAGAAAATGGGTAAGACATGAACAGACATTTCACCCATGAGAATATACAGATGATAAATAAGCAGGTAAAAAGATGCTCAACACCATTTGCCATCAGGAAAATGAAAATGAAAATTGCAATGAGATATGCATTTTTGTGTAGTGAATTGCCAAGTATTTCGTTTTCTTTGGAGTGGTTGAAAATGATATTGTAAATGATATTGTGCTTTTAATTTCAGTTTCTGTATGTTTTTGTTAATATACAGGAATATGAGTAATATTATGTGTGTTTTATCTTGTATCCTTTTAGAGTGGCTAAAACAAAAAATAGTGACAACATCAAATGCTGGCAAGGGATGAGTAACCGGACTACTCATACAGTATGGGTGGGAATGGAAAATACAGCCACTCTGGAAAACAGAGTGGCAGGTTTTTAAAAATAAAACTAAATATGTAATTACCATACAACCCCGCACTCACACTCTGTGGCATTTATCCCAGAGAAATGGAAATTTATGTTCATATATAATTTTTGCATATTCATAGCAGCTTAATTTGTAATAGCCAAAAACTGGCATCGGCCCAGATATCCTTCAAAGGGGAATGGTTTAACAAATTGTAGAACATGCAAAGTATGGAATGCTATTTAGAATAGAAAGTCCCAACTATTGATACCTGCAACAATTTAAATGAATTACCAGGGAATTATGCTGAGTAAAAAGCAGCCAATCACAAAAGATATGTAATCTATATGATTCCAGTTATATAATATTTTTTGAATGACAAATTTTAGAAATGGAGGACAGAGTAAAGGGGGGTGATGGACTCCAGAATGAGTGTAGTTCTAATAGGGCCACACCAGGGATCCTGCAGTGTTGAAATTGTTCAGTAGCTGACTGTGGTGGTAGTATAATTTTGCAAAATGTTACCATTGGAAGAAACCGGGCACAGTGTAAAACGAATCTCTCTGTTTTTTTTTTCTTTTCTCAACTTTTATTTTAGGTTCAAGGGTACATATATAGATTTATTAATGGGTAAATTGCATGTCATTTGGGTTTGGGGTATAAATGATTTCATCACCTGGGTAGTGAGCATGAGCATACTACCCAACAGGTAGTCTTTCAGCCCTCACTCTCCATCCATTCTCCCCCCTCAGGTAGGCCCCAGTGCTTGCTCTTCCCCTCTTTGTGTCCACGTGCCTTCAGTGTTTAGCTCCCATTTATAAGTGAGAACATGCGGTATTTGGTTTCCTATTCCCCTGCTACTTTACTTAGGATAATGGCTTCCAGCTGCATCCATGTTGCTGTAAAAGACATTATTTCATTTTTTCTGGCAGCATAGTATTCCATGGTGTATATGTATCACATTTTCTTTATCCAGTCCACTGTGGATGGGCATTTAGGTTAATTCCATGTCTTGGCTATTATGAATAGTGCTACCATGAACATGTGAGTGCATGTGTCTTTTTGGTAGAATGATTTATATTCCTTTGGGTATACACCCAGTAATGGGGTTGCTGGGTTGAGTGGTCGAAATTTCAATGAAAAAAGGGAGAGTGTAACTTATTTTGGGGAGGTGGTGATGAAAGAGAAAGTATGGTAGGAGGACTACTCCAACCTCCTCAAGAAAAAGATTCAGGTGATGAGGTTCATTTTGAACTCTTGAGAGGGCACAATCAGAGGAATATTATATCTCAGCCCTGAATTTAATAAATAAAGGTTATGACTGTCAACCTTCTGGTTCAGCAGAAACTGGAAAACCAACTGAAAAATCCTGGTTCAGGTGTAAAGAAACCAATCCAGAGGTTACTTCACCAACTGGGTAACCTCTTTGGATTTCCTTTTTTGGATTATGCCCTGGAAACCAACACCCACGGGGCAGGGCTTGGGTTACCTTGATGACCCACCAGGGACACAGTTGGAATCCTGTGGTCACCTGACTTGCATTTCTGCCTGTAACAAATGTTCTTTCAGTTTAAAGAATACCTGGCTTCTTGTTTAGGTTGCAGTGGTTGGGATTGCAACTTTTGCCTTTGGCCAACTTAAAATGAAGAAAGTCAGCTCTCAGGGCCTGGAGGAGCAGGAATAAGTCAAACATGAAGCTCAGGATCCAGCCCGTCAGCAAGGAGAGCAGAATTAGGAGAGATAGAGGAAAGCCCCTGCCCTACTACCCCATCAGGACCAAGACTGGACACAGACATTTATTGTTGTCTTCAAACTTGACGAAGAGGTTCTCCGTGTAACTCTTTTTTAAATTTTATTTTAAACCTATCAAAAATCATCCTTTCTTGGTCTCCTGCGTAGTTGGGACGATGATGGCTTGATCTCAGGAGTTTGAGGCTTAGTGAATGATGATGGGGTGCCCGTGAATAGCCACTGTACTCCAGCCTGGGCAACATAGTGAGACCCCATATGATAAAAAAATCATATGAAATCGCTTGAAGCCTTCATGCAAGTTAAATCTCTCTCTCGAGCTAATTATCAGGAGACTAGTGAAAACTTCTATTTGCCAAGTTAAAATCTCTACATAATGGTTGTTCATTTTATGAGAACTGTGCCTTCAGTTATCTCACAAACACATAAAGTGCCTCAAAATTAGGCGAAACAGAGCAAAGGGAGATCAGATGCGGTTTGGGCCACACATAACATGATTCTATGTAAGAACTGCTTTTTTGGTTCGTTTCAAGATACAGTGAGAACTCTTGGCCAGTGAATCTCAGAAGCAGATGGTCTGCTCCCAAACACTCCACGAAGTTCCACCCAGGCTCTGCTCGCTGATTGAGAACTGCTCACCAGTAGCATTTCAGAGTGAGTTGCGTTGCCCAGCAGTCTCACCTCTTTTTTAACAGGCTTCCATCCTTATCTCAGTGACCAGCCTGGGAAGGAGTGAACCTTCAAAATCATCTGGAGGAGCAAACATTACATGGGCAAAACCCCTTGTAAGATGTTACACATCTGAGTGTGGTGGCTCACCCCTGTAATCCCAGCACTTTGGGAACGCCAAGGTGGGATTCCCAGACGATCAAGAGATCAAGATGATCAAGAGAATGATCATCTGAGATCAGGAGTTTGAGACCAGCCTGGCCTGGAGTAGAGACCAGCCCTGTCTCTACTAAAAATACAAAAAGTTAACTGGACATGGTGGTGAGCACCTGTAATCCCAGCTACTCAGGAGGCTGACACAGGAGACTCACTTGAACCCAGGAGGCGGAGGTTGTAGTAAGCTGAGATTGTGCCACTGCACTCCAGCCTGGGCAACAAGAGTAAAACTCTGTCTCAAAAAAAAGAAAAAAAAAATTGCACACACAGTAGAGAATCATAAGCATCAACAGGAATTTAAACAGTATCATTGAACAAATCATGGAGCAGTCCCCTTTCCCCTGACATACAGAATAGTAAACTGGGATCAGAAATTCAAATGTCTAGAGGGAGCAGGCAGGTACTGTAAACAGAGCAGGCAGAAGTGTGCACTAGGGTGTGGTGAGGAGTGTGGCAAAGTCGCAAATGCGTCCCCCATTTACAGGGGCAGCACCGGCACTGATTGTCTTCTGGGAAAGCAGGCCCAGTAGCAGATCTTCTGATTTTGCAAAAGCTTGCAACCTGGATTTTTATATGAAATCTTTGGGTGTTTAAATGTCTGTGACTAACTCTAATTTTCAAGACACCGTCCAGACAAACAGCACATCTACAAACAGCATCGGACCAGCATGCTACCAATTCCTCGCTACTGAATTCAAAATGTTTTTCACATTATTCGCCTTTCTCCTCTCCTTCCATGCCCAGGAGTTAAGCAGGAAGAGAGTTTCCTCTACAATCTGCTCTGGGCCTGTTTTTTGATTTTCATTTCTTAATTCAGGTTCAACCCCCAGCCTGTCCATTTGGGCTGTCTCTAGCTGAGGCATTTTGGGAAACTGCCAGGTGGAGGAGAACACAATTTGAAGCTCTCTATTTCCTTTTCATTTCTGTTTATTTCAGTAGTGGAATCAGAGCAGCAATTATGTTGTTACAGTAACAACCACTCGTGTTGCAAGGCAAAGAGAGGAGTAAAGGATGAGAGAAGCCCAGACAAAAGGGAGGAACCGCCTGTCAACTGTAATCACAGCCTGAGTGCTTTGAGCAGAGGAGATGGACTATTTCTTGTTCTTAAAGATTCAAGGCTTTAAAACTATCCAAAAGGACTTTACATGGGCCTCTGAGTAGGAAATAAAACCTAGACCATTTCCGCTTCATAGCAGTGACTAATTCTTGAGATTGCTGTATTGATAGAACCAGGGCTGTGTGAGATCACAAGAAATGAACTTCACACCTGTGGCAGATGCAAATCAAAGCCACCCTCCTTCCTTACTGAGAGAGTCTTGATTTTGTTTAGGGACTTGCCCCTCCTACAACATGACTCATTGGTAAATCCTAATTGGGTGAGTCCAGTCACGGTGGCTCGATTCCCTTCATTAGTGTTGGCTTTAGCGCAGACATGTAGCCCAGCTGGTTACTAAGTTGTGAGGCATTTAGAGACCTCTGGGAAAGAATTTATCCCTATTAATTAGATGAAGCCTCAAAAGAGATAGTCCTTCTTCTTCCTCTGAATTTTGTCAGGTCTGGATTTGACACCTGGAGCTCCAGCAGCCCTTTTGTGACTGTGAGAGAAGTCAGCTTAAGGACAAATTTGAAACACTGCTGGCAGAGTGGGAAGACAGAAAGACCCCACCTCTGAAGGTATATTTGAGTCACTGAATTACATTGAACAAAACA
Source organism: Theropithecus gelada (assembly GCF_003255815.1). NCBI lineage: Eukaryota > Metazoa > Chordata > Mammalia > Primates > Cercopithecidae > Theropithecus > Theropithecus gelada. The sequence continues at coordinate 51,966,994 of NC_037686.1, read as the reverse complement.
AACCTGAGTTTCTCCTTCCCTCCAGAATAATCCTTCTTCTCCTTCTCCTTTTCCTTCTCCTCCTCCTTCTCCTCCTCCTCCTCCTCCTCCTTCTTCTTCTTCCTCCTCTTCTTGTTCTTCTTTTGAGACAGAGTCTCGCTCTGTCACCCCAGCTGGAGTGTAGTGGTGCAATCTTGGCTCACTGCAACCTCTGCCTCCCAGGTTCAGGCAATTCTCCTGCCTCAGCCTCTGGAGTAGCTGGGATTACAGGCACCCCGCCACCACGCCCAGCTAATTTTTATATTTTTTGTAGAGACAAGGTTTCACCATATTGGCCAAGCTGGTCCCAAATTCCTGACCTCAAGTGATCTACCCACCTTGACCTCCCAAATTGCTGGGATTAGAGGGGTGAACCACTGCATCCAGCCTGGAATTCTTGTATATCAGATAATAAATCCTTTTATCTTTCATGCCAATTTGAGCTGAGGGGTTTCTGTTCCTGACAGCCACAGGTACGCTCATTGATACAGTGTTTATTCCTGAAGGTCTACACAAAGGTCTTTTTATCTAGAGTCCTGTGGAATCATTCAGTCATCATCATCTTTTAATTAGATGAGTGATTCTGATCACAGGGAAAACAAAAACAGTGCCATGGGTCCCCTTCTGCCAGAGTCCAGATTGCTTGCCTTAGTCCAGTTTATTTACCAAGACCCCTTGTTTCTGAGAGGATGTAGATGGAGGAGTGCAAATATACCTCCCTCATGTGTTTGTACAGAAATGCATGCATAAAGACAGGTGTGAGACAGCACAAAGTGGTTTATTTTTCCATGTAAATAGATACTTGGAAATTGTCACATCTTGAGTTTAAGTTTAGTGATATGGTTTGTCTGCGTCCCCACCCAAATCTCATCTTGAATTGCAGCTCCTGTAATCCCCACATGTTGTGGGAGGGACCCAGTGGGAGACAATTGAACTATGGGGGCAGTCTCCTCCATACTGTTCTCATGACAGTGAATAAGTCTCATGAGATCTCATGGTTTTATAAAAGGTTTCCCTTTTCCCTTGGCTCTCATTTCTCTCTTGTCTGCCACCATGTAAGACATGTGTTTCATCTTCTGCCATGATTGTGAGGCCTCCCCAGCCACATGGAACTGTGAGCCTATTAAGCCTCTTTTCCTTTACAAATTACCCAGTCTTGGTTATGTCTTCATCAGCAACATGAAAACTGACTAATACATGTAGAGATTAAAGGTGACACCCAATCTACAAAACATGATCTCTATTGCAGCCTTTTGTGTTCAGAGATGGAGGGTAGGTGAAGCCATGAAGACAGCATGTTTGTAAATCTGGTTTCCTGGCACTCAGCCTTGAGAATGAGACACAATGCAGGGCAATTTCGCACTAAACGTGGGACCTATTGTCTAGGCATCTTCTAGCGGCTTAAGACCTACTGGCTCCAACTTGGTTCTTTCTCGGATTCAATCTTGTCATAGCTGACATGGCAAACACCTCTGGTTGCCTATCAAACATCCATTTTCTTTTCCTTATTAAGAGAAATTTTGTTTTTGTTTTGTTTTGTTATATGGTAGCAACGTCCTCACTGAAAGATGATATTTTCCAGCTTCCTTTGCTGCTAGAAGTGATCATGTGACACAGTTCTGACCAAAACACAAAGGCTGAAGATTCCTCAGAAAGTTTTGTTTTCATGATATGCAGATCCCACTCTTTTCTGTTTCCCTCTCTCTTTTCTAAGTGAAACTGGGGCGTGTTGGCTGCAGCTGCAGCCACCATTTTATAGGTAAACACGAAGGGAAATTTAAGAGAATCACAAAGATCTTGGCTCCAACTCCTCAGATTACTGCACTGGCCTGCACCTCTAGCCTCTAGACTTCTTGTGATATGAGAGAAAATTAAACTTCTATCTTCTTTAAGCCAAGGATATGTGGTTTGATTTGGTTTTGTCACATGTATCCAAAAATGACTTCTAATTAATATAGACACAACTGACAGCCAAAGTACCACATGTTTCTAAAGGAGAGGGTGCTGGATTTTTAATCATCGGTATAAATCAATAGGAGAAATCTCTTATTTGGATATATTAAACAAAAATAATTAACAGATTCTCTTTTTACATTTTAAAAATATACATTAAAAACTCTTAGAGTTAATTAGGAGGCAAAAGAGGATCTTTAAAAATATGAATTATCATGTGCATGCCCAAAGTGTGTGCGTGTGTGTGTGTGTGTATATATACATATATTTTTTTTTTTTGAGACAGAATCTCACTCTGTTGCCCAGGCTGGAGTGGAATGGTGTGATCTCGGCTCACTGCAACCTCTTTTTTCCAGGTTCAAGCGATTCTTGTGCCTCAGCCTCCCGAGTAGCTGGGATTACAGGCACGCACCACCATGCCTGGCTAATTTCTGTACTGTTAGTAGAGACAGCATTTTGCCATGTTGGCCAGGCTGGTTTCAAACTCCTGGCCTCAGGTGATCTGCCCACCTCAGCCTCCCAAAGTGTTGGGATTACAGTGTGAGCTACCACGCTCAGCCACCAAAGCATATTTTTAGTGTTTAAAATATTTATTTAAACAAGAGGTAAAGAATCTGAGCAACACTCTTGGAAAGAGTAGTATATAATTAGTGTCAGAGAGTAGAAGGATGAAAAATACATTTTCTTCCTTGAGGCTATTAGAGTTTCCTTTGTAGTATAATATATCCTTGGCATTAATCAGGTGGTCCTCTCAATCCACCCATATCACAATCTACCTTTTCTGTCCATCATATATATGTTATACAATACAACATATATACGTTATATATAATATATTACATATATTATGTATGTTATATAACATTTGTGAACTAAGTAGAGTGGAAAGGCGGGGAGAGGATTCTATGTCACATCTGGGTCTGATTTAAGGTGATTAATCAAAAGAAACAAAGCCCTTGGAGGTGGAGCTAAGAGCCTTTTCCATGCACATGGTGAACATCTTTTGTTGCTGTGAGGATGACAATGGTTCATAATTACAGGTCTCCCTTGAAGAGTTATTTCATGTTGTCTGAATAAAACAGCCAGTGGCTAAGGAAGTGAATAATGCAATCTCACATTCTACTTAGATTACTCCCCACACAGCCAAGCTAGGTAAAGATGCTAGGTAATGATTAAATATTCCCCAAGTAGGGACTACAAGGCGAGCATTTTGAGGCTAGAAATTGTACTGCACTGCTGGAAATGCCTGCTTGGTGTGTTACTGAACCGCTGATCACATGTGAAAACTGCCAAATTGCCCAGAGCAATCCACCCTGGGGCACTAAAAAATGAAAATTAAAAAAAAAAAAAAAAAGACTGCTTTTCAAAGGAGAAATTCAAAGGCCATTACTGCTTTCCTCCCTTTTGGATTCTTCCTTCTGATTATCCTGCTTTGCTGCAAGGATTTCTAAGGTATCTGCTCTTAGAAGCAATCTTTTCATCTTGCTGTACTATGGACACACCTGGACTGTGTGCTGTGCAGAACAGCCACCAGGATCCCGCTTTCCCTGAGTCCCAGGCTAGGGACTAACTGTTCTTTAGAGTAGGGATGGACAGGAATCAAAGGGAAAATTCTTTTTGGGGAAAAAGGGAAGGGGCATATATTATTTGTGGTCAACCACATCTCTGAACACCCTCTCTCCATTTTGATAGGGTCCCATTATTTTAGTCCCACATTCCCAAAGTAGAATCCTAAAAACTCCATTTCCCAGCAGCTCTTGCAGCTAGGTACAGAGATATAATGGAGGTTCCACCGATCAGACACTCATTCAAGACTGATTTGGGAGTCTCTGGAGGGGATTCTACTGTAGGCACAGGTGGTAGCGGAGGCAGAGGAAGAGAGTGCAGACTCAGGCAGTTCTGTAGCATGCTTCTAGGGGTAGTCACCTCATCAATACAATTAGAGACATGGCTTTGGGCACTGAGCCTGCAAGATTAGGCTTGAGCCTGGTTCTCTGGTCTTCCCTGACTAATATCTACCCATCAGTTTTCTCCTTTTCTACTTAAACTACCCAAGTTGGATGCTATTATCTTCAGCTAAAAATTACCTGACCCAATAGGCACACACATGTGTGATGTAATATAACTACCCTTGCAAATAATTTTTTTAAAAATTTTGTCGGAAAGAGTAGACCTCTCAAAAAGATTTTAACCTTGATCTGGGTTTGGCACAGAGGAGCACTGCAAGCGTGAGGAGATTTGAGAGAGCTGTTCTTACTTCACGATCAGAGTTCATGGAAAAAAGTGACGGCTGCCAAAACACGGGATCACATAGGTTTACTCTTGTGAAATAGCCAAACAAGTGATCGTCTGGATGGGTTCTTCTAGGAGCATTGAGGAAACCTTTTCTCTTTGCCTGAAATCCCACCATTAGAGAAAGCTTCCTCTGGATCTGGAAGGTTTTTTGGTTTGTTTGTTTCATTTTTAGCTCTATGACTGTCCTATTGCAAGGCAAATCCTTGAGAAGGCTTACACCTTCATCATCAGCGGCATGGGGGCTTTAGTTGACATAGATCAGGATCAAGTTCTTGGGAAAGAGGCTGAAGATAGTCTCATGATAGAGAACGGGGCCCTGTAGAGGAACGTGGTAACACTGAAAACACAGTTCACACGTTTTCCCAGGTCTAGCTGTGTATATGTTGTGAATCAACATGGGTTTAAAAGAAATTAGAAAGAACACGTCATCTCTTATGTGGTTCTTAGGTAATCAAAATAAGAGCAAGACAAATCTCTTTAGGGTTGCAAATGTGATTCTCCTAAATGAAAAAAATTCTAAACATATGGCAAGAAGCTTCGAAATCTGTTAATGTGCAAATGTCATGATAAAAAAGGAACCGGTAAAAAAAAAAAAAAAAAAAATAGAACTAGTGAGTGTTAACGAACTGCCAGGCCACATTCTCTAAAAATGGAAGGAATTGAATTCATCTTATCCTTTAGCTGTGGAGCTAACTAAATGTGGCACTGGGGACGACTCCTCCCAGACTGGCGATGAAATTTTGAAAAAACAGTGCTACTTGCTAGGCATAACTATACTGAAAGAGAGGTTTAAAATGAGTAATGCAGGAAATCTGGTGACTGTGGATATCTAGATCCCACTTCCATTTACTACGTGACTTGGGCAAGGCACTTGATCTCTCTAATCCTCTGTTTCCTCATCTGTTAAATAGAAATGATAATTCTGAGCTTAAAGGACTATTAGGAGGTGTCCATCAATAATATCAGCAAAATACCTGGTCATGGTAGGGGCTGAAGACTAGGGAATTCTTAAGTGATGAATAGGGCTAGCCTCCATCTTCAACCTGGCCCACCTGATGGGAATGAGAAAGTGAGGGAGCCTCTGGAAAGGCTCTTAGTCACTACAAGGATTCAAAGGGGAGAGCTTCAGCCTGACTTGGTCAGTGAGCACATGAGTACGTCCTCAAGCTGTTTGTTCATCTCTGCCACACTATCCTCTCATTTGGGATTGAAATAAGAGAACAGCCTGTGTTTAAGCTTTTATTGTCAATGGTAACAGCTCGGGGCCTTGAATCTAACCAACAGGTAGCCTAGATGTAGAAAGCATTAATTGGAAGACTCTTTTCGACAATTGTTCACAGCAAACAAGTTCGAACCAGAAGATGCTGCTTGAAAATCACGAATTTAGTCAAGGATGAAAGATACAAGAATAGTCAAATATTTTGCACAAGGAAATCTTGTTGATGATCCGTAGAACTGATGCTTGCAGAACGCAGTCTCTTACGGGTTTTGTTTTTCTCCTTTGAGAGAGGCCATCATTGTCATTGCTGGTTCAGCTGGGGGGTTCCTTCCTTCACGTTGAGAACCTGGAGCAGAGAGTCTACCAACTTAAGAAATATTAGAAAGAGTTCAGCAAACAGAGTGAGCTGAAGTCTAATCCTAGAAGTAAATCCATTCCTACAAGCCATCAGCATCACTTGCGAGCTTGTTAGAAAGGCAAATTCTTGGTTCAACCTAACACCTACTAAATCAGAAACTCTGGGGGCGGAGCACAGCAATCTGTACTTTCACAAGCCCTGCAGGTGTTTCTGAGCATGCAACATTGGAGAACCAGAGCTGTCCCCCAAGAGACAAATTAACTTCTACTTTTTTTTTTGAGCTACTGCATTTTGGGATCTTATTGTTTTTATCAGCTTAACGTGCACCCTGATATGATTACTCAGGTATGTTTTAATCAATGTTGGTTAATGTACTATCCCCAGGAACTTATTACTAGAGGAGCAGCTGAGTGGTAAATTCTGGGAATGTGGAATTTGAATTCTTACTTTGCTTACTTTGACAATGCATCATTACACAAATCAAAGCTGGTTTCTGGATTACATAATTATACATTACAAACCTACAACTGTAAATGGTAGTAGTGTGGAAACTTGGGAAAAGGAGTTAATTTGGATTTCTGCCAATTCTAAATTTATTGTGGTTTGCTTGTTGTGGCTTCTGCTCAAATTAACTAAGACTAAAGAAAGAAAGAGTAGTTATAATTTTAAAATACTTCTTTGTTCCCATATAGCACCCTTTATGCGCTGAGATGAAAAAACACTTTTCGTTGAGACTAGAGCTTATTACTCTTCCCAAGATTCTCTGGCAATTCAGATTCCCCAACTTCCATATCAGCCATTTGTTTCTAATAAAAGAACTACTGATATTCTTGGGCAAATTATTACCTGCTCTGTGGCTCAGTTGTTTTGACCATGTGCTAATGAGCCCAGGGCCTGGGGTTTGATTCCCACGCATGCCAATTAGCTTTGCTCGCCTCCACCAACCCAGGCTGCCCTATTAAAGACTGCCGCCTGTCCGAAGATGCCAGCACATATCTTGCCTTATGAGTCACTGGTCATAAAAGCTAATGTGTGGGGGAAAAAATCTAAGTAAGTCCCCCATTGGCTCAAAATGTTGAATAAAAGAGGTTTGGCTGGAAGGAATAAAAGCTAAAAGGAAAAAGAGAATTGTGGAAACTAGGAAGATTAAGGACCTGGGAGGCAATGGTGGGGGGGGGGGGTCTACTGTGGGGGGGGGGGAGGAGCTGTATTCTAGGTGGGAGCCAGCTTCACTCTGCTCCGTCATAGAAAGTGCCAGCGTAATCAGAAGGTTATGAGTGATTCTTGATTGTATGTTGCTTTTTCTATATTTGGCACTTCCTTTGGAGCATTTCAAATATTCAGAAATAAGACCTTCCTATTCTCTGTACTGATTTGATGAGACAGTGAGAGTAGTCCCTTAAAAGTGAAGAACGAACACATTTACTTTCTTTTCCATAACAGCCTTTGTAGCTCATTTCCTTGCCCCCTTCATGTCCACTAAATAAAAGGAGAGACCTAAGCTGCAAAGAATAAGGGACTAAGTCCAAATTATAAAGGGAGACCAAAGGCCAACTAAAACCTCCACTGAAACTCAGGACAATGCACAACCACATCCAGGATCATGGATGAGGCCCTGGAGCTTCATCCATGGGGATGAGTTTCATCTTGCAGAAACAGAACAGTCTCATGTTGCAGAAACCATGGGGGAAAAGTTTCATTAATTGCAGAATAGAATTAAAAGATTTGGGCCAGGCGCGGTGGCTCACGCCTGTAATCCCAGCACTTTGGGAGGCCGAGGCAGGCAGATCACGAGGTCAGAAGATCAAGACAATCCTGGCTAACATGGTGAAACCCCGTCTCTACTAAAAAAAAAAAAAAATACAAAAAATTAGCCGGGCATGGTGGGGGTGGGCACCTGTAGTCCCAGCTACTCAGGGGACTGAGGCAGGAGAATGGCGTGAACCCGGCAGTTGGAGCTTGCAGTGAGCTGAGATTGCGCCACTGCACTCCAGCCTGGGCTACAGGGCGAGACTCCATCTCAAAAAAAAAAAAGAAAGAATTAAAAGATCTGTGAGAAGGGCACAGTTAAAAGGATTAAGGTTAACCTTGAACATTGCTGGGCATAATTGCTCTGAAAGTTCTGGAGCTGTTTCCATGATCGAGTAACCTAGTTTCAGTGCACATTACACACATCCTTTATGAATTAAGTAAATATCTTTGTCATCAAAACATAGGAAATGCTTGGAGTTTCTAACTACAGCTCCAAGAGAATTGGCAACAGTACTTGATGTTTTATTACTAAAATGAGAGAGGAGAGCATATGTAGATAGTTTTTAATTTTAAGAACGGTCCTTCAGCCTCTGAAAACTCCTGCTGCTAATTCTGGCAATGCTTGGCTAAGTTATTAAGTTTCTCTCTAACACTCCCATAACTCTAAGATATGGGAGATATATGGGTTTCTAATAGAACTAATCTCTTGGCACCCCTTCTTTTTGAGTCAGATCATTGTAAGGTGTTTTCAATTTTCATAACAACATACTTTCATTGAGGTGGAATTTCCAGTGCAAGAGAAGCAATAAAATATTTTGGTCTCTGCAAAGACTAACTGTGGAATTTGTTTTTGTGTTACTAGGAAATAAAGCCAAAAGAATAGTACCAATGTGTGCAATAACTAATTATTCAACTGGAGGTGGAATGAAATGAGACGGGCTTTCTAAACCTGTAAAAAGAAAAACAATGCATAAAAATAATAGAAAAAGAAAGCCCGATTTTTAAAATAATCTTTTTGATGACCTTTTTCAGTTCACTTGGCATGAGGACTGCCCCCTTTAAGCAGTCACTGTCCGCAGCTGCCCACTCCACCCATCCTATTTTACTGCTACTCAGACATCTTTGTGGAACTATTCTTTTTGCCATTGCCTTTGAAGCTTACAGAATATTCTTCTGAATATGGTGGAAAATTTTTGATCCTTAAGAAAGGAGTTGAATTTTCCAAAAGATTCCAAAGATACGCAGGGCCAGGTTGAGGAAATAAAATAACACAAACTGGACACTGCTGTTTGTTTAAAAAATGAGGCACTATAGAATAGTAATATGATTGTGTGTTAATAGAGGGGAGTATTTCATGAACGAGCTATGAGGGCAAGTCCATTTCAATGTTTGCAAAAATTATTTTCGAGGGTTTTGTGGCGGCAATTTTTGTTACTGTTCAGACAAATGAGAAGGGTACTGCTGTTGGATATCCACCTACAGGAACTCCAGCAAAGCACCTGACCATGAAAAAGGATGGCCAGCTAGAATCTGAGAAGTCACCTGCAAGTTCACAGAGCCCTCAGAGTATGGGATCCATCAGTAAAGAAGGGGGCTGATGACATAACACCTATGACACAGGTATGGACCAGACAATCGCTTGGGGTTTTGCACAAAGTTGGTATTTATTTCTGTATTGATTGATTTAATCTGGGATTTTTTTTTTTTTTCTGAATAAAAGCTACAAAGACTTTCCCTCTAGGCGCTTAGTGTAACAGGTGAAATTCAGTTTCCATTTAGCATAGAAACCCACATTTGGGAGGCCGAGGCTGGGGAAATCACTTAAGCCCAGGAGTTTGAGACCAGCCTGGGCAACAGAGCCAGTCCTTGTCAAAAAAAACAAAAAACAAAAAAACAAAAAAAAGAGAGAGAGAGGGAAAGGAAAGAAAAGAAAGAAACCACATAGACAGAACTTGTAAGAAAGAAAGAAAGAAAGAAAGAAAGAAAGAAAGAAAGAAAGAAAGAAAGAAAGAAAGAAAGAAAGAAAAGAGAGAGAAAGACCACAATAGACCCAAAGGGCAATGAAATAGAAAGCTTCCCTCCAGAAAGCCAGCTGAGGCTTGGCAAAGGCAGCTCTGAGCCCCTAAAGGGGCCATCAGTCTTTACCATGAATGAGTGAAGAAGGAAGCTCTCCAAGTACAGTGAGTGGAAAACAGTATTATTTATTGTCAGAAGCAGCAAGAAGCAAGGCCTTCAGCCTGGATGCTTTATATTAAGATCAATGACGACCATTTCTGGAAGATGTCTTGCATGGTACAGACTGTCTGAGGCAGACTGAGCACAGGCCCTTACCCTGATTTTATCAATGAAAAGCTATGGGACTAGTTTCCTTACCTCTAAAATGGAGAGAATGGTAGAATCTTCCTTCTAAGACTGTTGTGAGCATAAGCTGAGAAAATGGAGGTAAACTGCTTAGCCCAATACTCGGATTATCGTAAATATTCAGTAAAACTAGCCACCATTGTTATTGTAATTATTATTTTGTATTTTGTTATACATTTCATGGGAACTTAAAAGTTAGTGATAATCACCTCATTTTCAGTTGCCTTGCTTTCTTCCTATAAGTTTTATTCTCTCTCTTATCTTGTTCACTGTCTTTGTAACTAAGTATTGCCAGTTTAGTATAATTATTTTCCCCTATCCTCTATAAAATCATATACAGGATGAATTTGTTGATCTCAGATATGTCCACTGAGTTTTAAAATATTAGCATGAAACCTGAACTAGGTACTCCTGCAACAAATATGAAGAAGTGCTCCTTTGTGTCAAAGGTAGCAAACAAGAATGTTCTTTTCTAAAACTAGGAACCTCCACTAGTGTTCACCAGAAATAAACATAAAATCTGTAGATCCACATGGATTTACTCAAATACTTTGCAGACTCACTATCAAAACATTCTGGTAGGGCCTGGCTATTAAAAAAATATATATGCCATCAATGCATAACGGCAAATAGACAAAATTGCTGGAAAAAAACTCCTAAATTGGAGTTTGGAATCAATATCCTTTTGACTATTACGTCAAAAAGAAGGGCACATAGAAATTGTCTGTCAATGTGCTTAGCATGTATTGGTGTTAGCCTAATATAGCAACCATGAAGGTTTATATCATAAGCAATTCTATTCTTCCTCATTTGAACTTGCCCTCTTTCCACCTCTCCCCAAATACCTCCCACCCATCTCGCACGTATGTTTCTTTTACCTTTGCCTTTTGAACCTACATCTTTGAAGTTGCTGCTATCCTCTGAATCCCACGAAGGCTGCTGATTGCCCAGGGCCTTGGGTTGAGGTGGCTGGTGGTTTCTGTTCTCCTTTGCTTCTATGAGACCCAGCAAATTGCTTGCAGCTTCTTCCCACCTGATGTACTCTCTCAGCTGCTGCTTTAGGCTCCCTCTCTCAGAAACAGAAGAAGACTCCCCTGTGCTCTTTTTCCCCATTAAGTGCCCTGTAAAAACCAAAACAAAAACACTCATAATGCCACAAATGTAACCAAAGGGAATGAACGAATGAGAAATTTAAAAGGACATCAATTGTGTTTGTGCTGCTTCCTCCTAAAATGCAGAATAAATCACGTTTTATTATTAAGAGTTAGTTCATAAATGACAGATAGATTTTGCTGTCTGTTCAAAATGTGCAATGAGCTAGACTGCATTCAGAACTGCAACCCAGAAACCCTGGGCTTGGTTCCAGCACCTCTACTAGCTAGTAAGGTGACCTCTGCCAAGTCATGTAGCACCCCTAGTCTTTAATTTTCTCTACTATAAAATGAACAGGGTAGACTAGATTAAATTTAAGGAGCCTTCCATATCTAAAATTCTATCATCAATTCTGTATGCACCAAATTCTATTTCCAACTGAAAGATGGAGTTTAAACATCTTCCCCAGCCAATTTTGAATTGCTGCTGAAAATAAAAGTCTCCATGCTTTTCTTTGTGTGGTTTTTAAAAAATATTGCTTTCCTTTTATCTGTAGTAAAAAATACCAAAGGAATTTTTCATTTAAACTTTCTCAGAATTTTAGTTGAGATTGAACCTAGGAAACTACCTAGATTGATTGTTTGTTAAGAGTGTAGTGAAAACCAAGTTGAAAACAAGCCCCGAGTAACACTTGACAGCCACATAAATGCAGAATTTTCTCTTGGGTGTCTGCAAGTCTATCAATGGCTCCAGGAATGTGTGCTAGCCGTGTAAATAATTTTTTTTAAAAAACAGCTGTTAAGGAGGCAAAACCACCAAAAACATGAAAATTTATGTATGCAAGAGGGGATAACTTGGAGTCAGAAGTGGGTACAGAATTCAAGGTCTGCATTCTTAACACTTTAGACCCTTGCTTGAATATTCTCATGTTCTCTACTTTTTACTGTTGATTTTTCCTCTCTCTCTCTGTAATTGGACTTTGTAGCACTTTGAAATTTCTAACGTCAACTAAACTATGGTACTTTTGATCTAAAGTGTGCAAAGGAAAAGGTCTTTGTGGTGCCAACACTGACTGGCATTAGAAGTATTTAAGACAAACATAAAATTTGAAAGATCTTCAGCCTTAAAATGGAAAGAGGCCCTTTCCTAGAAGTTCTATCCACCAACAGAGAAGCCCTCACTGTAAGCAACTTTATTGCTTTTATGTGTATTGCAATTTGCAGTTTATGGGATGTTTAAATGTGCTTGATTTCATTTGATCCATATGCTAACTGGTTTGGTGAAAATGAGACTTGCCAGAGGTCACACAGATGTAAGTAACTATTTTAGGATTAAAATCAGCTCACAATCTAGACTACATTATTATACTGCGTGGCAATGTCTTTTAACTTGCTAAGAATATAAGGCAGCTAAAATCATTCTGGGATCTGGAAATAAGGATAAGGTCTACAAAAGGCTTTCTAATGTTATAAAAATAGGGATTATATACCAATATATCATGACACATTATGTAATTGAGAAAAAATAATTCTATGAGTATTAAGGAGCGTTAAAATCAGGTTGTACTGCATTGCAGTGTGAGCGTTTGCCAAATTGCTTATGACATGAGACTTCACACAATTTCAGGACCCTAACTGGGAATACTGCCCCAAGCGAAGGCTTGGAATCCTGAATGATTGGCTCTGCACTTATCAGCTTGGTCACGTGGTGCTCAGCTGTCCACTCAGCAACTTTGCATTCAGCCATAACAGTGATTACGTTGTGCAACTTCCCAGGAAGTAGTGATGCATTTGGTTTTATTTATATGGAGGAAATTGAATCATGATGATTGGAAGGCAGGACTAGAATCCTGATACTCCCAGTAATGACCTAGGTCACCTTACCCTTCTAACTGCCTATCATCTAGTTAGAATGCTGGAAATGAGAAAGAGTTATTGCCAATAAAACAGAGGAGTGATAGAGAGATCACACATAAGAACCTCATTTTTGTCATGCCTGAATAATTTTGTGGGCTTTTCTAAAACGGGAGGAGAAAGTCATTCTCCAGTCTCTGATTGTACTAAATTTCAGTACATGCATATCTGGGGAATGTGTGGGGATCCGTTCTTTACCTCTAGATCCATAGACTGGTTGTTAAGGAGAGCACGCTATCTATAACATCCCAGGGAAGTACACATTCCCTGGGTCTGATTTCACTTTTGAGCTAGTGACTGTCAACCAAATCATCGTCTCTATGGCAACATGGATGATACGCCCACTTCCACCTCTTCTCCCAGCATCATTTGTCAAGTGCCCATATCATAATAATGGCAATCTCACCACAGACAAAAGACAGTCACTTGAAAAAATAAAACCTTGATCAGAGAAAAAAAGGCTTTTGTTCTTTTTATCAATCATTTAAAGATACTACTAAAGGGATGGTTTGAAACAGAAATGAATACGGCATAGATGAAAGTGTTGAGTACTCCTAAGAACTAGTTTCTCCGGACCCACACTTAAATTCTATTCCACAGTTTCTGGAGCCATAACAAGCCATTCTGCAGCTGAATACTGGCCTTTCCAAATTCAGCCTTCTAGGATATGTCTCACATCCAAGTTAGAACCACAGTTAGGAGCATTTCATGGGTGCACAGGGAATAGTCACCAGTGTAAGTGTTGACTTATATTTTCATCACACAAACATCAAGTGGATAAACATTTGTTAAGTTTTCAAACTGGTAACCTTTTTTTCCATTGCTGTGCCATCCTTCTCTCAGCTGGAAGAAGCAATTTACTTACCAAGCCTGTAAATGTGTGCTGACAGCATCTTCATGGACAGCAGTATGTAGCTTTAGTTTTATATCATTAAAACGAAGCTACATGTCTTTGGTGATTGAAGAGGATACGCATTTTCTTGGGATAATTGAAAGCTGAATTTAAAATCTAACATCATTCATCCTTGTCAATGCTTATATTCCAACAGAGGTCATTTTACTCAAAGGAAACTTTTTCTCAACCACAAGGTAATTTTAGGCCAAAATGTGAGTTTCTACTTCACCTCTCTCTTTCCCTTGCTCCTTCTCAACTCTGCACAGCTATCAAAGGGAGAGAAAGAAGTGCGTTTGAGAATAAATATGAAAGTAGTATTTGGGGTCACCACTGGTTGGTATTCTTTTAGATTAGAAATGCTCAAGTACCACTATGAAGAGCAATTAAATGGCAGCCACCCTAAATAACTGGAGACAGATGTTCTCCAGAACTACAGCAAATCAAGATTGGCTTGACTTGTACCAGAGATAACATGATGCCGCTCCCCAGTTAACTCTATTGTCCTCCTTTGGGCCTGCAAGGGTTACCTAATAATAAGCTTTATTAGTATAATAATATAGATGAGTAAAAAGAGATTGGGAATCCAGAAGTTTCATTCCACCTTTCCAGCCCCATTGGCTGGTGGCTGGGTCAGATAATGGCCACTTGATCTAAGCTCCCAGAAACCCTCTTTGAGAAGCATCAATTCTAAATTTGGATTCTTCAACATCTGCTAAGCATCCTTCATTCTTGAAACGCAGGGTTTTTCAGCTTCACCCATTCCAACCTCTCCTCTCCACACCAGACTGCTGGGTTCCTCCTGTCCCTCAGCGATCACATATCCTCTCATTCCTGGAACTGTCAAGACTTGGCAAATGATTATTTTAGCAACAGTGAAAACCACTGTGTTGCAACCCAAAGATCTCGACTTCCCTCACAAAAGCACACACAACACAGAAGAGCTGAGGAAGCAACAGTTCCAGTCCCACTCCCTTCCCCAAATTCTTTGTCTTCTATCAAGATTTGTGAATGAGCCGATATGAATTAGCAAGTGCTTGTTCAACACACCGTTCTCCAGCCCTCCCCGCCCCCCTGCCCCGCCTTCTAAGTAGATGGCTAAGGAAATACACACACACACACACACACACACACACACACACACACACCCTTAAATCTCTTCCCACGAAGCTGGTTGGGGTTGTTGTCGTTGACTTTTGTGGGGCGGGTGGGTGGGGGAGTGAGGAAGTTGGATGCTCTGCGTTTGCTGGAAGCTATGCTCGGCGAGGACAAGAGCCGCGGGGTGATGCTGGGTGAGCCGAGGCTACGGGTCGCTTCCTGCCTCCCAGCTGAGCGAAAGCAGTGAGTGCGCGCGGAGCAGAATCCTGACCCCACACGCGGGCGCCCTCCCCACCCGCAGCGCGGCCGTCCTCTCCGCCCGGGTTCTGGGGGCTGTGGCGAGGGAGCCTCCAAGCCGGTGCCTAGAGAGCAGGACCTGTTGCAGAGGGAATGGGAAAGGAGCGAGGGGAAAGGGCGAAGTCGTGGGTCTAGAGGGGCGGAGAAAGAGCGGAGCTCAGAGGCGCAGAGAGATCGGGATGAGCTTGGAGAGCAGGCGAGATTCCCCAAGCTCAGAGCCTGTAGGCTGGAAAGAGGACAAAAGGGCAGGGAAAAGAATATCGCTGCAAAGCGAAGAGAAGGACTGTGGAAACCCCAGAGAGCCACAGACAGGCGGGATTCAGAGCACTGCGCACTGAACAGATGTGAAATCCAGGGCGGGAGCGCTGCGCCGGAGGTCCCCACACCTGTGGCTTTGCGGGGCGCATAGGCGCAGCTTAGATTTCAGCCCATGCCGGTCGGTGTTGAGGCCACCGAGCTGGACTAGGGTTCTGAGATGTTCTTAAGGGACAACGCTCCCCAAGATTATTCTAGGAGAGTACCGTGCCAGACAGGGTGAGACTAGGCGGACAAAAGGAGATGTAGGATGCACGCAGAGGGAAGATGATCTGCACCGGGGTTGGCAGTTGGGAGCTCGGGTGCCCTGGGGAACACGGGGAGACACCGGCTGGAAGCGAGCGGGAAAGGATCAGGGGACCAGCTTCCGGCTGGTGAGGGGCTCATGGGCTCCCTAGAATGGGGAAAGGTGGGGTGGAGTTTTAGGAGAATCGGGAAGGTGTTTCGGTAGAAGGGTCACAGCAAACCCAGCTCCCAAAGCTGGGCCCGGGAAACGCAAAGAAATGGGGAGACAGGTCCCCTCTGGCTGGCTGATCCAGAGGAGGCCAAGCGCGCGGCTCCCGCGGCCAGGACACTCACCCACCGCCCAGTGGTTGCCACGCGGGTACATCTTGGTCAGCACGGTCCCTCCGCCCGCAGGCAGCGGGACCGCTCGCCCCCGGGGCGCCTGGAAGAGGACCAGCGCCAGTAGGACCAGCGGGAGCTCGCGGCCGCGCATGGTCCCGACGGGAAGCCCTTGGAGCGCGGCGGAGAGGCTGGGCGAGGCTGGGTTGTGCGCCCTACTGGCAGAGCATCGACTGGTGACCCGGACCTCAGAGGAGCTCCGCCGCCGCAGCCGCTGGTGCTACTGCTGCGGCCTCCACTAGGGCCCCTACTTTATATGGAAGCCCGGGCGGGGGGAGCTGGGGGCTCTTCTACCGCGGACCGGAGCGCTCTGACGTCTCCCTATAGCTAGCCGGGGCGCTGGGACGCCCGGTCCGGAAAACCATCCATCTCCCAGCCGAGTGACGAAAAAGCTGAGTGTACATTGCCCCCTCTTTTTTCCTCATAGCCCCGTCCGCCTTCGCCACATCGGATTAATTCCTCCGGTCCTCGACGCCTTACATCCAACACAATTTAGTGAACTCCTCCCTCTCCAGGCTCGCCGGCGCCTCCAGTGTTAGCTGCCCTGAAATTCCTGGAGAGGGCGACCCCGCTGCCTGATCCGGGCCAGGAGGGGTTCGGGGGTGGTGTAGATGGAGACGGGTGAGCTGTAAAGATAGATGGGCTTTGCTGGAGGGATTTAGAACCACCATTGAAAGGCCTTCTGATTCTCCAGACCTTTCTCTTCGTAGGCCACATCTTTGCTGTCCCAGTCCATAGATTTCGGGACCTTGCCTCCTCCTTGCAGATCTCTCTCTCTTTCTCTGGACCTTGCCTTTTTCTTGCAGCTCTCCTCCCCTCCTCTCTTCTCCTCCCCTCCCCTTCCCACTCTCTCCCCTCTCCCCATCTCTCTCTCTCTCTCTCTCTCTCTCTCTCTCTCTCTCTCTCTCTGTCTGTCTTTCCCTGCTGCCCTGCACCTTAAGTTTAAGGGTAGTATCCTTAACCCACCTGGTATTCCCAAGCAGCCCTGCCCACTTGCATGGCAAGACAGAAGACGCCTGGCCCTTTTCACAAGCATGCAGCTTCCATGGAATAGAGAAAGAAACTGCTTTATGCCGGTTTCCCTAGGCTGCCTCTACCCGAAAGCTCAAACTGTCCCTAAACTGCCACATACACACCCCTCTAGAGTTGCTCAACGTTCCTCTGCTCCTTCTGTTCTCAGATCTAAAGAATGGTCACCAGCCCAATCCCCGAGGTTCTAAATACCATGGATACAAAGGGGATCGGCACCATAGCAATGCAACAATAAATAGAAGCTGGTAGGATGCTGTTGCCCACGTTTTGGCTGCCAGAGTTGGCCGTGTGGTTGGAATAGGTGAGGTCTGTTCCTCCCCAAATGCTTGTTAATTGCCTCCCTGGTGGGTCTTTACTGTTCCATGTCAACGTAGTGTTGATATTGGTTTTGATAAAGTTGAAAACATACACTTGTGTCTGGGTATCTGCTGATTCAATACATTCTTTTTTTTTTTTTTTTTTTTTTTTTTTGAGACAGAGTTTTGCTCTGCCACCCAGACTGGAGTGCAATGGTGTAATCTTGGCTCACTGCAACCTCTGCTTCCCCGGCTCAAGCGATTCTCCTGTCTCCGCCTGTGGAGTAGTTGAGATCACAGGCATGCACCATCACATCCAGCTAATTTTTGTACTTTTAGTAGAGATGGGGTTTCACCATGTTGGTGGGCTAGTCTTGAACTCCTGACCTCAAGTGAACCGTGGCCTCCCAAAGTGCTGGGATAACAGGCGTGAGCCCCCGCACCTGGCCTTCAATGTATTCTTAAGTGATTACACACTCACATTGCATGACTGAGTATTCTTGGATCTGAAGAGTATTTTCATGCATGTGTCTGAGTCTAAGAGAAAGAAAGTTAATTTTAAGATCATTAATAGTTTAGTAGCCAACAAAATACAATAATACTACCCTCCAACAAAATACAATAATACTTCCTCCAACAAAATACAATAATACTTCCTCCAACAAAATACAAGAATACTATCCTCAGGGAGTGATTCAAGTGAAAATCAAAAGAAAAAGGCCCACATATTGGCCTGGGCTCCATCCCTCCCGGGTTCTCAGCCTCTCTGCATTTCGTCCCCAGGCTCTGACAGTAGGCAAGTGTTCCACTGGCAGGCAACTGATCATCCCTAGGCTTGCTGCCTCCCACACAGTGAGCTTGCTTCAAAACAGGGACTTGGTGTTGTTCCTCTGTGTGTCCACGGAGCACCTGGATCATAGTGGTGCTTGAGAAGTATTTGGTGAATGAACAACAAACCTAAGAAATGCCCAGGTCTAAGAAATGCCTTCTGCAACCCTGGATCTTTGGAGATGCATTAAACCCTTATCTCTCCAAATTAAGTTGTAGAAAAATGCTTTCTCTTTAGTTTAACCGAGATTATTTTAGAGTCTTTCAAATGAAATCCTCCACCTCCCACCATCCCCATGAAACTAAGGGGAAGCCACTGTAAAGACATTCAAGTGTAGAAATAATTCTTCAGAAAGCACAACACTTCTGCTAATTCGGGCAACACTGTTTCTCCTGTCCATTACAGGCCAGGAGATGTCTAGGCCCCTCCACTCACCTTCGCTCTTGCTCCAAAGCCACCCCAGCCTACAGGTTTCCTGCATGCAGACCACGGCTGGGCCACATGACTTGCTGTGGCACCCTATAAGGACAGCACCCATGTCATCTTGCTTGATACTGCATCCACAGTGCCTGGCCCAGTCTTAGGCACAAAGATGGAACTCAGGAGATTTGAATCAATACATTGTCCTCCAGGAAAAGGAGGCTGAATCCAAACTTCTCACCAGAAAAGACAGTGAACTGTTTCCAGTTAGAGAATGGAACCTGTGCATGTTTGATTCAGTTGATAGGCGTCCTCTCATATACCTCTTAAAATCCTCACTACAGACAGCTGGGTAAATATGATTGACCCCACTGACGTAGTTAGGGGAAAGCTGAACTCTTATGAGACAGAGACCTTGCAGTGCAGTGACCCATTCAAAAGAGAAGTCTGTTTCTCTTTTCTGTCCAGGGCAGGTGTTCCAGGTTGGCAGGCAGCTCTGTTCCACATTGATATTCAGAACCTGGGTTCATACCACCTTCAGTCGCCACCGTTCCCTACAGCAGCACTACTCAAAGGGCTGGCCTGCAGGGAGAGAAAGAGCTTGCGTCAGAATGTAAGTCAAGGCACTGCTTCCTTCATCAAGACCATCTTGCTATGAAAGAAAAATGTCAGCTGTACTAAACAATGTGTGTAGAGAGGTCATTGATTTGTGTCCTAGCACAGGATCTTTATCTCATTGTGGATGGGAAACAAATAGTTTGGGGATGAGCAGCTGGTCTATGGACCACATGTGATGAGCACTTTCCTATGTGTCTGCACAGCTTGGGTTGCAGCTGCCAAAAAGGGGAAGATGGAGGAGACACACCCGCTCTCTTAACGTACCAGCCAAAATGAAGCATGTATCTCTTCTGCTCATGTTTCATTAGTAAAAAGTCAACTACATGGTCATAGCTAACTGCAAGAGAGATTGGGGGTTACAGTCTTAATAATCAGTTATGCCTGGCTCTGATTGCATCACTGTGGAAGAAAGAGTCCATGGAGTTTGACAGATAGCTGAGAAACTCTACCAGAACCAACTAGTGCCTGTTATTCCATGATTTATGTTGTGACCTTTTAGCTCAGTGACCCCGGATAGTTCATCACCCAGTACATTTGTAAAGTTATTTCAACCCATGGGGCTCAGGGGTATTTTGTGATTTGGGGTTTGTTTTTGTTTTTGTTTTGAGACAGGGTCTCCCTCTGTTGCCCAGGCTGGAGTGCAGTGGTGTAATTGCGGCTCACTGCAGCCTTGACCTCCCCGGCTCAAGTGATTCTCCCACCTCAGCCTTCCAAGTAGCTAACACTACAGGTGCACGCCACCATGGCTGGCTAGATTTTGTATTTTTTGTAGAAACGGGGTTTTGCCGTGTTGCCCAGGCTGGTCTTGAGCTCCTGGGCTCAAGCTATCCTCCCACCTTGGCCCTGCAAAGTGCTGGGATTACAGGTGTGAGCTACCATGCATGTCTGAGTTCAGGCTTTGATGAGCTTTTAACTGTGCAACAGGCCATATATATTTAGATTTCCCATTTTTTTATTCATCAAAGACATAAGGAACCGTCTATCAATCAGAGCTTCTAATCAGGTTGAAACAACAAGCATCACCACAGAGAGTCGATGTAATTCCAATATAAATCAATGCACCATTGCATTTTAGTTTCTTCATGGCTTTTTGAAATATGGAAAGTAGCTCACGCATCTCTGCCACTGCTCTTCGGGGATTCCAGGCTGAGAGTCTCTGCTTAAGTTTAGCGGCTATTTTTGCCAAGTGAAAATAGCTCAGTGTGGGGAAATACCTTAAGCTGTGACTGGCCATTTATATGTGGAGCCAGTGAAGGCTTTGAGGGCAGGTCTTGCTGCCATGAGATGCTCCAAGATTCCCAGGTCCAGGCTGGAGTGAAGGAAGCAGAGCAAGAAGGGGAATGACGGAGAACAAGGAGGCAGTGGTGAGGAGTTTAGGAGTCAGGCTGGCCTGGGTTCCAATTCCTCCTCTGCCATTTAGGAGCTATGATTGGCACCTCACTTAGCCTGGGCATGTCAGTTTCTTCATCTGTAAATTGAGTTGGTAATGCTTCCCTCCCTAGGATGGTAGGACAGTTAAATGAGATCATGTGTATCTATTGTCCAGCAGCTACTTATTCTTTAAATTAATAATAATGGACAACTGTAATTAGGGCAGCCTAATTTCTGTGTTAGATTGTGATTTTCAAGATAGCATCGTTTTCTTGTTCAAGGCCTAATCCAGTGTTGTGCTATTTAAGTCTCCTAAGAAGGAGATCATGCAAGTAATAGCTGCTGCTTAGTGAGTATTTATTATGTGCCAGAGACTGCGTGTGATTGTTACGTGCATTTGTTCATGTGCTCTTCACAGCTATCCCATGAGGTGGGTGTTATTTACCCCATTTTATAAATGAGGAAACTGAGGCTCAGAAAGGTTAAATAACTTGCCCAGGCCCAGATGGTAATTGACAGAGCCAAGAGTTGACCTCAGAGCCATCTGATTGATTCACGCATCTGGTAACAACGAATTTCATTGTAATTCTAGGATTTTTCTGGGGTTTGACAAATCGCACTACCCAGCAGGCATAAAAGGGGGATTAAAAGATAATTTTAGAAGAGATATCAGGGATCATTCTTAAAGGCCTTTGAGTGAAACCTCACCGTAGTTTCCTCTGTTTGCTTGTTTTCTATTCTTCTCCACTCCCTAGCCCATCCTGTCTCTAGATCTTTGCCTTCTAACTTGTACACAGAAGTAGGTACAAATGGTGGGAACATAAAATTTGCTGTGTGGAGAATGACAGGCTCATAGTTTTGACTACAGCAGAAATGGCCAGCATCCCAAAATATAACCCACAATGTTTGAAACTGAAAATATATTTCTGAGATTCATCTACTTGAAAATCTTACTGCACGGTCCTGCTTGAAATCCAGCTCTTCCAACATGTCGCTGATTTCCTTTCACGGTCTTCTGAGTTGCCAGACAGATGGGAGGGGGCGATTACCCTCCACTTAGGCTTTACAGCTTATCTAATTTAGGGTTTCTCAACCTCAATGCTATTCATATTTTGGGCCTGATAATTCTTTGTGGTGGCGCCATCCCATGCATGGCAGGATATTGAGCAGTGTCTCTGGTCCCCATCCATTAGAGGCCAGTAGGACCTCTCAGTTGTGACAACCAGAATATCTCCAGACATTGCCATTGTCCCTTTCTGGGAGTAGGAGTGGAATCGCCCCCAGCCGAGACCCATTCATCTAATCTAACTGCCCATTCTCCTTAATTGCATCCTTGCCCAGTGCTCGTGGTGTTCTTGAACATCTCCAGTGCTGGAGAACTCACTTATTCTTGTCTTCAGAGAAAACTGAATTTAGCAAACTCTTCCTTATATTGAACCTAAATATATCTCCCTCGCTCTTCCCCTGTCACATGGTCCTATTCTGCACTGCTTTCTGGTCCTTGAGGAGTCCTTGAGACACTGTCATGCCCACCCTAAGTCTTCTCTGTGCTACACTTTCCTGTGCTATCAACAGCTCCTCGCATGGGATGATCATTCCTCCCTTCCCCACCCTGGCTGATCCATTTGAGCATCCTTCAGCGTGATTATTTCCCTTTTAAAGTTGAGAAAGTGAGAGACAGGGGTGCCGAGTGTGGCCACAAAGGAGCCACTTCCTTGGATCACCTCCAGAAGAAACTGAGCATCGGTTAAGGGACTTGGTGAGGAAGGGGTACTATTTTCCAGAACTTTCCACAGGTATATATATGCCTAGGCCTCTTGGCCAAGGGATCCAGGCCTGAGACAATGAAAGCCACTGTGCACTCTGGGTCAACCCTGCCTGGAAGGCTGGGAGCCTCCGAATGTTATACCCACTCCTCGGACAACACAAAGGTGAGGACTAAGGCAGGAGAGGGATCAGAGAGTAGGTGATGGTGCAAGGGGTGGGGCTAGCAGCATTCTGGGGCTGAGCAGCTCTTGTTCTTTCTTCTAAGGATCCATCTGCAGGGGCCATGCCCTTCATCCTACCTTTCTTCCTATCTTTGTCAGGACAAAATTTTAAAAAACTATAAATATTGGCTGGGCGCAGTGGCTCACACCTGTAATCCCAGCACATTGAGAGGCTGAGGCGGGCGGATCACTTGAGGTCAAGAGCTCAAGACCAGCCTGGCCAACATGGCTAAACCTCGTCTCTACTAAAAATACAAAAGTTAGCCAAGTGTGGTGGCACATGTCTGTAATTCCAGCTACTTGGCAGGCTGAGGCGGGAGAATCGCTTGAACCGGGAGGCGGAGATTGCAGTGAACCGAGATCGCACCACTGTTCTCCAGCCTGGGTGACTGAGACTCCATCTCAAAAAAAAAAAAAAAAAAAAAAAAAAAAAAGACTACAAGTATGAAACAACTTCATATCTCTACATAAAGAGCTGACTTCACAAAGGTAAAGTGATTATCCCTAAATCACCACTCCCACCCTCCCACCCGCACTCCTATCCCACCCCCAGGTAGCTGGCTTCTCCCAGCCATAGTCTCAACTTCAGCCAAGAAAAGTTGCAACCAAGTTCAGTAACAAGTTCCTAAGGAAAAAAGTATTCAGAAAAATCTCCGAAATGCCATTAGTTTAATCTGATTTGACTTATCAGATCAAGATACATCCATCCATCTCTCTTGTTGTCTTTCTTGATGGCGCCCAGCACTGCGGCCCCCAGGTTTTCAGACCCGTAGATTACATTATGGCAGAAACAAGGGTGTCTGGGAGGGCCAAGAATAGGCAAAGCCTCCCTGCACGGCCTCCTGGGAAGGCCCAGGAAGGGATGGACATTGATGGTGAAGCAGTATCATGCATATGAAGGTTTATTCACAGCCTGCCTACCATGGTGACAAAAAGACTAAGGCCAACTCAGATGAGTTATCAGAAATCCTAAGACTACTTATCATGGTACCAAATATTATAATACCATGACAATCCTTCCCACCAAAATTGATATTTTAATTCATTTCTTTTTCAATTTTTAATTTTTTTTGTAGAGACAGGGGCTTGCTATGTTCCCCAGGCTGGTCTGTAACCCCTGGGGTCAAGTGATCATCCTGCTGTCGCCTCCCAAGGGAAGGTGTGATTATGAATGTGAGCCACTGCACCTGGCCCAAGTTGAAACTAGTGTTGGCCCTCTCAAGGTTCAGAGTAGTGTGGTCCACTTCAGATGTCATTGAAGACAAAGGAGGGACACTCTATAGGTATCCAGAGGCAGTGAGAGGAGTATTGCCCCCAAAGTTGGGAGACTTTGTGTGACCTTGGTTGAGTCACCCTCTGGTAGTAAATATCAATAATAGTAAAGTTTTTGTATTAATATCTCATTAAATCCCTATTGATGAGTAGGTGGTTTTATCGTCTCTTTCTTGGAATGGAAGAGTCTTGGAAAGTGTAGCCACTTGTGGCCAAGCAGCTGCCTGGCATTAGAATCCTGGCAGTACAGTGCAGACTCTCCTTTCTAAGTATCACCTTTCATGGCTAACCCTGGAGTG
Source organism: Theropithecus gelada (assembly GCF_003255815.1). Taxonomy (NCBI): domain Eukaryota; kingdom Metazoa; phylum Chordata; class Mammalia; order Primates; family Cercopithecidae; genus Theropithecus; species Theropithecus gelada. The sequence goes on along the minus strand of NC_037686.1, from coordinate 51,942,682 downwards.
GCAACTTGTACATGGAGGCCCTAGAGCTTCACTACTCTAATTCCATGGTGTTACCTGTTTGCATTAGTCAGTGTTCCCCAGACAAAAAAAACCTACCAGATGTGTATGAGTGTATATATATAAATCAATGAGGGCGGGGGAGAGAGAGAGAGAGATTAATTTATTGTAAGGAATTTGCCCAAGTGATTATGGAAGCTTGACAAGTTCAAAATGTGCAGGCTAGGCACACATAGGAGACCAGGGAAGAGTTACAGTTCAAGTCCAAAGGCAGTCTGCTGGCAGAATTCCTTCTTGCTTGGACAGGTCAGTCTTTTTCTCTGAAAGCCTTCAACTGATAGGATGAGGTCCACCCAAATTATGCAGGGTAATCTGGTTTACTCAAAGTTTACTAATGTAAATGTTGATCATCTAAAAAACACCTTCAAAGAAACATCTAGAATAACGTTTGACCAAATATTTGCATACTGTGGCCTAGCCAAGTTGACACAAAAAATTCACCATCACACTGTCTCTTCCTGCTATTGAATTGGGGCAATTACTGTCAATGCTGCCATAGCCCCTGTAGCATTCTGCATTTCCACTAGGTGTTGGGAAAACACCACTTTCCCTGGAGTGCTGCTTAAACAAAAGTGGAATTTTCTAGAAGCAATTTGGCTAGGGACAAAGGAAGCAAACAGAAAAAACATAAAAATGGAGATGTAGACAGACTTAAAAAATATAAATAAACTTTGTCGAGGTATAATTTACATATTAAAATGTTCCCAATTTAAGGGTGTACTCTGTTGAGTTTTGACAAATGTATACAAACACCACAATCCAGATATTGAACATTCCTGCCATCTCCAATAGTTCCTCCCAAGTTTAGTAAATCACTGATAAGCTTTCTGTTACTCTAGATCTGTTTTGTCTTTTTTAGAATTTCGTATAGATGGTCCTCTAGTGTATGCAGTCTTTTGTATCTGGTGTCTTTTATTTACCACAATGCTTTTGAGATTCAGAGCAGCAGTGGCATACATCAGATATCTTCCTTTCTGCGGGTGTTCTGTTGTGCAGCTATCCCTCAATTTGTTTGCTTATTCACCAGTCAACGGATATGTGGATGTTTCCAGTTTTTTTGTTTTTGTGTTTTTTTGATTTTGCTTTTTGTTTGTTTGTCAGCTAGAATCTTTTCCTGACACAAAAGCCAGTGCTCTGTGTTTGGAGAAGCCATCGAGTTATTTCTCCATGTTTGGGGGTACCTCTAATTCTGACTTTATGTACTGCACAGAAATGCCTGGTGGACCCTTATTCTAGTGAATGCTCAAACTCCTCCATGGGTGCTTGCCCTGGCAAAGGAGCTTTCCAGAACCTGCTCCGATAGATTTTTGATTTCAGTTCCTTTTCATATACTCTACTGAAAATGAACAACGAGAATAGCACATCTTATCCCCCTCCTGGCTCACACTTTGGCTAGAATATGTCAGCTGCTCAAATCAAGACACTGCAGGAATCAGGTTGCTTGGTTGAAGAAAAGAGAGAAAAAGATACTATTAGCAGCTTGCCCAATACCACTTTTCCTTTCTTCCTTGCAGAGAGCCCCAGGCCCAGGTTCAGGCCATGGACCATGGTTCAACTCAATCACGGCAGTCCCGTGTCCTGCTTTCCCAGTCTCCCCCTGAACAGCAGTGGCCACGTGACCTAGTTTTGGCCAATGAGACTTAGGTGAAAGTCAGCCTGCAGTGGGTTCTGGGAAAGTTTTTGCCTTTGTGATCAAGGGAACAGATATAGATGGCACAGCTCTTCTACCTTCTTCCTGCCTTGACTGTAGACATTCCACTGACCTCTAGCAGCCATCTTGCTATCTTGAGAGAAAGGCCAAGAAATACACAGAGACTTCAGCCTTGGCATTGTTGAAATGGGAAATCATTGCTACTATCTGTCCACCATTGTGTTCATAGTTACATGTGACAGATAAGCCCCTATTTGTTTAAGCCACTATTAAGGTTTTTGTTACAGCCAAATAAACTCCTAGATGATACAGGGGAGGAGCATATTGGAAGTATATGCTATCTTTCTTTCTCTAGGGCTGATCTTACCTACAGAGTTCACCACTCCTCAAATCTGCTAGGACTCTCCTAGGTTTTTTTCAGATTCCCTCTACTGCAGTTCGTTTCTCAAAGAACATGGGTTGATAGTCCCTACCCCTTCTCTGCCATTGGCTGTGTGACCTTGGGCAAAACACTTAACCTCTCTGTCAGTTTTCTCATCTGTACAATATGACTAATAATATCTGGTTGTTGTGAGGATTTTTCAAAGCTAAATAAAGTTCTTAGAACAGAATCTAGCATGTCAATAGGAACTCGGTAAGTCGTGGTGATGATGATGATGATGACGACGACAGAACGATGACGTGCAAAGCACTGAATCACCTTGTAGCCATATTAGGGTACAAATTTCACCTGAATTTCCATTTTCCTGCAGCAAAACTCTATGACTCTGACCTAGGATGGCAGGTCTATAACACCGACTTGCTTCTCCAGCTGCAAAATCTCCTTAAAGACACAATCTGCTAAATTCTTAAGACAACCTTCCAAGGTGTGTGGGAGGAATGCCAAGTTTCCCTTCAGCTTATCCCCAGCCTCCCTCTGTGTGCTATCTGATTCCTCGGACCTTCAGGTGTAACCAAGCCTGACCATGTCATATTTTCCTTGTTCATGTTAAATTTCATCTTACTGAGTTCTGACCAAAGTTCTCAAATATTCAGGCCCTCTGGTAATTTTAACTTTAATTTATCTTTTGCATTTGCCATTTCTCACTCATTTTGCGTTATCTGAAAATGTAATCTAAGTCAAATTGACTTTCTCCTCCAGGTTGTTAATGAGCACTGCATATTGGATAATACAGTTTCCGGTACTGAGCTCTGTGGAATGCTTCTTGATTTTTATTGACATTCAGATCTAATTTAAGATGCCACCAATTATTACTCGTACTGACCATTTGTCAATAAAACCCAGAACTATGCTACCGTCAAATCTTCCAGGCCCTATCCCTTTAATTGATTATGAATTGCTTGGGTCAGAAGTTTCACATCAAATAAATGTTTCAATGATTTCCCCTGAATTCCCCTGTGGGGTTTCAAGTTCATAATTGTGTTCAAAAATGGCTGTGTCTGTGTTAGGGAGAATAACTGGAGGCTTTTGAATCTGCCTGGCTTGTTGCTCATTAGATTCTCTTTCCTCATGTGCGTAGAGATCAATTTTCTTATTAAATTTCTTAACGTCTTACCTGGAAGGGCTGGCAGACCACGAGAACATTCATTTCCTGAGTCACCGTGTTGATGAATATTCCTCTGTCTCTGAGTTTGGGATCATGCCAGAGCCCAATATTTCTGCTGCCATGGTTTGTGCTGTGGCTTTCATACCTGAAAGCCTGAAATGTCCCCCACTTCTCTTGAAGCACCGAATTTTAAATACTCCAGTGGTTCTCAACCTTGGCTAATTTTGTCCACATACCTGGCCCCCACCCCCGCCAGGACATTTAGCAATGCCTGGAGGCATTTGTGGTAGTCACAGCTCAAGTGGAGGGGGACGGTGCACTGGCATCGAGTGGGCAGAGGCCAGGGCTGTTGCTAATCACCTTACAATGTACCGCACAGCACAGCACCCACAGCCAAGGACTTTCTAGCCCAAAATATCAACAGCGCTGAGGCTGAGAAACTCTGTCAAATTTCAGGTCTTCTCAAAGTCACCCTTTTCCCTCCCCTATCATCACCACCAAGAAAGTGGAACTAATTAACCTGATTGAGACATGGAGAACTGCCCCCAACTGGCTGTTGACTTTACCTTTCTGGCCACAGCTCCCTCATTGTTCAGTCTGAATGGGGATGAGAATTGAACTAGAGGTACTAAATTTCTAAATCCCATTTATGTTCTCCCTCTCCCTCTCATCCTCCCTTCCTCCCTCCCTCCATTTCCTCCTTCCTTCCTTCTTTCCATCTATCTTCTCCTTCCTCCCTTCTTTCCCCCACTTTTCCCCCTCCTTCCTCCTTTCTTCAACAAATATTTACTGCGTTTGAACCATGGACCAAGCACTTCCATAGATACTGTAGATGCAGAAATTAACAAAACAGAAAATTCCCTACCCATAGGGAGCTGATGTTCTAGCTGGGCAGTGAGATAATATGCAAGGGGAGGAATTTCAGAGACCAATGGGTGCTGGTGTTGCAGTACTTTTCCTTAGTTCAGCTAAAGACAGGGTCCTTACACCACGGCCACAAAAATATAGGCTCGCAGACAATTTGAAGCTTGAGTAAAACAGGGTTTCATTTGCTGAAAAGAAAAGAAAAAAGTGGTGTTGGGGCTGGGAACAGGCCAGAGTTCCCTGCTGCTGCACTTCCTGCCTCACAGTTTGAATCACAGGAAGATCTTCCATACAGGAAGAGGAAGGGCCAGGCTCCTCCCAGCTGCACCCCAGGGCGCAGGCCTGCTGGAGTTTTGCCAGAGACTCCTTACCCACTGTAAAGAAGTACATCTGGCTGCTGTTAAAATAAGGATAAGGATGAAAACAAATCTTTTTTTCTCCCCCCTGAGATAGAATCTTGCTCTGTTGCCCAGGCTAGAGTGCAGTAGTATGATCTCAGCTCACTGCAACCTCCACCTCCTGGGTTCAAGTGATTCTCCTGCCTCAGCCTCCCAAGTAGCTGGGATTACAGGTGCATGCTACCATCCTGGGCTAATTTTTTTGTATTTTTAGTAGAGATGTGGTTTCACCATGTTAGCCAGGCTCGTCTTGAACTCCTGACCTCATAATCCACCCGCCTCAGCCTCCCAAAGATGAAGACCAATCTTAACTGCTTCCTGCTGACTGGAAGGTGACAGGGGTGCTGTTTTGGGGAAAGGATAGTCAAGATCTCAGAGACCTATTTAAGGGTTTCCAGCAGAAGGGGCCATCCTCAGAGGCTCTGGTTGCATGACCGTTTGGAGTTTGATGGCCTGAAGGCAAGAACAGATAAAATGAATTATTAGAAAATATTTATCAGAACAAAACAAGGGCGAGGTAAGGACAGCTCAGAAATCCCAAGGCCTTTTACCAGTTTGCCCAGGAAGATAGGGGCTAAAAGCCTGACTGATAAAAAAAAAAAAAAAAAAAAAAAGTGACCCTTTTGCTGGCATGTTGGGTTTCTGGATTCCCTCTCCCTGAGCCCAATCTTAAGCCAGCCAGTTGAAGGTTTGGGAAATTAACTCTTTCTGGTTTGGAGGATGCATCTGAGGGGAGTGTCCCGTAGTACAGAGACACAATTATCTATCTATGAAGAGAGGACAGAGGAAAAGAAAGCGAAAAAGAAGGCACCTTTTAAAGGAGTCCCAGGGGTTCAGGATGCATTCAAAAGGGGTACAGACTGAAGAGGAATGGCTAGCCATCTAGAAAGAGGGGAGCAGGCATCCCTGGTTCCCTTCTCTTCCTAGCAGATACCCAGTGTATGTGAGGGAGAGAGGGGAGAGGATCCCCTTTCCTCTTCTGTCCTCGCATTCCCGAGTCCCGGCAACATTGGCAGGCACCACCATGTGTGCCAAAGTGGCTTGCATCCATGAAGCGGGGAGGCCTAGGGGATGGGAGTCATCCACTCTTACCCATGTACACCCTATCTCCCCCGCTTTCCATAGCCTTGAATTTCCTAGAGCTCATTTATGCCATGGATACTAACATGGCCTTTATCCATGAAACAGGAAGCTTGGGCTTGTCCTAATTGGCAGGAATCAGCTATGCTTACCTGTACTGTGTCTTTTAACCTCTGTTATCATCTGCCTCTGGATCCCTTAAATCCAGTTTTCTTTCCTATGGCTTTGGCCTGAAGCTTGGAATTGAGTTTGGGACAAAAATATGTCTCGGGCGGTGGGCAGGGGGCAGGGGGTGTTACCTAGACTTCTTATTATAAGACAAATGCTAAGGTAAAACTGTGGAACTGAGTCCTCCTCCAATAAGGGAGAGAAAAGGATGTCTTGTGACACACCCAGATAACTAGTGGTTAGGATTTGGGTGCATTGTGCTTGGCTTTGGTTAGCTCCCTTGGTCTTACTTTCTCAAAAAGGAAACCTCCAAATTATGGGCATCCTATTTAATCCCATCACCTAGCAGGATTTACAGGATAATTGCTCAGAACTACATTTTTTTTTTTTATTTTAGATGGAGCCTCACTCTGTTGCCCAGGCTGGAGTGCAGTGGCATAATTGTGGCTCACTGCAACCTCTGCCTACCAGGTTCAAATGATTCTGCTGCCTCAGCCTCCTGAGTAGCTGGGACTACAGGCGCATACCACCGCACCTGGGTAATTTTTTGTATTTTTGGTAGAGAGGGGGTTTCGCTGTGTTCGCCAGGCTGGTCTCAAACTCCTGACCTCAAGTGATCTGCCCGCCTTGGCCTCCCAAAGTGCTGGGATTACAGGCGTGAGCCACCACGCCTGGCCAGAACTAGAATATTGATCCAGATTTTTACATTACCCATCCCTCTTGTTCTTTCTGAGCTGCAGTTGGAGATTGCTGGTAGGTTCACAGGAACAAGCAGGGTTAGTGTAAAATGTAGGCAAAATCTTAAAAACAACTAGTGAGTTTAGAATTTAATGACAGATGTATGATAAGTTTTGAAACATAATTTCTCTCTCTCCAGTCCTCATTTTTGCTGAAAAAACATATCATCATAGGACTGAGCGATTTGAAAAATAGACTTTAGTTTTATATTTGGCCTGGTTGTTGGCATAAAGTGCAGCAAGAATAATTATTTCTGTATAAAAGCCTTTAGGATTGGCTTTGATAGAACTCTGTTCCCCAAGGAATCTCAAATAAGACCTTTTAAAGCAGAGTCCAACCTGCGAGTTGGGTGATCCTTTCCTCCTAAGGTCCCAAGATAAACTTGGAGTTTCTGAACCTGTTAGACAGTGACATTCTTTACTGACTACAGGTCAGAAACCATGTATAGGTACTGTGTTGGCAAGGGCATGAGGCCAGTTTCCCCACTGGGCTTTTATTGTCTCTGCAAATCAAGACTGACTCCTTAAAGGGAAGCATACCCTTCCAGTCAAAGCCTTGGTAAAATAAACACTTTCTCCAATTTTGTTCTGTTGCAAAAGAAAAATGGATTATCATTGCACTGATGTAAACAAATATATTGCCATAAGAATACTCACAGATAGTTTCCAAATTTTAGAGGAACCAGACAGAGAGAAACAAACATGCTCCAAATTTTGTTCATAGGCGTATAACTTACTCAATTATTAAAGGTCATAAATAGTTCAAAGCAAGTTTCCTTGACTCTGAAAAACAAAACAAGGATCAGCAATAATCCAAGCAAAGTCAAAAGGTTGCTTCAGCTTTCTGAGTTCAGTTCATTTAGTTAACTCTTGTTTTGCTTGATGTTCATGACCATTTCGGCTCTTTATGAGTCCTGTGCATTTTCCTTTACTCCAATGTTACAATCCCCAAAGTTATTGGAAGCCTATATTTGAGAGCACGTGTTAAAGGCCTATAGTATTGTAGACCATCTTTTGAAAGGGATTAAAAGAAGACAACAATTGTCTGTGAATAGCAAAATTTCCAGGGTAGTTACAGTTAGAAACACAATTGACAAAGAAGTTTGGTTATCTCTGTAGTTTACAATAACTTAATGTAACAACCCTAATTATGATTGGTAGCATATACTTAGACATTATAATTTTAGAAATCCCATACAATTTTGGAATGTATATTAGCATTATTTACCAAGATATAACCTAAAGAAGACTGAACATCATTTTGGCAATCCCATGTTCCTAAACATGTCAAGTAATCCTGTTTACCTCTCTTTTCTGGATGTCTCAGGGGCCTTCTGATTCATCTGAAAAGCCAGATGTCAGGAAAGACAATTTTGAAACTGAAGTTTGATTTTGGGAAGCCTCTTAAATATGTTTGAAGCCCTTTATATTATGAAATAGAATCCAGATTACCATAAGTTATTTATTGTGCCAAAATGATGACTCAGAAATTTAAAGAAGCAGAAACCTTTTATAACCTTTTTGAATTTAGTCAATATGTTCACACAGAGAACCCCTCTGCAAGATTAATTTCCACAATCTTTCCACCACTTGTTTAAACCTTCAGCTTTTCCTAACTCAAAACAATCCTTTAATCATAGGCAAAAATTTACATTTCCATGCCTTTTTGTAACCTTTTACTAAAAAACACATTTTACTGTTCTTATACTCCTTGCATGTAAATCTATTTTCAGCAGTTTCAATTACACATTATAACGGTAACTCCTAGCAATTTTTAACTTTGGGGTAAAACTGGGTAAGTTGCTTTTATTGTGTGCTAAGTGCAGCCAAGGTTGTGGTTAGTTCCACATGTCCCCAGGCCCTACCAATTGTGAAGCTGGCAAGTCAAATAGTTTCCAAAACTCAAAAAGCAGTTTGTAACCTCAAAACATTTAGCAAACCTTGCATCTGACCTGTGTTTTACCAATAGTCTTTAGGGCTGTTTTTATTTCTCAAAGATTAAAGTCACGTGAACTGAAAGGTACTACAGCTTTTAACTTCCCTTAAAAAAGAATGCTTGATCCAAGCACTCGTTTTTCTTTAAGCCAAAGTAATAGAGCTCTTTTTGCAGACATTACACACAATACACACACTGTCAGGCAGAAGAAAACCCAGTCCCCACAAGATCCTTTTTCACAACCAAAACTTTACAGAGAATATAAACAGGAGTGCTTATCATTCCTAGGCTAGCAAAAATTCTTCTAAAAGAAAAAATCTTGCTAAATGGTAACTGCTGATGGGGTGGAGAAGGCGAAGGAAAAAAAAAAAAACAGTTTAAAAATGCCTGGGGGAGAACCTCTTATTCTTATGCAACTGGTTTCTTCACAAGGAGAAAAGTTTAATTACTGTCCAATGGAGTAAAATCCCTTGGCTGGGGAAGAGGAAGGCTGCATGGCACATGTTTCGGAACCAGCCAGCTGGCTGTGCGGGACCCTTGGGCCATGGGTCCCAGCCCCAGCAAGGAGCAGGGAGCAGTGGCAAGCCGGCTGCTCACCAGGTCCATCCTGAAAAAGGAAGGAAAGGCCAGGAAAAGGCTCCTAACCCCTGGGTGCGACAGGGGATGGGAATGTAGTTTCCTGTGAGCTCAGAACTGTGAAGATGAAAAGGCTCCAAAGAGAGAGAGGAAAAGAATTCTTGGTTTACATCTCACTCAACGCTTCTTGAGCCCCACGTTGGGTGCCAAAAATGTTGCAGGACTTTTCCTTAGTTCAGCTAAAGATGGGGTTCTTGTCCCATGGCCACAAAAATGTAGGCTCGCAGACAATTTGAAGCATGAGTAAAGTAGGGTTTTATTTGGTGAAAAGGAAAGCAAGTGGGAACAGGAACTCTCTGCAAGGCCAGAGTTCTCTGCTGCTGCACTTCCCACCTCACAGTTTGAATCCCAGATTCTACACAGGAAGAGGAGGGGCCAGGCTCTTTCCCACTGCAAACGACATGAGCTTCCAGAGGCTCCACCCCAGTGTGCGAGCCAGCTGGAGTTTTGCCAGGGACTGCCCCCCTCCCGCCATTCCCCAACCTGGCCATCTCGCTAGTGATCTGTACTATAGTCACCCATTTCGGTGGCCTGAAACCCAGCTTGGGGAAAAAGAAAGCTGAGTGTTTCACCACAGAGCTGTGTGTCGTTCTTATTGTTTTAGTAATGCCATTGCTAGTGCCATATACTAAGATGTAGTTACTTTCCATGGAAAGAAAACTCTCTAAAATAAACAATAAATTTCAGTTTTACTTCATTTGCACAGCTACAAGCCTTTTTATCCGGGCCACACAAAAGCTTCTGGAGAACGGGGACTCTGGAGTTTCACTCCTAGGTTTGGTACTTATGAGCTTATGTGTGACCTGGAGCAAGTTTCTTAATCTTTTTGACATACGAATTCCAAGAACATAACAACACCTACCTTGGAAAGTTGCTCTAAGAATTCAATACAATGCTGTATATTAAGAGCTTAGCATATTTTTCAGTACATTGCAAAGTACTCAATAAATAAGATTTTTCATATCATTCATATGAAGGAAAAGTCCCTCTTGCACATTTCAGTTGTCTTTTGCATAATGAGCACCTCTGCCCTCTTCTTCCCCTGGTATTTACAGGGAAGCAGAGGTTTAGTAAATGTAAATACCACTTGGGTAGATGCCAAATCCTCCTTCATGGTCCTGGCCTTCCCAGGGACCAAGTCCTCCTTCATCAGTGGTGTCAAAGAAAAACAGCGGGACAGCTGTTAGAGGTGGCAAGATTGATTTTATTCAGACTACTCCAGCAGGGGAGAGAGGGACTTCAGTATAAAACCAAACTCAAATCCACTGAAATAACAGATGGGAGACTATTTATTTACTTTTTGGAGAGATGGGATCTCACTGTGTTGCCCAGCTGGTCTTGAACTCCTGGCCTCAAGTGATCCTGCTGCCCCGGGCTCCCAAAGTGATGGGATTACAGGCATCAGCCACTGTACCCAGCCTAGGCTTTTTAAACCATAGGTTGGATTGTGCTAACGGAAAAGTATTGAAGAATGTAAAAGTGGGGCAGCAGGGTGGTCAATGTGATTGGCAATCTGTGTTTGCTAACTGGCGCTTATCTGGAGGAGAAACAAACGTCTCACATCTGTATGGCAGGAGGTAGTTTTGCAAATTGGAGCAAGGCACCCACTGAATTTGGTCCCTCACCCTCCCATAGAGACTGGCAGACAAGGGAGCTATCTCCCTAGACGTTTGCATTCAAAGACACGGTTCCCAGGTCCTCAGGAAACATTTCTGGGTGGAAGGAGATTTACATCTCAAAGGGGCAGAGAAAGGATTTATAATTGTAAGTTTTCTAAAGTAACTGCTGTAAACAAAGGGAGGGCAGGGGCCTATAGCTGTTTTAGTTGGAACAAGCAAATTCTTTAGGCACTATTTGAGCCTTCTCAGGCAGGCACTTTAAGAGGGACTGGGCTCACAGTCTTGGGCTGATAGAAGCCATCCTAGAGTTTGGTCAAGTTTCTTAGTGTGGGGAGGTTGGATGAAGTCATTCCTGCCTAGAGTTTTGCAGCTGTGAGTGGACATGGCTTCTTTGTGGTCCAAGGCCTCCCTCTCCTGGGAGGAGAATCTCAGGGCATCTTATGGGCCCAATTGGACGGACAAATATCTTCACCCTTCATTAATCCTCATCAATCACACTGAGGGAGTGCCGAGAGTAGTTACCTGTTAATAGATGGCTTCTAGTTTTGAGACAACATCTTTTCAAAAGTCGGTTTAAACATTTCTGTAAAAAATATAGTCTGAAAGGGAATATGGAAAAAATTAAAGTTCCCCTTTCCTTCACATCCGACACCCTAGAGTTGATCATTACTAATGGTCTGTCTGATAGTTTCTGAAAGTCTATTACATGCCAATGAGGCAGAGACTGTTATTATTTCCATTTTACAAAAGTGGACACCAAGGCCTCTTTCACATGTCCATGGTGACCAGCTGTAAGTAGCGGAGCCAGGACTCAAACCCCCACAGTCTGACCACAGAGGACCTGCTCTTATCCACAATGACATGTGTGGAAGCTTTTATTTTTTCCTCTTTCAAGTCAGATCACATTCTATTCTTTTTTTTTTTGAAACAGAGTCTCACTCTGTTGCCCAGACTAGAGTGCAGTGGCACAATCTTGGCTCACTGCAACCTCTGCCTTCCAGGTTCAAGCAATTCTCCCACCTCAGCCTCCCAGGTAGCTGGGATTACATGCACGGGCCACAACACCCAGCTAATTTTTGTATTTTTAGTAGCAATGGGGTTTCGCCATGTTGGCCAGGCTGGTCTTGAACTCCTGGCTTCAGGTGCTCTGCCCACCTTAGCCTCCCACAGTGCTGGGATTACAGATATGAGCCACCACACCCAGCCGAGATCACATTTTATTCTGAAGCTTGCTCTGTTCACTAAACAATATGCTAAGGATGCTTTCCCATCACTACACATAAACCTGCCTTACCCTTTTAAAGGAATAGTACTCTTTTGTATGAAGGTACTATCATTTATTTAATCTATCCCCTGTTGATGGTTATCTAAATTATTTCTCACTTCTTTGTATTACAATGCTTTGATTATGATGAATGTTCTTCTTCTTTTTTCTTTTTTCTTACTTTTTTTTTTTGAGATGGAGCTCAGGCTAGAGTGCAGTGGCGCAATCTCGGCTCATTGCAAGCTCCGCCTCCTGGGTTCACGCCATTCTCCTGCCTCAGCCTCCTGAGGCTACAGGAGCCTGCCACCACGCCCAGTTAATTTTTTCGTATTTTTAATAGAGACAGAGTTTCACTGTGTTAGCCAGAATGGTCTCGATCTCCTGATCTCATGATCCTCCCACCTCGGCCTCCAATGCTTCCTTTTTCTTTTAAGAGATGGTGTCTCACTCTCTTGCCCAGGCTGGAGTGGTGTGGAGCAATCACAGCTCACTACAGCCTCAACCTCCGGGACTCAAGTGGTCCTCCCTCCTCAGCCTCCTGAGTAGCTGGGACCACAGGTGCACACCACCACGTCCAGCTAATTTTGTTTATTTTCTGGAGAGATGAGGTCTCACTATGTTGCCCAGGCTGGTCTCGAACTCCTGGGCTCAAGTGATCTCAAGTGATCCTCCTTCCTTAGCCTCTCAAAATGCTGAGATTACAGGCATGAGCCACAGCACCTGGCCATGAGCATTTTTATACATGATCTTTGTACACGTTAGTGAGTATCTCTGCATGCCATAGTCCTAAAAATGAAATTGCTCTGTCTAAATATGTGCACATTTAGAATTTTGCTGATCATTTCCAAATTGCCCAGAGGCCACCTTTAAAATGGTGCTGTGTGACTGCACTTGGTGGCATCTCAGTTGTTTCACTTTTGCCTGAAATATTTGGTCTGTCACCATGTACTGTCTTCTCAGGCAAAATAGCTGGTTAATGACTGTTAGTAAATTAGCGTGTTGGGTCTATTGCAGCTGGGAAGGCTCTCTGAAGTACCTGCCTGTATTGATAATTTTGGATTAAAGTTGATAGTTAATCCTCATGAACAGAGTGGGTTTGATAAGCCTGGCTTCAGCTCAGGGTAGAGGCTGTCCCAATCACTTTCATAATTGATAAATACAGGCATAAATTTTATCACAATTCAGATTCTAATTCTCCCATTGTGTTGAGTTTTTATTCTTTATCTGAGGCATAAATATCCTAACATAACAGGTTGAATTAACAGTGAAGTTAGTCATGAAGAATTCTTTCATTTGAGCCCCTAAAATCACCTTTTAACTTTCATCTAAAGAAATTAGATACACCGATTTTGAACAATTGAAAAATATATTTTTAATACCAAGGAATATTCCCTTATTTGAAGGAAGGTGCTTTACCGATTTGGTTTGTTTTATTTTTCAACCTCAGGCAAAATGATCCAGGGATGAGTTTGGGGACAGGAAGACATTTATGCCAGTAATCTCATTGCTTTGCCATTAAAGTAGTATGTATGGGAATGACAAGAACAAAAGAAGAAAATTGCCACATATTTATCATCATTCAGCTTATAACATGGTGGCGACAGTGTCTGCCAAGGACAGTGCTGATAAAGTCTAAAAATACTTGAATCAGGCACTAGAGGACAGGGATGTCTACACATGCTTGATGCAATTGAGGCAAATCTAGAAAATTGAGTTAAAAAACACACCGGCTTGAAGTCTTCTTTTGCCTTCTGCATGTGTAGACTTGTTGCCTGATTTCCCAAAACTTTGTACTTTCCATGGAGCATTAGATTAAGTCGTATTTTTATTTGTAGCAGAATTTGTTGTCCCTTTAAACAAGAAATGAGCAAGTAGGAAACCTCCCACCCAACTCGCCACTTCCCCAAATGGAGGATCTTCCCTAACTCAGGTGCCACTGTCACCCGGCTGTACCCCTGCCACATTCCGCCTGCCCCATCTTCTGCTTGCCTTGCATTTTCTGAGATGGTTCCCTCTGCTTGGACACCCTACTTCAACCTTCCCGCCCTTCCCTGCCATCAATTCTACCCCATCGTCAGGAAATCGACATACCTCCCTGGGAACCTGAGTCTTTGAGCTGCACACAATAGAACCTTCCCTACCTGTGGCCTCATTTGGAACTGACCAGCCCCTGCCACCTTTGGCCACAAGTCCTTCATTCCAGGGAAGGCGGTCTCCCTCTTTTATCCTTACTATTCTGCCTGCCAGGAATTTTCTTTCCACTGGTTCTGGTTATGCACACCCTGCTATTCAAGGCTCAGCCCAAAGTACCACGCCTCCAGGTGGTCCCCTGGCCAGCCCAGCCCTGGGCTCTGCTTCCAATGCTTGTTCTGGCCCATTCGAAGTTCAAGTAGTCATCATCTTCTGTTCATTGGTACTTAATCTCCTCATCCAGACTGTATATGGCTCAAGGGCAGAGACCAAGTCTCAATCTGGAGGCTATTTAATTAGCAATTGACCTGGCAAGAAGATTTCTTTGCCCAAGCCAAATAAGCACAGGAACAGTTTAAAGCCAAGCTTCAACTGTTACTGAAGCTACCTGCTTCAGTAACTGGCAGGATGATAACCCCTTGCTGAGTGTAATCAAAGTCTTCCACCTGCTCATGGGAACCAAAAGCTGGTCCTGGCCAAGACTATAAACCTGTGCAGTCCCTTGTCTTCAGCCCAGCCTTCGTTGTTTTTGCTCCAGTCTTTTCTTTCCTCTTCTTTCTCCCTCTCTGATCCTTTCATTGTCCTCAAGTCCTCTTTGCTTGTTCTCTTACATAAGTAGAAATCCTATCATTTATATGTTGATCAAAGAACCTTTCACATTTGCATGGATGGACTCATAATAGCTGCTCCTTATTGACAGTTTGCAAACATGACTGCATAAAAGACAATCGCCCTCTTAATTCTTAAAAGACCCCTATAAGGAAGGTGTAGATCTCAGTCCCCAATTTACAGATTACGAAGATGAGAGTCTGAGAGTGATGGAAACCACTTAAACAGCAAACGGGAGAGCTGGGACAGATCTCAGGCCCCACCTAATTTCAAAGCCCACACTCCAAACCTCCACTTGGTATCTTCCCCCTCAGTTTAACCTGTTGCACTTTAGGCCTTATTTCATTATGGTTTTTTGAGTGTATTGTGCATCAAGTTTTGTGATTTGGGTATAATTATGGTTTAAAAATATTTCCCTTTGCTGCAGACATTTTAGGCATTGGCCCGGAAAGAGATTATCTTTTTATGGGAAAGGAAAGAAATACCTGAAATAGTTAGTGGCATAAAGAGGTCCCTGAAACTGTTAGCTGCTAAGGTTTGGGAGATGCCTCAAAATCCCATGCATCGCCAGATCCTCTTGCAGACAGACCCCTGACACACAAAGAAGCCTGTCTATGACTAGGAAAGCCCTCCTCCTGGGGTGACGGGGGAGCCTGTGATTCTTTTCATGACCCCTGTCAGTGCCCGGGACCCCTAAGCCACCCCATATTTTCTACCCACTTTCGGACCCCACCATTAGAACTCCCCTGGCAACTGGTTCAGAAATTGACCCCTTCTCCCACCTTAATCCCAAACCTCCTTTCCATTTGTTCCCAAGATTCCTGGGTACCAAACATGAGTGAGTGTGTGTGTGTGTGTGTGTGTGTGTGTGTGTGTGTGTTTCCATATTTAACGATTATTCCTATAGTTCCTAATATACAAACATACTCTCTCCCCTTCATTTCCTCTCTGCCTCCTGTCCTATCTTAAAATCCCTTTGGCTAGGGCATTTCTAAAAGGGCAGAGTGCCCTGACAGCACAGCCTGCTCATCACCCTAAGAGCCTTTGCATTTCTCTTGGGTCTCCCACAGCAACAAGTGGAGAGTAGAGTACAGGAATCAAGCAGAAGCTCAGTGAATAGCTGCTGGCAGTGTGGCTGCCCACCAGCTCAGGGAAAAGCAGGTCTCTGTTTGCTGCCAGCTGTATGAACATAAAGCTCACACTTACAGCCCTGGAAGTTCAAAGGGAAGCAGGAAAAAGCCAGTCAGGAACACACACCTCATTAGCTGGCTTCGAGCACACTAGGTTGTTGTCCTGCCCCTTGGACACAGCCCAGGCCAGGTGAGCTGGTCTCTGCTCCAAGCCATTTTAGTTGCTGCATCCATGAGAGCCCCCCTCTGCTGGTGTCTTTGGAGGGTAGATTTCTGGGTATCGATTACCAGCCTTGCAGCTGAACAACTCTCATTTCTTTTCTGTCTATAAACACCATCTGCTTGGGAGAAAATGGTAACAGGAAAAGGAGAGGGTACTAAGTAATTAGAAAGAGTCAAGCTGTGTGTGTGTGTGTGTGTGTGTGTGTGTGTGTGTGTGTGTGTGTTGGGTGGTGGTGGTGGGGGGTCTACTTCAGTTAAGAGGAAGCTCCAAAATGAGGAAGCTGGGATAGGATTTTCCAAGTAACTGGAAGTCTACCGGTGAGGCAGAGGTGGGGAAAAGCAATGGCGTTGAATAACCTTCATGGTGGCCTTGAGCATGGTCTGTAATGAAATAGAATAACGATTTTATGTCAGGAAGATGTGGGAGATGTCTCTACATGTGTCTTTCTCCTTCCAAATTCCTCAGCCACCCGCTGCTGTGTGGAGGGGATATATCTTAGGGCAGGGTGGAGGAGTGGCGGTGACACTCACGCTGCTCCCTCTCTACACACCCATGGTTGTCACAGTCAAGATGCAATGGTGGCGTCTGAACATATAGTCTGCCATCATATTTCCTCAGGAAGCTGTACTGAGAGTCTGTGCCCTAGGGCTCCATCCTCAGTGCTGTGCTTTCCAGCAGCGTGATCAACAGCTCCATGATGAGAACAAGCACGTGCATAGCAAAAGTGGCTCATGCCTGTAATCCCAGCCCTTTTGGAGGCTGAGGCAGGCAGATCACTTGAGGTCAGGAATTCGAGAACAGCCTGGGCAACATGACAAAACTCCGTCTCTACAAAAAAAAAATACAAAACTTAGCCTGGTGTGGTGGTGGGCGCCTGTAGTCCCAGCTACATGGGAGGCCAAGGCAGGAATATCACTTGAGCCCGTGAGGCGGAGGTTGCAGTGAGCCAAGATTGCGCCACTGTACTCTAACCTGGGTGACAGGAGTGAAACTCTGTCTCAAAAAAAAATAATAAAAAAGTATGAGTGGTCTAGTTCTTATGGGAGCTGACACAACATTGGGTGAAACAGGGATAGTTCAAAATACCCCCAACCTGGTTGGAACTGTGGGATTGGGCACATTGCGAGGGAAGGAAGAGCGAGTTTGATAAGGATCAATGCAATTCTGTGACACAAGAAAAGATATGTTGTCGCAGCAGTTTTCACAAAAAAAAAAAAAGAAAAAGAAAAAAAGGAGAGAGAGAGATTTGGGGGTAGGGAGAGTACTTTCTAACAGAAGCTACATAAGGCAATAGTGTCATATGATTGCCAAAGAGGCTAAAGTCATTTTAGGCTGTGTTAATGAATACTTAAATCCAGATTAATTCAGGTGGGACCAGTTCTTCATGCTGATGAGATTCCGGATTATTGTGATCTTAGTGCAACAGAAAGGACTGATGTGGAGTGTGAAGACGTGGGTTTGCATCCCAGTCTTTCACCGAAGGGTCAGTCGGTTTCTTCAGGCAATCCACCACACTGAGCCTCAGTTTCCTGGTCTGTTATATGTGACTTTTTTTTTTTTTTTTTTTTTTTTTTGAGACAGAGCCTTGCTTTGTCTACTGGCTGGAGGGCAGTGGCGTGATCTCGGCTCACTGCAACCTCTGCCTCCCGGGTTCAAGTGATTCTCCTGCCTCAGCCTCCCAAGTAGCTGGGATTACAGGCGTGCACCACCACGCCCAGCTAATTCTTGTATTTTTTTTAGTAGAGACAGGGTTTCACCATGTTGGCCAGCCTGGTCTTGAACTCCTGACCCCAGGTGATCCACCCGCCTCGGCCTCCCAAAGTGCTGAGATTACAGGCGTGAGCCACCATGCCTGGTCCTCTAATGCCTTTGCTGCGTATCTCAAAGGATTGGAAAGAAGAACAAATAAACTAAAATATTAAATTGATGCAAAAGTAATTGCGGTTTTTGCCTTTAAAGTAATGTTAAAAAGCATCATATCATGTCCAGTTGTCAGCATCACATCTTAGGAGGTGCGGGCAGAACATGGAGGAAGTGAAGAAAGCAGGGAGGGCTTCGGTGTCCCGTGAGCCTCCATGTTTCAAAAGCCCCACAGAGTAGCAGAAAGTCTGTGGGCTCAGTTAGTCTTGGTTATGTGGCTTTGCTGCTTTTCCAGTCTTCTAACCTTAGGTGAAGTCACTTACGTGCCCTGGGTGGGCCTCCATTTCTCTATCTGGGCTGTAGATAATCATAGAAAATTTGAAGATTATATAAAACCCTATGTAAGCACCAGGCCATATATAACAGGTATTCAAGAACTGGCAGAGTCTTTTCTTTTTGAAAGAGCTGAGGATGTTTTACCAGGAGCGGGGATGTCTGAAGAAGGACCAGATTGTTGTTTCCAAACATTGATTTGAAGGGCTGTCATGTGGAAGTGAGTAGACTTCTAATGTGTTGCTTTAGAAGCTAAAAGCAGTGAGTGAGAGCCACCAGGGCGCCTCTCAGCAGGAGCTGAGCACCTTGCATGCCCATGTGCAGAACACACTGCCCCGCGGAATGAGCACCCGTCACCATCAGGCGTTAAAGCAGGGCTTCATTCACCACCCGTCAGAGACACTGTAAAAGACACCCCTGCCATGAGAGAGAGGACGAACAGGAGTTCCACTTTAAAGCTGTACGGCCGGGCGCGGTGGCTCACGCCTGTAATCCTAGCACTTTGGGAGGCTGAGGTAGGGGGGATCACCTGAGGTCATCAGTTCAAGACCAGCCTGGCCAATGTGGCGAAATCGCGTCTCTACTAAAAATACAAAAATTAGCTGGGCATAGTGGCGCATGCCTATAATCCCAGCTACTCAGGAGGCTGAGTCAGGAGAATCGCTTGAACCCAGGGGGTGGAGGTTGCAGTGAGCCAAGATCATACCACTGCACTCCAGCCTGGGCAACACAGTGACTCCATCTCAAAAACAAACAAACAAACAAACAAACAAACAAAAATATGCCTCTATGATCCATAATATGCTATTCCTTTAATTTCCTCATATATGTTTTCACTCACAAAGATAAAACCTACAAAAGCAATCCCTTAGAGGGCTATGAACAGTGCCTTCAGTGTACGCATGGCTCTGGAAAATAACCCCCGCAGCTCTGCTTCTAGGAGGATTGCCAAGCAATTTGGGGACATTCATCTGCCACATTCTCTACAGCAAAAATAGAAACCCCGAAGTCTCCTGAGATCTCCACTGAAAAGCTAAAGCCTAGACAGACGAAGTGTGGTGTCAATGGCCATTGAGAACTTGGGGCAGACTTAACCTTAGGCAAAACTGCCATCTATACAAAAGTCGTTTTCAGTATCCCCCCCATCCCCACCACTGTTTTAATTTAGTTTTTAAAATACAGAAAAGCACAGAGTAATATTATATATGATTACATATCATGTATATACTATGCAGACTTAACAAATCTTAATTTGTGTCATATTTGCTTTAGGTCTTTAAAAAATATATATCGCTGATGCCTCTGAAGCTTACTTTGGACCCTTCCCCAATCCCATCCCACTTTTCTGTGTCTACAGGTAATAACTATCCTGATATAAAAACATCCAGGCATGCTTTTCTCTATTTTTATTATACATGTATGTAATCATAAGTAAGGTAGATGTATTAGTTATCTATTGCTGTGTAATAAATCACCCTAAAACATAGTGGCTTAAAATAATAGTTGAATAATAATAGTTTTTTTCTCCTGGTTTCTGTGGGTTGGAAATTCAAGAGCATCTTGAGTGAGCCACTGTGGCTTGAGGTCTCTGTAAAGTTGTTATCAGATGGTGGCTGGGGCTGCAGCCATTTGAAGGCTTCACAGGAGCTACAGGAGCCATTTCCCAAGCAGCTCACTCACAGGGCTGGAAATCTGGTATTAGCTGTTGGCAGTAAGTTTTATTTTCTTTTCACATGGACCTCTCCACAGAGCTGTTTGAGTGTCCTCATGGCATGGTAACTGGCCTCTCCCAGAGCAGGCAGTCCAACAGAGACAGAGAGAGCAAGAGAGAGAAACAGAGAGAGAGAGACATAGCATTACTTCCTCTCTACCCCGTTGGTCAGTGTGGTTCCAACTGCTCACTCAGATTCAAGGGAGGAAACATAGACCTGAGCTCTTGGTGGGATGAGTGTCTATCACATTGTAGTTAGGAATGCTGGACTGGATTTATACTAGGCAAATTGCACCCTACCCACCCCTGTCTACCTTGCACAAAAAGGCCCAGAAGACACTTCCTCAACTAAAGCATTGAGAAATACAAAAGTGAGGGGAGAACCTGAATCCTTGAAGAGCTTTGTGGTTGCTCTTCTCTGTAGAGCAGTTATGACAAGGGTGGGCACCGCCATTGAGATGGGCTCCATGATTTCAAAGGGGATAAAAGAAGCAGAAGACAAGTGGCTACATTTGATCACCAAAGTCATGGTGGGTGCATCTACTGTAAAGGGATGCAGAGATGCACTGGTATAAGAATTCCTAGACTTTCAAAGATGTTCAATGGTGGTTAATTGACCATAGTGTCCATGGGAAGAAAGCAGCATACTAGAGTGCTTCTTGGTGTATTTAACAGGAAGACTGTAAGTCTGGTAGCCCCAAAACTGACTTGAGTCATCACAGTGGAGAGTCATGATCATTCACTGAATTTCCAGACATAAGTCAATTAACACACCCACAATCCATTAATTGAAGCTAGCTTGGGTCTCTTTGAGGAAGTACATGCGTACAAACATACATAAAATTACGTATAATAAATGTACAAATGTTTGATGCACATATTATAAATCTTCCTCAAATTTCCCCCCGAAGACTTGGGACCATTTTTTAGATAAACAGTGCATTGGGTAAAGGAAACTACCTGGACTTTTTTGGGAATTGCTAGACACTGACTCTGAATCAATTCTAATTCTTAGAGACAGAAAATGCCACTGTGTCCCACAAACAAGAGCAGGAGCCTTCAGAAGTCAAGAGCTATTTGGAGCCTTAGCTTAAGTTCAACTTACAGTGGCCTAGTTAGTCTACAGACCACTTGGTGGTTATTTCTCCAGTTATTGAATGTAAAATTGGAGCAGACATCTTGGAAACCGGGAGAATCCCCATACTGGCCCTCTGACATATGGAATGAGAACCAATATGTCAGGAAAGGCTAAGTGGAAGCCCTTGGAACTTCCCTTCCCAACACAGGTAGTAAACCAGAAATAATATTATATCCCTGAAAAAATTATAAAATTACACCATCAAAGACTTGAAAGATGCAGAGGTAATTATATCCCTCACATCCCCAGTTAGGTTACCCGTTTGGCCTGTAGAAGCTGAATGGATCTTAGAGAATGACTGGGTACTGCCATAAACTTAATCAGGTGGCAGCTCGAATTGCACCTGCCATCCCAGATGCATCCTAATATCTTTACTTGAGAAAATTAACACATGTGGTATGCAGCTATTGACCTAGATGAAATGTTTTTCTCTATTCAAAATTATGAGGATCTCCAGAAGCAATTTGCTTTGACCTGACAGGGCCAAAAGTTCACCCTCACAGTCTTGCCTGGGGGCTTTGTCAACTCTACTGCCCTCTACCCTAATAGTCCGTAGACAACGTGGTCGTCTCTACAGTCCACAGAACATTACACCCGTAGGCTATGTTGACATTATTCTGATTGAATCTGATGAGCAGGAAGTAGACAGTTACTTTATCTGCCCTAGTAAGTCATACGCAAACTAGAGGGTGGGAAACAAACCCCACACATTTCAAGGGACCACCACCTCATTGATGATTCTGGGGGCTCAGTGGTTTAAATCATGTCAAGCTATTCCCTTCAAGGTGAAAGATAAGTTGCTGCACTTTGTACCATCTACCATGAAAAAAAGAGGCATAATGCTTGATTATCCCTTTTGGGTTTCAGAAGCAACACACGCCACATTTGAGTGCTGCTTTGACCAATCTACAGAGTCTCCCACAAAGATGCTTGTTTTGAGTGCAGACCAGAAAAAATTAAGGCATTGCAGCATGTTCTGGCTGCAGCGCAATCTTCCCTACCATTTGAGTCTTATGATCCTGCAAATCTGATGATGCTAGAAGTGTCCATGGCAAATGGGAACATTACATAAAGCACCTGGCAGGCTCCAATAGGACAATTATGGTGCAGAGCTCAATGATTTAGAAGCAAATCTATGCCCTCTTCTGCAGCTACGATTCTCAGTAGCAAGGTTTTGCCTTGTTACTGGCTGTGCTTTGATAGAGACTGAACACTTAATCATGGTTAGGCCTGAGCTTCCTGTAATGAACTACATATTGTCTGATTCATCAGCTTTAACGGTTGGCATGTGCAACAGCAGTCAGTCATGTAGTGGAAATGGTATATGAGGGACAAAGTGCAAACAGGTCTGAAAAGTACAAGTAAGTGGCATGAGGTGGTACTTGTGATTCCTTCAACACTTACTCTTGTTGTATTTCCTTCTCTCCATCAATCTACATCTGTTGTCTCCTGGGAAGTGCCATATAATGAATTAAGCAAAGAGAAAAAAAACCCTCAAGCCTGGTTTACCGATGGGTCTGTATGGTGGGCTAGTACCACCCAACAGCAGACAGCTTAGGCACCGCGGGCTCACTCGGGGAAAACTGTGAAGGACAGCAGTAAGGAAAACCCTCCCAGTGGAAAACTATTTTGCAGTACATTTGGTTGCCCAGTAGATTTGGAACAAGAGATGGCCAGACATGTACTAATTCATGGGGAGTTGCTAATAGTCTGGCTGGATAGTAAGGGACTTGTGATAGAGGCAAGAGGCAGACAAATGCCTAGGCAGATAGGGAAGGGTCCCTGGTGAAACCTCACCTTCAAGCCAAAACAGCCTGAAGGCTGAAAGACCAGACTGCTGGTCCCAGATGAAACCCATGACCCAGAGGGAGGACTTCTGCCCCTGCTTGCCTGCCCTTTCCTGATTGATTCTTTCTGAATAATGCCTTCAGCCTCTCAAATGTAGCCTTTTTTGATACTATCTATGGCTTGCCTGGGCATGCCTGCGTGTGCACTAGGGTAATAGAGTAGAGCCACCAGGAATTCACACCTTATGCAGGGGCAGAGCCTGGCCTCTTCAGCTAGTGTGTGATGGCCCTGGTGAGGTGGAAACCTGCTTGCAGGACCTCTCTCTTTGCTGAGAGCTTTCCTTTCACTTAATAAATTCTGCCCTCCTCATCCTTCAATGTGTCTGCAAATTCTGAAGATATTTGTGTTCCACGTGAATGTTGACCAAAGGGAATTGATATGGTTTGGCTGTGTCCCCACCCAAATCTTATCTTGAATTGTGGCTCCTGTAATTCCCACGTGTCATGGGCGGGACCCAGTGGGAGGTAATTGAATCATGAGGGCAGGTCTTTCCTGTGCTGTTCTCATGATAGTGAATGAGTCTCATGAGATCTGATGGTTTTATAAAGGCCTATTCCCCTGCACACGCTCTCTCTTGTCTGCCACCATGCAAGACGTGACTTTGCTCCTCCTTTGCCTTCAGCCATGATTGTGAGGACTCCTCAGCCACGTGGAACTGTGAGTCATTTAAACCTCTTTCCTTTATAAATTACCCAGTCTCACGTATGTCTTTATTAGCAGTGTGAGAACAGACTAATACAGGCATCTACTGCAGAGGAGGCTCTGCAAAATAATCTGCAAAATGATGGGCTCTGAGGATATCAGTCTCCCTCTTTCCCTAGCCACCCCAGTGCTTACTCAATGGGATCATGAATGAAGTGGCTGTGGTAATAGGTATGGAGGCTCTGCATAGTCTCATGACAGGGACTTTCCTCTGCCAAGGCTGATCTGGCTAATGCTCCTGATAAGTGCTTCATCTTCCAACAGCAGAGACTACATTGACTTAATACGGTGCCATTCATTGGTACAATGGACCTCTCCTATCATGGGGAGGGCAAGGATCTGTCTAACTTGAATAAACAAGTGTTCTGAATATGGATGTGGTTTCTCAGCCTGTTGTGTTTCTGTCACATCATGCTCGCAGATGCCTTATTCACTGTTATGGAATAGCATTGCCTCTGATGGAGGAACCCAGTTCACAGCAGTGGGCTCATGCCTGTGGAACCAACTACTCTTGCTTCATACCCTACCACTTAGAGATGACTGGCCTGATGGGAAGCCTGAATGTTTTCTTGAAGATTAAGTTATAGCACCATTTGGAATACGGCACCTGGAAAGTACCGTGTTCTATCTTAAAGGATATGTACAGACTTTGAATCAGAGACTAATATTAGGTCTATCTCTCCCAGATCCAGAACTCCTGGGCCCAGGAATCAAGGGATAGGAGTGGAAGTGACTTCTCTCACTATTACACCTAATAATTCATTCTCTTTTTCTGTTTTCTGAAAAAGCTTATAGAATATATAAATTATTGGTTCCTGACTATGATGTAAAATGCACTTATAAAACTATCTGCACCTATGGGGGCAGAGGTATTTGTCTGGTTATTTAATTTTTAAAATTATTTTTGTTTTTTATTTAGACTTTCTATTTTATTCTTTTTATATATATACTTTAAGTTCTAGGGTACATATGCACAACGTGCAGGTTTGTTACATACGTATACATGTGCCATGTTGGTGTGCTGCACCCATTAACTCCTCATTTACATTAGGTATATCTCCTAATGTTTTCTCTCCCCCTCCCCCCACTGCACGACAGGCCCCAGTGTGTGATGTTCCCCTTCCTGTGTCCAGGTGTTCTCATTGTTCAATTCCCACCTATGAGTGAGAACATGCAGTGTTTAGTTTTCTGTCCTTGTGATAGTTTGCTGAGAATGATGATTTCAAGCTGCATCCATGACCCCACAAGGGACATGAACTTATCCTTTTTTATGGCTGCATAGTATTCCATGGTGTATATGTGCCACATTTTCTTAATCCAGTCTATCATTGATGGACATTTGGGTTGGTTCCAAGTCTTTGCTATTGTGAATAGTGCTGCAATAAACATACATGTGCATGTGTCTTTATAGCAGCATGATTTATAATCCTTTGGGTATATACCCAGTAATGGGATGGCTGGGTCAAATGGTATTTCTAGTTCTAGATCCTTGAGGAATCGCCACACTGTCTTTCACAATGGTTGAACTAGTTTACAATCCCACCAACAATGTAAAAGTGTTCCTATTTCTCCACATCCTCTCC
Organism: Theropithecus gelada; assembly: GCF_003255815.1. Lineage (NCBI taxonomy): Eukaryota > Metazoa > Chordata > Mammalia > Primates > Cercopithecidae > Theropithecus > Theropithecus gelada. The sequence goes on along the minus strand of NC_037686.1, from coordinate 51,917,398 downwards.
AGCACCTGTTGTTTCCTGACTTTTTAATGATTGCCATTCTAACTGGTGTGAGATGGTATCTCATTGTGGTTTTGATTTGCATTTCTCTGATGGCCAGTGATGATGAGCATTTTTTCATGTGTCTGTTGGCTGCATAAAAGTCTTCTTTTGAGAAGTGTCTGTTCATGTCCTTCGCCCACTTTTTGATGGGGTTGTTTGATTTTTTTCTTGTAAATTTGTTTAAGTTCTTTGTAGATTCTGGATATTAGCCCTTTGTCAGATGAGTAGATTGCAAAAATTTTCTCCCATTCTGTAGGTTGCCTGTTCACTCTGATAGTAGTTTGTTTTGCTGTGCAGAAGCTCTTTAGTTTCATTAGATCCCATTTGTCAATTTTGGCTTTTGTTGCCGTTGCTTTTGGTGTTTTAGACATGAAGTCCTTGCCCATGCCTATGTCCTGAATGGTATTGCCTAGGTTTTCTTCTAGGGTTTTTATGGTTTTAGGTCTAACATTTAAGTCTTTAATCCATCTTGAATTAATTTTTGTATAAGGTGTTAGGAAGGGATCCAGTTTCAGCTTTCTGCATATGGCTAGCCAGTTTTCCCAGCACCATTTATTAAATAGGGAATCCTTTCCCCATTTCTTGTTTTTGTCAGGTTTGTCAAAGTTCAGATGGTTGTAGATGTGTGGTATTATTTCTGAGGGCTCTGTTCTGTTCCATTGGTCTATATCTCGGATTTGGTCCCAGTAACATGCTGTTTTGGTTACTCTAGCCTTATAGTATGGTTTGAAGTCAGGTAGGGTGATGCCTCCAGCTTTGTTCTTTTGGCTTAGGAACATTCCATGCTCATGGATAGGAAGAATCAATATCATGAAAATGGCCATACTGCCCAAGGTAATTTATAGATTCAATGCCATCCCCATCAAGCTACCAATGACTTTCTTCACAGAATTGGAAAAAACTACTTTAAAGTTCATATGGAACCCAAAAAGAGCCTGCATTGCCTAGACTTTCTATGTATTCTTAAGTTAATTTTGATAATTTGTATATTTCTAGAAAACTATCCGTGGTATTTACTAATTATTTCAAAAATCTGCTGTACCCGTTTTCATCCCTTACTAGTTTTGTTTCAATCATACAGTTAATTTTGTTCAATCTTGCCAAATATTTTCTATTTTATGTGTCTTTTTAAAGAACCACCTTTGATTTTGTTTGACCTTCTCTACTCTTTGTTTTCTATTTTATTAATTTTCTGTCTTAATTTTATTATTATGTTTCTCCAATGTTCTTTGGGTCTTCTCTGCTATCCTTTTCCTAGATTCTTAAATTTAACAATTCATATGTTTTTCATCTTTATTTTCTTAATGTAAGTGTAAGGCTAACTATTAAGACAAATACCTAATGCATGTGGGGCTTAAAACCTAGATGACAGGTTCATAGGTGCCGCAAACCACCAGGGAACATGTATACCTATGTAATAAACCTGCACGTTCAGCACATGTATCCCAGAACCTAAAGTAAAATTTTTAAAAATTAAGTATAAGGCTATAAATTCACCTCTAAGCATCACCAGTATATATTGCAATTGTGGTTCACCATATGTGAGACTGCTACTGACATCAGTTCTAATGATCTTGTCTTTTCCATCACAGAGTGATGTTTAAGCCATGAGTTCTTTAGGAGTGCATGCTTCAGTTTCCAAATATGTGGACATCTTTACTTGATTTTCCAGTTAATTTCTTTTAACAATAGTAATAATAGAAACTTGTTTGAAAATTGAGTTCTGATATGTGATTCTTTTCTTAACGTTTCAGGTGTTCTTTAAAAGAGTATATATTTTCTATCTTTTTTTTTTGGATGCATATCTTTGTAATTATGTATCATGTTGAACAAATCTTCCATAGATTTTCTAATTTTTTTTTTTTTTGACATGGAGTGTCACTCTACGGTGTAGGCTGGAGTGCAGTGACATGATCTCGGCTCACTGCAACCTCTGCCTCCCGGGTTCAAGTAATTATCTTGCCTCATCCTCTCAAGTAGTTGGGATTACAGGCATGCACCACCACACCCGGCTAGCTTTTTTTTTTAATTTACTTATTTTTTTTTTTTTAGTAGAGTCCGTGTTTCACCCCTTTGGCCAGGCTGGTCTCGAACTCCTGAACTCAGGTGATCCACCTGCCTCGGCTTCCCAAAGTGCTGGGATTACAGGCATAAGCCACCATGCCTGGCCCATCTGGCAATTTGTGATAAAGGTTGTTAAAATCTTCCACTCTGATTTTGTTAACTTCTAATTCTTTTAGTTTTTGCTTGATATATTTCAGGGTTGTATGTTAGATACATACAAGATTATGTTGACTGCGTACATTGTTTTGTAGCATGACGTAGTGTCTTTATCCTTAGTAACCTTTTTAAATTAAATTCTATTTATTTGATACTAATATTGTAAAAGTTTCCTTTGACAAATATATGCATTGAATATCATTTACAAAACTTTTCTTTTTAATCTTTCACTGGTAACTTTGTTTTAGAAATTCTCTGGACTTGGTTCATTATAATTATCATCATTGCTCATTTGTGTTCATCTAATTGGATGGTCCCTGTCCTTTAATAGGTAGGTTGATTCAATTTATATCTACTGTGATTACGGTTGCATTTGAATTATTTCTACCATCTGGTTTCTCTTTACCAACTTTTTACTTCTCTTTCTTCTCTGCTTTCTGTTGGGCTAATCAAGTTTTTATGTTCTCTTTGTTTTCCTCTCCTGTTTCAGAAGCTGTTATTGATGTTTTCATTCTTGTAGCATTAACTTTATTTCTAACAGTGGGTCATACTTATCAGTATCTGGTTCCTTCAGAACAACACAAATACTTGGGTATACTTACCAATTAAATCTCTGCTGCTACCCTACTTCATTCATTTTCTCATTCAACAAATACTTTCCAAATACCTCCTATGTGATAGGAGGTGAAGGGATAGCAAAGAACATAGCAAAACTCCTGTCTCTTAGGGAATTATACTCAGTGGGGAACTGACATATGCATGCCCATTTCTTCTTGTTATTGTCCAGAGCTTCATCTTTAAAGAAAATAAAATGCACAAAACTGTGCTCATTATTTTTTGTCTTTTAGTACTCAATAATTAATTAAAATGCCCTTAGTTGTCCTATGTCTACAAAGCTCATCAATGTCCCTACTCGTGTGTGATAGTAAAGCTGGGTAGAATTCCAGGTTAACAGATATTATTTTTCTTTTTTTGAGACGGAGTCTCACTCTGTCACCCAGGCTGGAGTGTGGTGGTACCATCTCAGCTCACTGCAATCTCTGCCTCCTGAGTTCAAGTCATTATCCTGCCTCAGCCTCCCGAGTAGGTGGGACTACAGGTGCACGCCACCACTCCCAGCTAATTTGTATTTTTAGTAGAGATGGGGTTTCACCATATTGGCCAGGCTGGTCTTGAACTCCTGACCTTTTGATCCACCCGCCTTGGCCTCCCAAAGTGCTGGGATGACAGGTGTGAGCCACCATGCCTGGCCCTAGCCCTAACAGATATTTTTCCAGCCCTTTGAAAATTTTACTTCATGAACTTCTAGAATAGACTGTTGTGGATAGTCTTTTATTTTTTTATTTATTTTTTTTTTTTAAAGCTGGAGTTGCACCCTTTATGCTCAGGCCGGAGTGCAGTGGCGCAATCTCGGCTCACGGCAACCTCTGCCTCTCAGGTTCAAGCGATTCTCCTGCCTCAGCCTCCTGAGTAGCTGGGATTACAGGCACGCGCCACCACGCCCAGCTAATTTTTGTATTTTTGGTAGAGATAGGGTTTCACCATGTTGGCCAGGCTGGTCTTGAACTCCTGACCTCGTGATCCACCTGACTCGGCCTCCCAAAGCGCTGGGATTACAGGCATGAGACACCATGCCTGGCCAAGAAGTCATCTTTTAACCTAAATGCCACTCTGTAAGTAACAAGTCATTTCTCCCTGATGACTCAAAACATTTTTCTATCATTGATGTTCTTCAGTTTCACAGATATGTCTAGGTAAAGATTTAATTTTATCTAGTTTTCTCAGTACATAGAGAATATCTTGGTGGTGGGGGCTCATGACTTTATTCAGTTCTGGAATATTCTGGAACAAGATCTTTGCTTCTCTGGAATTTCTTCTTTTGTACTTTCTTGACTCTTTATTGGTGCATGTTGCAGTCTCTCACTCTAGCTTCTGTGTCTACCTGTTTCCTTTTTTTTCCTTTCTAAGTCTCTTCATTTCTCTGGCCTGCATTCAGGAGCATTACATAGTATTACCTTAAATTTATTAGTCATCTCTTTACCTGTATCTAGTCTAGTATATCCTATCCCTTGAGTCTTTAATTATTATTAGCATATTTTTATTTCCTGATTTCAAATTCCTTGTTTTTCATACACTCCTGTTTTTCATCCATTTCTGCCTACTTATTGTTGATTTTTATAGGTGGTTTTCCTTCATTTGCCTTTAGCAATCTTAAACATAATGACTTAAAATCCTTTAAACTTTGTTACATTATTTTAATTTCCAAGGGAGTCAGCTAATTAAATTGATCTTCCTGATATTTATTTTCCCGTTCAAGTTTTGAATTGTGGGTTGTAGGTTCATCTTTTCTAGGAGGCTTCTCTCTCTCGTGGCTTTGCTGCTGTCCCCACCAACCTTCCACATCCCCATAGTAAAGAGTCCAGAACCAGCTCTTATAAAAGCCTTGAGATACTGCAAAGCCAGACACAGAATCAGGCAGCAGCATAGCTAAGGTCCTGTGAGAAAGGATGTGTTTAAGTCCTGCTACCTCCCTTTCGGGCATGCAGTTTTAGAAAAAACGGAACCCTAATCAACTGTTGCTACAGCTTTTTCCAGCCTTTTTATCCACATGGGAGAAGCTCACTCCTGCTTTGCATTCAGTCCAAGACCCTGATTCCATTTCCCTATCTCATAGCATTCTTCTTTTTATTTTTTATTTTTTTATTTTTTGAGACAGACCCTCACTCACTCTCTCGCCCAGGCTAAAGAGCAGTAGCACCATCTCGGCTCACTGCAACCTCCGCCTCCCAGTTCAAGCGATTCTTGTGCCTCAGCCTCCTGAGTAGCTGGGATTACAGGTGCACACCACCATGCCTGGCTAATTTTTGTACTTTGAGTAGAGACGGCTTTTCGCCATGTTGGCCAGGCTGGTCTCAAACTCCTGATCTCAAGTGATCTGCCCACCTCGGACTCCCAAAGTGCTGGGGTTACAGGTGTGAGCCACTACACCCACCCTCTCATAGCATTCTTAATCCCTGCAGTTCCCCAGGAACTGAACCCCAGACTAGCTCTGCCTGTTATAACCAAGAGCCCAGCAGGGACATCTGTTAGTGTCTGGTGCAGAGGTGGTGCTTTGAATGTCTTCAAAGCATTATTCTCACCAGCCGCGTCCAATCACCTCCCCATTTTGGTACTCTCCCCATTTTGGTACTCTCCCCATTTTGGTATTCTCCCCAGGCACTCAGGATGGTATTGCAGCAGCTCCACGTGCACTTTATACCACATCTTCCCAACCCTCCATCAAAATACCTATCCTATATATCATTCTCCTGAGCCTTTAATCTGCTCTGTGCAAAAGTTAACCTGACTTATCTAATGCTACCCACATTACAGCTGGGACGAATTATCCTTAAGGGAAGGAGTAGTCCCAAGTGAGATTTCATGTTTACAGCTGGTATTCCTAGCTGGAGGAAAGCATTTCTAAGGGCCAACTCCAATAATAATGAGACAGAGAATTGCTAACATCTTCAGTGTAATTATTCCAAGGTATCTGAGTTTCCGTTTTATTTTCTTGCAGAATTTAATTATATATTTGATTTCAGTTACTTAAATGTCATAGCTAAGACACCAGCCTTTGTGTAAGACTGGGAAATTAAAGGATTACGTTCATTAATTCATATTATTTAATATTTACATGTTTTGGCAAGATATTCACTGGTCTAAAAATGTTTGGGCCAGACATGGTGGCTCACCCCTGTAATCCCAGTACCTTGGGAGGCCGAGGCAGGAGGATCATTTGAAACCAGGAGTTCAAGACAGCCTGGGTCCTGCAAAGCCAGACGTTGTGTTTACAAAAAAAGAAATGTTTTTAATTAGCTGGGCATGGTGGCACACGCCCGTAGTCACAGGTACTGAGCAGGGAGGCTCACTCGAGCCCACGAGTTTGAGGCTGGCAATGAGCATTCCAGCCTGGACAACAGAGCGAGACTCCATCTCTTTAAAAAAAAAAAAAAGGAGTTGGTATTTATTAAAGTCACTGCTACCCTTTCAGCAGGCAAAGATCGACTTAAATTCCCACACAGGGGAGGTTTGACTTTCACATATTGCAGGAACCAGGATAGTGTTCTAGTGCACGCTGGCCCGTAACTAATTCACGTGCTCACACAGGAAAGCCACCAAAACGCCTTGGTACTGGACAGTTAAAATGACGTGTTACGGATATATATATATATATTTTTTGAGATGGAGTCTCACTCTGTCGCCCAGGCCAGAGTGCAATGGTGCAATCTCGGCTCGCTGCAACCTCCGCCTCCTGGATTCAAGCAATTCTCCTGCCTCAGCCATCCAAGTAGCTGGGATTATAGGCACCCGCCATCACACCGGGCTTTTTATTTTTTTATTTTTTTATTTTTTTTGTATTTTTAGTAGAGAGGGGATTTTACCATGTTGACCAGGCTGGTTTCAAACTCCTGACCTCAAGTGAGCTGCCCGCCTCGGCCTCCTAAAGTGCTAGGATTACAGGGGTGAGCCACTGTGCCCAGACGGATTCATTTTATTTTTTCACTTTTTGAGACAGAGTTTCACTTTTGTTGTCCAGGCTGGAGTGCAATGGCGCAATCTTGGCTCACCGCAACCTCTGCCTACCAGGTTCAAGCAATTCTCCTATCTCAGCCCCTCAAGTAGTTGGGATTACAGGCATGCACCACCATACCTGGCTAACTTTTTTTTTTATTTACTTATTTTTTATTTTTAGCTGGGATTACAGACATAAGCCAACACACCCAGCTAATTTTGTATTTTTAGTAAAGACAGCGTTTCTCCATGTTGGTCAGGCTGGTCTCGAACCCCCAACCTCAGGTGATCTGCCCACCTTGGCCTCCCAAAGTGCTGGGATTATAGGCATGAGCCACCGTGCCTGGCCCGGATTCATATTTTAACTTAAAGTAATATTTATTATTGTACTCATGAGTAGTTTTTGGCTCCAACAAATTAACCTCATGTGTGTATATCACAAACATCACCCAACAGTGGCCAGAGAAGAAGCCCTGAATCCATCACCGAGGACCCCGAGGCCTCTGGGTGAGTAACAATAGAGAGTCACCTCAGCATTCTTTCAGGTCCACATGTTTTGCACCAGAGCGTTTCATAAGTCGGTATAAAGTATATTGATTTGAGTTTTATCTCCCTTCACTCTTCTTCTCTCGCCTACATTAGCCTGAAGCAGGTATCAGGAAAACTCAAATGTCTGGACCATTTATAAACTGGGTAATAAATTCCTAAATGTGCTACTTACCTGTCTTTGTGTGTGTGTGTGTAATTTTAAAATGGAGACAGAGCCAGTGTTTCTGAAGGGCAATAATATAAGGAAATTAGAAACATATGTTAAGCTATCCTAATCAAACAATTCTGAAACAGCCCATCGAAAACACACTTTTGCAAATTCTGAGGAAAGAAGGCCACTGACTTTCATGTAGACTTTAAATATATGTTTATAATCTACAATTTACTGCTGTGCTCTGGCCTCTAAAACTTTGTATTAATCTTCCATTTTTCTTCTGGTACAGGAACATCCCTCCGTCATTCTTAATATTTCTGCTTTACTGTGGGCTGTCAGGAGTAATTTCCTTGTGGTTAGAGATGCAAATAGCCTCAGCCTTCCTTGGAGGGTCGCCCAGGCCCTGCCTAATCCCTTTTCCGGGGGAAGAGGCTTCGCGCAGATGAGAGACAGAAAGCTCAGCAGCTAAGAAAGGTAGTGTTCAGGGAAGAAATGAAATCTAAAATTCCTTTAGTGGTAGCTGTCATGGTATGTTTTCAGTATGGAGTCCTGCTTAGTACCTCCTGTTAAATGACACACCGTGTGTGGGGCTGGTGCTAATAGAAACATACAGTGCAAGATTCAAGTGCATTGTTTTATCCATGCTCACCCAATAAATGTCATTAGTGAGCACCGTCTCAGCTCCAGACTAACAGAGATTGCACCCCTGGAGCTCCAAGGAAACAAGGTAAGAACTGGCATGCAGTGAAAGGGCTGATCACAGCACACGATCCCAGTATAATCAGGTGAGCATGGGCACAGAGGGTGGTCTTGACTGGGCAGTCACAGAAGGGCATGGACAGGAGACACTGTCTTTCCATGTTGCCTTTCGGTCGTGGTTGATTTTCTGGGGATAAGCCTCGTGGCTCTGTTACCCAGCGAGGAGAAGAAACACTTTTCACCTGGGCTCTTGTCTCAGCGTGTTCTGAGCTAAATCAGTACAGCACATCCTACCACGAGTGAGGATCTCAGGTTTCTCTCATTCTGGTACCCTTGCCTATGAGGCCATCTGACTCATTAGGTTCAAGTGGAAACCCCGAAACCTCCAGAGGAAAAGCTGGAGGGTAACAGCATCCTGGAGCCTTGCTTTCCACGTGGGTCCACTGATCAACAGCAGCAGCACCGCCTGGGAGCTTGTTAGAAATGCAGACCGGCAGCCCCTTCCCAGAACTTCTGAAGCTGAGTCTGCGCTTTAACAAGATCCCCAAGTGATTCTTACGCACAGTGAAGTTCTGAGAAGCACTGACTTAGGGGCATTTATATGTGTGGGAACCAAAGTACTAACCTCCCTACCTGCTAAAGACTGAATGTCTGTGTCTCCCCACATTTGTATGTTGAAATATAAGCCCCAGTGTGATGTATTAGGAGGTGGGGCCTTTGGGAGATGATTAAGTCATGAGGACTGAGCCTTCGTGGATGGGATTAGTGCCCTTATAAAAGGAACCCCAGCGAGCTTCCCCAGCTCCTTCCACCCTGTGAGGACACAGGGAGAAGACAGCCATCTAAGAATCAGGAAGACACCTCACCAGACACCGATCCTGCAGGTGCCTTCATCTTGGACCTCCTATCCTCTAGAACTGTGAGCAATCAATCTTTTCTTTTTCTTTCTCTCTTTTCTTTTCTGACAGGGTCTTACTCTGTCACTCAGGCTGGAGTGCAGTGGTGTGATCACAGCTCAATGCAGCCTTGAACTCCCTGGATCAAGCAACCCTCTTACCTCAGCCTCCCAAGTAGCTAGGACCACAGGTGTGCACCACCAGACCTGCCTAATTTTTTTTATTTTTGTATAGATGGGGTCTTACTATGTTGCCCAGGCTGGTCTTGAACTCCTAAGCTCAAGTGATCCTCCCATCTTGGCCTTTCAAAGTGTTGGGATTACAGGCATGAGCCACCACACCTGGCTGCGAAATCAGTTTCTGTTGTTGGTAATCTACGGATTGTACGGTATTGCTATAGCAGCTCCAATGAACTAAGATACTACCTTCCTCAACTTCACACACATACCACTGAGGTGCCCTTCTCAGATTCTCAAATATTGCCTTGCTGTAAGGAGAGAGGGATTTGAGGAGAATGCCACAAGGAGGAAGTGAGTGAAGCAGGTGGCTCTCAGGCAGGAGCCGCCTCTGAGGGGACCTTTGCTCCATGGCAAAGGTGAGGTGGGTAGCACATCATCTAGAAATTCTCACAGTCGACAGGGCTGGAGATGCAGGGATCATTTGTCCTAGTAAATCCCCCGGAAGAGGAATCCCCGACCCGCTTAATGGAGACCACTTCTCTTCCACCAGAGATAAGAAAGCTGTTTTTATGTTGTGAAGTTCAACCCTGGCTGCCCTTGACAGTCACCTGGAAGCTTAAAAAGATACAGTGTCTGGTCCCCCCTGCAAAGACTCTTCTTTCAAACAAATTGGGGCCAGAAATCCTTATTATTATTATTATTAATTATTGTTATTATTGAGACAGGGTCTCTCTTTGTTGCCCAGGCCAGAGTGCAGTGGTGTGATCACAGCTCACTGCAGCCTGGAACTCCCGGGCTCAAGTGATCCTCCCACCTCAACCTCCTGAATAGCTGGGACTACGGGCATGCTCCACCAAGCCCAGCTAATTTTTGTATATTTTTGTGGAGATGGGGGTCTCACTTTGTTGCCCATGTTGGTTTCGACTTCTTGGCCTCAAATGATTCTTCCTCCTCAGCCTCCCAAAGCACTCAGATGATTCTAATGGATAGGCCGGGGCTGAAAACCACTGAGGACAGGAAACTCTTAGAAAATGAGAGCTGTTGGAAGATCCTGGGCCCTACTGTAGCTGCTTCCTTCCTACTTCCGGCCTCTTTTCCTTTCTCTCCCCTAACTCCCACCTGGCAAAGCTGGAAATGACAAGAGATGGGGGAGGGGCAGAATGACCCCATATGCAGAGGAGTGTCCACCACTCCAGGTCCCAGCAGCCGTCTACCGTGGCTATAGGTGAGAGGCGCTTCGGAAGGGAAAGGCCATCCCAGCTCCCTGGGAGGCCTGCTGTGGGGTATTCTCTGCCAGTGCTGGGCCCGGGTTGCTCAATTTATAACCAGGGAGAATGACAGGAACTGTCTGGAGCTCCACTCCCAGACAATTTGTTACTTACCTCTTTATCTTCAGCTATTTGTTTTTCAAATTTCCTCTTAAACCCCTTCATCTCCATTTTACACCTTCCTGTCATAGTCCTTGCAGTGATTTCTCATTTTGTAAGTTCCTAGCAGTTGCCTGAATGACACAAATTTGTTATTTTGATTTTTTGATTTGACCAATTTGGACTGAAATTTTAAGCTAACCCATGCATCAAAAGCCACATATGTGCACATACGTAGGGCGTGTGTGTGCGTGAGGGTGCAGCCACAGCATGGATGGGAGCCAAGGCATTTTCATATAATGTCACTTTCCAGTGGGTGTGGAAGCCGAGCTTGTCGGCACGGGCCACTGTGCAAGATGCTGTCTAAACTCAGTTAATTAGACAAATCCCTGTGTTCAATAAACGTAAATGTGTGACTTAATGGACTTAGAGAATTTACAGCCCCTGCACCCCAAATTTCCCTACTTTAGCTATCCAGGTATCAGGAGATTGGAGGCAGAGGCAGACATTAAGCCCCTGTTCGAGACTCTGTTTTTGCCTATTTGGTTAGGAGCTATGCCTTCAAGGTATGAGACCCAGAAGAGGCAACCTGGGGAAGCCCCATGGGTCCTGTGAGGACCAAAAGACATCTAGAGGTGGGTGGAGAGGGTGCCCAAGGACTTTTTTTTTTTTTTTTTTTGGCTTCGGCTTTGGCTTTTTTTAGGGCCAAACCTGGATCAATCCCCACGGCCCTAGCAGAATGCTGAGTACATAAAGGGCAAGTGAATGACTGGTCAGGAATAAATGGACAGTTACACACAGGACAGACATGGAGCAGTGTCCCAGTGTTTGAAGCCTCTGGCTGACACCGCCCCCCTGCCCATCTCCTCCCAGACTCTAGACAGCACCTTGTGGGTGCGAACACCAGGGAAAGCCTCCCTGCGCCCCCCGTTCCCGCCTCCAGGTCATCTGCCCAGGCTTGTCACAGCTGTGCACTGAGCCTTGACACCCAGGGCCCATATCACTTAATTATCAGGACTGAGACAGCCTAAGCAAGATAGGGCGACCCTGTCTCCACAAAAGAAAATTGTAAAATTAGCCAGGCCTGGTAGTGCACGCCTGTAGTCCCAGCTACTTAGGAGGCTAAGGTGGGAGGATTGCTTGAGCCAGGGAGTTGGAGGCTCCAGTGAAGTATGATCATGCCACTGCACTCCATCCTGGGCAACAGAGTGAGACCCTGTCGCCAAAAAGAAAAACAGAAAAAAAAATTAAAAATGATAAAAAAAAGTTGTTTAAATGGACCAAGAACGGAGGCCACCTGTGTCAATGTGGCTTAAATGTTTTAGGAAATGCTTCTGGGAAGAGAAGGGGCAGAGGCAGGCTGAGCTAGAGGATTTTATCTTTCAGGCCCTCTTGCTGCTTAATTCAACAATTCAACACGACAGAAGGAACTTGTTTTCTTAGGAACCAGGGCTGCCTGGCTTTCTTAGGAAGCAGAGCAAGAAACTTCAGACATGCTATGGGACAGAAGGAGCAAGAAAAACAAAGAATAAGGCCGGGCGCGGTGGCTCAAGCCTGTAATCCCAGCACTTTGGGAGGCTGAGACGAGCGGATCACGAGGTCAGGAGATCGAGACCATCCTGGCTAACACGGTGAAACCCCGTCTCTATTAAGAAATACAAAAAACTAGCCGGGCGAGGTGGCGGGCGCCTGTAGTCCCAGCTACTCGGGAGGCTGAGGCAGGAGAATGGCGTGAACCTGGGGCGGAGCTTGCAGTGAGCTGAGATCCGGCCACTGCACTCCAGCCTGGGTGACAGAGCGAGACTCCGTCTCAAAAAAAAAAAAAAACAAAGAATAGCTGAGAACAGGATCTGGGTCAAGACACAGGAACCCAGGGTCTAGAAATCTCCAAGTTTCTACTGGAGGAATGAAGCTGGGTGCTGTAGACACACAGATGCAGGTGGTTTGTCTTCCCTCCATAGTGAAATCATTTAGGATTCTGCAGATGCTGCTTTCAAAGATCTGCAGAGGCTCCCAGGAAAACTGTTTCAAACTACTATCTACTTTGGAGATTAATAATTTAAGTTGTCAAGAAGATAAAACTTTTTTTTTTCTTTTTTTTTTTTGAGACAGCGTCTCGCTCTGTTGCCAGGCTGGAGTGCAGTGGTGTGATCTTGGCTCACTGCAACCTCCGCCTCGCGGGTTCAACCGATTCTCCAGCCTCAGCCTTCTGAGCAGCTGGGACTACAGGCACACATCACCACGCCCAGCTAATTTTTGTATTTTTAATAGAGACAATGGGGTTTCACCATGTTGGCCAGGATGGTCTCGATCTCTTGACCTCGTGTTCCGCCCACCTCGGCCTTCCAAAGTGTTGGGGTTACAGGCATGAGCCACTGCACACGGCCCATAAAACATTTTTAAGAATAGAATTGCTCTCATAGATGAAAGCACAGTTTCAAAAGATGGATCCATGAGCTTTAAGCAAAGGAAGCCTTGTACACGGAGAGGAGAGGGGAGCCATGATCTTACGTGGGCCCAGGCTGGGAAGGTTACATCTCTGCTGCCCAAGAATTCGCACTCGTGAAATAAAGTGTTTTGTTTTGCTCTCAAGAGCAGGCCTGAGTGGGAAGCTGCTAAGAACTCACTACAGAGGATGCTGGTCACGAGAGAAGGGACTTGGGCTGTCATCCTAAGGAGGTGGCCCCGGTGACTGTTCTTCTACCAGACCTACATTTATAGTCACAGAGGGCGTGAGAGAACAGCCTGAGATGTCCCCCAGTCTGGCAGTCGAGGGCATTTCTTTGATGTTCCTGAATTGTGGGGAAGCCTAGAAGAGAGCAGAGGGAGGTGATGTGACCTCTGTGCCCTGGGAGCCTCTCTATTTCACAAGTTTGTTCCCAGGTCCGTGGACCAATGTGCAAAGCGCCTGTAGGCATTATTACCCGGGAGTTATTCTGAGCCCCACAGTGAAGGATGCGGGTCCCTCAGAATGTCCGGCAAAGTAAAGCAAACTTCCTGGAGTCCATCCTTGTCCTCTGGACTTTGTCTTTTCTACCAAAAACAAGCCAGACAGATTCAGCATCGTACAAACGTATCCTCCATTTACTGGGTTAGCAACTTGAAGCCCATCGACAAAGTTCTGGACTATCCTCAGGGACACGAAGAAAGACTCAATCATGTTCTCTGACCTTCGCAGATAATAGTTTCTCTAGCTAGAGGAAGAAAGCCACTGAAAAGGAAATTGGGTACACAGGTACAATTAGACTGCACAGAGGTCACGAGACAATAGAATGGAAAGCGCTATCCTCCTTTTGTGCATACCCATGACCCTTCATAAAATAGTCACAAATATCTCATGATGTTGTTATTACACTCTCATTATCTGGAAGAACAGGTCATGTGTGTATGTATGTGCCATGTGCCTCATTATCGGAACCTGTTTCTGTGTCTTCCTCTAACTCTACCATATGAGTATCAGTGGGAGGTAGAGACTTCCTCCCACTATAAAAACTGAAAATCTGAGATATTTTCTCAGCCTTCCTTTCGTCAGAGCATAAGCATGTCACCAAGTCTCAGTCAATCAAATGTAACCCATCTGGACTTTTTGTCTCTGAAGAAGCAGAGAAAGAAGGTGGCCAAGGCACCCACATCTCATCTCCAGAGACACTGTGGCTGCCATGCCTCTGACTGCTCCCACTGTCCAGAGCTCATGATTACTGACAAAAGCACCAGAATCATGTGATCTAAAGTGGTAGACACAGTGTATTCATAGGACTGTTAGTAGCCTGACCTTTTTTTTTTTTTAATAAGGTTATGAAAATTTAACCTCCCTCTCTTCCTCCATTTTCTGAGACTGGATCTCTTGCTTCCATGGCAATTTGGTGAGTTACTAAAAACTCTTCCAGAAAATTGTTTTTCTGGTTGGATGAGAATTAGTTTCTGTTATTTGCAACTTAGACTGGATAGATATATCACATAAAATACAGCAAGTTAAAAAGTATTAGGTGGTGATAAAACTAGGATTTTAAAAAACAATTTCTACTTCTGAACAAAGCAAAGTGAATAGGAGCAAGATTTGTCCTCTCACTTTAGGCCAACTAGAAAACTGGATAAAATAATGAAACAATATCTTTACACACTAGACAACAGGTAGTGCAAGACTGTAATCTCAGAAAAGGAATAAGATGCGCCCTATTATTGTATAAGCTTATTGCCTAGAGGTAGTTTCCAGCCCACAGCATATGGAGGAGAAACCCACAGAGAGCCCAATAATCTTGAAGACTAGAGAAGATAGTTCTCATAGTTCAGAGAGGTCAAGATGGCTAGAATGTGTGGGACAGGGTACTAGAGAAAAGAGAGCTGCACAGAGAGAGCTCTGGAAATCTGTAGAGGGGTCCTCCTAAAGTTTTGACTGAGAACCAACCTGCATATACATGAGAAAAAGACCAGGAAAAGAACCACCTAAAAGGAGCAGACAAAACAATTAATGAAGTGCAGGCAGGAGTGGAATAGCTTGTACTCCCTCCAGCCAGAGTGGAAAGACCTTGTAAACATGGGTCATCATTTAGAATCCTCAGAAGGGCATCGTCTTAGCAGTGGGGTTACATTAGCCCTGGGCCAAAAGATAGACTAAAACCACCCTAACAGAGCTTAAGAGCAAGTCTCAAAAGAAAAATATATATATTCAAAAGAATACAACAAAGTCTAGTGCCCAGAAACAAATTCAAAATGTCTGGTACCAAATAAAAAATTCCCAGGTATGCAAAGCAGCAGAAAATTATAATCAAAAATGAAAAGAAAAAATTCAATATCACAGGCCCCCAAATGACAGACATAATGGATGTCAAAGACATTAAAAGAGCTTTTATGAATCTGTTCCTTATATTCAAGAAGGCAGAGGAAAACATCGCCATATTGATGACAGAAATAAAATACATGTTTAAAAACATATCTAGAGGTTAAAAAAAAACTGAATTAAAAAACACATTGGATGAGATTACCAGTAGATTACACACTGCAGAGGAAAAGATTAGTAGTCTTGAAAACATAGTATATAAATTATTCAAAATGAAGCACAGGAAAAAAAGACAAATTAATAAAGCATCCGTTACCTGTAGGATGTTTGACATATGTGTGATTGGAGTCCCAGAGAGGACAGAGAATGAGACAGGAAAAAAATGGAAAAAATAATGGCCCCAAATGGTCCAAACTTGACTACAGGTTCAAGAAACCCAACAAACACCAATGAAATAAATAAACCCATGTCAGAGATTGTCACATGCAAACTGATGAATACTAGTAATAAACAGAAAAATTTTAAAGTAGCCAGAGGAGAAAAGATACATCATGTTCAGTGGAACAAAGATAAGAATAACAGCAGACTTTATGTTCGAAATTATGTAAGCCATAATGTAATGGAAATATTTTTTTTAAACTGGAAAAAAAAAAAAAAACCCATACCTGTCAACCTAGGTTTCTTTTTCCAGCAAAAATATTCTTCAAAATCAAAGCAAATGAAGACTTTCTCAGCAAACAGAAGCTGAAAGAATTCACTGTAAACAGGTTTGCACTACAAAACTAAAGTTAAAGGAAATTTTTTCAGGCATAAAGAAATATCTACATTCATTCCTTTGATAAACTCATCCAGTTTTATGACTTTTAAATAGTATCATTAACCTAACAACTGCTAAGTTTATATCTCCAGCTTCAAACTCATCCCTGAACTCTATATTGATGCATACAACTGCCTGTTCAACATCTCAACTTGAGCATTTAATAGCATCACAGACTTTACTGTGTCCCAAACTGAATATCTAACTTCCACCCACAATCTTCACCATCTGAACAAATGACATTATCCTTGAAGTGTCTCGGGCCAAAAACCCTTCAAAGTATATCCTGAATCTGACCATTTCTTTATGTTAAAAAAAAAATTTATAGATACATAATAGTTGTACATATTTAGGGAGAACATGTGATATTTCAACATAAGCATATGATGTGTAACGGACAGCATAATTGGGATATCCGTCACCTCAAATATTTACCTTTTCTTTTTGTTAGAAGCATTCCAATTCCAATCCTCTAGTTATTTTGAAATATACAATATTATTATTAACTATATTCACCCTATTGTAATACCAAACCATAGCTCTTATTCCTTCTATATAACTGTATTTTGTACCCATTAACAAAGCCTTCTTTATCTCCCCACTCCCCACTACATTTCCCAGCCTCTTGTGACCATCATTCTACTTTTTACCTCCACAAGATCAATTTTTTTAGCTCCCACACATGAGTGAGAGTATGTAATATTTGTCTTTCTGTACCTGGCTTATTTCACTCAACCTCATGTCCTCCCATTCTATCCATGTTGTTGCAAATGACAGGATTTAATTCTTTTTATGTCTGAGTAATATTTCATTTTGTATATGTACTCTTTTTTTATTCATCTATTGTAGCCACTTAAGTTGATTGCATATCTTGGCTGTTGTGAATAGTGCTGCAATAAACATGGGGCACAGATATCTCTTTGACATACCGAGTTATTTTATTTTGGCTACATACTCAGCAGTGGAATTGCTGAATCATTTAATAGTTACACTTTTAGTTTTTTGAGGGACCTCCATACTGTTTTTCACAATGGCTGTAATAATTTACACTCTCACCAACAGTGTATGAGCATTCCTTTTTCTTCACATCTTCACCAGCATCTGACACTTTTTGTCTTTTGGCTAAAAGCCATTTTAACTGAGGTGAGATGATACCTCATTGTGGTTTTGATTTTCATCTCCCTGATGATTAGTAATGTTGACCATTTTTAAATATACCTATTGGCCATTTATAAGTTGTCTTTTGAGAAATGTCTGTTCATATCTTTTGCCCATTTATATATATTATTTTTTGTGATTGAGTTGTTTGAGTTCCTTATATATTCTGGTTATTGTTCCCTTTTCAATTGAACAACTTGCAAATATTTTCCTCCCATTCTGTAGGTTGTCTCTTTACTTTGTTAGTTGTTTCCTTTGCTGTGTGGAACCTTTTTAGCTTGATGTGCCCTCATTTGTCCATTTCTGCTTTCGTTGCCTGTGCTTATGAGGTTTTACTCACGAAATCTTTGCCCAGACCAATGTCCTGGAGGATTACCCCAACGTTTTCTCCTAGGAGTTTCATAGCTTCAGGTCTTAGATTTAACTTTTTAATCCATTTTTATTTTATTTTTGTATATACTGAGAAATATGGGGTCTCGTTTTATTCTTCTGCATATGGACATCCAGTTTCCCCAGCACCACTGATTGAAGAGCGTGTCCTTTCCCCAATGTATGTTCCTGGCACCTTTGTCAAAAATTAATTGGCTGTAAATATGCAGGTTTATTTCTGGGTTCTCTAATCTGTTCCATGGGTCTACGTGTCTGTCTTTATGCCAGCACTCTGCTATTTTAGTTAGTGCAGCTTTGTATTATGTAGGTAACATGATACCCCAGCTTTGTTCTTTTTTTTTTTTTTATCAGGATTCCTTTCACTACTTGGAGTCTTCTACAGTTCCATATAAATGTTAGGATTGTTTTTTCCTTTATGTTAAGAATGTCATTGGTATTTTGATAGGGATTGCATTGAGTCCATAAATTGCTTTGGGTAGTATGGATACTTTAACAATATTATTTCTTCCAATCCATGAACATGGAATCTTTCCGTATTTTGGTGTCCGCTTCAGTTTCTTTCATCAATGTTTTATAGTGTTCATTGTAGAGATCTTTCACTTCTTTGATTAAGTTTATTCCTAGATATTTTATTTTATTATCATTATTATTTTTTTTTTTTTAGAGGTGGGGATCTCACTCTGTCACCCAAGCTGGAGTGCAGTGGAGTGATTACAAGTAGCTGCAACCTTGAACTCCTGGGCTCAAGCGATCCTTTTGCCTCAGCCTCCTGAGTGGCTAGGATTACAGGTACAATCTGTGGGTCTGGCTCTTTTATTTTATGTGCAGCTATGGTAAATGGAATTGCTTTCTTGGTTTCGTTTACAGATAGTTCACTGTTGGCATATAGAAATGCTACTGATTTGTATGTTAATTTTGTATCTTGCAATTTTATTAAATTTACAGTTCTAATAGTTTTTTGGTGGAATCTTTAGGTTTTTCTAAATATAATATCATGTCATCTGAAACAACGATAATTTGATATCTGCCTTTCTCATTTGGATGTCCTTTCTTTCTTTCTCTTATTTAATTGCTCTGGCTAAGACTTCTAGAACTACGTTGAATAAAAGTGGTGAAACTGGGCATCCTTTCCTTGTTCTAGATCTTAAGGAAGGTTTTCAGTTTTCCCTGTTCGGTATTATATTAGCTGTGGGTTTGTCAAATATGGTCCTTGTTGTGTTGAGGTATATTCTTTCTATATGTAGTTTGCTGAGAGCTTTTATCCATTTCTTCTACTTTTTCCAACTTATTGGCATATAGTTGCTCATAATAGTCTGTGATGATCCTTTGAATTCCTGTGGTAACAGTTGTAATGTCTCCTTTTGTCTATAATTTTATTTGGGCCTTCTCTCTTTTCTTCTTAGTATAGCTAAAGGTTTGCCAATTTTGTTTACCTACTGTTTTTTTCAGTTTCAAATTTTATTCATTAACTGAAAAGGTAGACAAAATGTTTATTTCAAATTGAATTGAAATTTATCTGAAACAAGTAACTTATTTCAAGTAACTTATTGTACAGTCCATTATCCATTTAAAAATATTTTTTCTTCCAAAAAACTGCATTGAAAGACTAAAAACTTCTTTTACACTGCATAAAAGCGAGATGCAGACTTCTGATGTAAATTTATTTAACTGTCAACTTCGACGATAAAGATGAGAGGTTCCCATCTTTCACAAGGGTTCACAGTTCCATTAAATGATACAAAAAAATCTTCTGTTTTCCTCCGATACAAATTCAAAGCCTCCATTCATGTTTCTGACAGCAGTACCACAAACTCGATGCTGATAATAGGTTACTTCTTTTTCTTTCCTTTCCTTTTTTTCTTTTCCTCTCCTTATTGAAGACTTTGGTCACCACCTCCTGTTTTTTGTGTCCTCCTTTTTAGTTTCGGTGTTATTTCTGCTGCATACAACATTACTGACTTACATGACAGGAACTGTACAAGGCAGAGGCCGCCATCTTCCTGTTTGAGCTGGACCCGGACTCTGTCTCTGTATTGGACATCATGATTCCATTCTCTAGAGTACATTTTATTTTTCTCAAGAAATACATTAAGTCCAACTTCTGAACACACATCTTGAATCTCTGTAGCTGTAGGATTTTCAACAGCCTCACTTACGGGGATTCGCCTTCCCTCTGTGATGGTCTTACTACTTAAATAAGCAGGATAGATACAAATAAACCTGTCCTGGTTGGCCGGGAACCATGCGGCAGTTAAAGCCATCTTCACAAGAGTCCAAACAGCAACCTTGTTTACCTATTTTTTTAAAAAAACATTTTTTCATTGATTTTTTGTAATTTTCTTTAGTCTCAATGTTTTAATTTCTGCTCTGGTCATAAATTTTTCTAGTAATTTTGCCTTTGGTTTGCTCTTGCTTTTCTAGTTAGGTTATTTATTTGAAGTCTTTCTGTATTTTTAATATAGGTGTTTATTGCTGTAAATATTCCTCTTTATATTGCTTTTGCTATATCACAGGTTTGGGTATGGTGTTTCCATTTTCATTTGTTTCAGGAAATGTTAAAATTTCCTTTTTCATTTCGTGACCAGTGGCCATTCAGGAGCATGTTCAATTTCCATGTATTTGTATGGTTTTCAAAGTTCCTCTAGTTATGGATTTCTATTTTTATTCCATTGTGGTCAGAAAAGATACTTGATATAATTTTAATTTTTTAAAATTATTTGAGACTTGTTTTGGGACCTAACATATGGTCTATCCTCAAGAAAGTTCTGTGTGCTGAGGAGAAAAATGTGTATTCTGAAGCTGTTGGATAAAAATGTTCTGTATATGTCTATTAGGTTTGATTTGTCTGTAGTGCAGATCAAGTTTCATCTTGCTCTGTCGCCCAGGCTGGAGTGCAGGGGCGCGATCTCGGCTCACTGCAAGCTCCGCCTCCCGGGTTCACGCCATTCTCCTGCCTCAGCCTCCCAAGTAGCTGGGACTACAGGCGCCTGCCACCTCGCCCGGCTAATTTTTTGTATATTTAGTAGAGATAGGGTTTCACTGTGTTAGCCAGGATGGTCTCAATCTCCTGACTTGGTGATCCGCCCACCTTGGCCTCCCAAAGTGCTGGGATTATAGATGTGAGCCACCGCACCCAGCTGAATATGATTGTTTAGTAAGGTAAATGCATCAGGTGTCTGGGCTATCAAAATAAAATAGAAAATTGCTGCCGTATGTGTAGGATCAAAACCAAGGCTGGTGGCTTTAGCGCCTTGCATATAATGCTCAACAAAATGTTAATGTTGATCAGCCTCTGACATCATTCACTTTTCACCCCACCCAAATCTGACTTCTGCCCCTCCATTAAACCAGCTCTCACCCTGGTCACCAGTGAGATGCTTTTTCTTTTTTTCCATGATCTCATGGCTGCATACATAGATCTCTCCCTCCCTGGGTGATATGGAGGATGTTGAGGAGTCCATATCACCCCTCTGATGGAGGAGTCCGTACCACCCCTCTGTCCTGGATTCCTCCTGCAGTTCAGCCACGTCTCATCACGCTCTTTTGTGGACTTCTCCACTCACCCTTTCAATGTTGGCGTTCCCCAAAGTTCTGTCTTCTTTGCTTCTGAGAAACAGGAAATTATTGTGGATCACCCCAGGTCATTCTCTAGTCTAATACCTTGAGAAGTGTGCTGGGTGTTTCTGCTAACTGAACCTAACAGATTCCCGTATCAGAATGCATTTGGAAAGTGAGAAGGCATTACATATTAAACATCAGGCATCCACAACTCCCTAGAATTTCCATCACTTCTTTGGACTTTATAAGGATCCTCTCATCTCAATTTTCCACCTTGAGGATCTTACTCAGTCTGGAGAAAGTCTAGAAATGTGTAAGAGAAGTTTCTTCTCTTCTCATGAGAAGCATGTGGTCAGAGAGGTCATCCTGGAAGCAACAGACTGAAGAGGTTCTTTGAAAACAAAATTTAGGCCAGGTGCAGTGGCTCACACCTGTAATCCCAACACTTTGGGAGGCCAAGGCAGGCAGATCACCTGAGTTCAGGAGATCGAGACCAGCCTGGCCAACATGGCAAAACCCCATCTCTACTAAAAATACAAAAATCAGCCGGGTGTGGTGGTGCATGCCTGTAGTCTCAGCTACTCAGGAGGCTGAAGCACAAGAATGACTTGAACCCAGGAGGTGGAGGTTGCAGTGAGCCAAGATCATGCCACTGCACTCAGCCTGGGCAACAGAGTAAAACTTGGCTCAAAAAAAGAAGAGAAAAGAAAATTTAAAGCTGGCGTGGTGGCTCACACCTGTAATCCCAGCACTTTGGGAGGCTGAGGCGGGTGGATCACCTGAGGTCAGAAGTTTGAGACCATCCTGGCCAACATGGCAAAAACCCCTTCTCTACTAAAAATACAAAAATTAGCCAGTTGTGGTGGTGGGTGCCTGTAGTCTCAGCTCCTTGAGAGGTGAGGCAGGAATTGTTTGAACCTGGGAGGCAGAGGTTGCAGTGAGCCGAGGTTGCGCCACTGCGCTCCAGGCCGGGCAACAGAAGGAGACTCCATCTCAAACAGGAAAAGAAAAGAAAATTTAAAAACACAGAGGAGGCCATTTTCCATGGGAAGTGTTTTTCCACTTAGTTTCTTATAGTCGACATTACTTTCAACGCCTTTGAGTGCAGCAGCCTGCCTTGCTCCTGATGGCCAGGGAGCAAATAAAAAGCCAGCCCTTTGTAAATTATGACTTTCTACACACGTGTCAGGAAGCTTTTGTATGGACCATTGTTCAGTTTAAAAAATATTTAAAACCCTTTTTTTATTCACTTAGCCATTAAAAATCAGAGTAGAGACCGGGCGCGGTGGCTCACACCTGTAATCCCAGCACTTTGGGAGGCTGATACTGGCAGATCACGAGGTCAGGAGATCAAGACCACGGTGAAACCCTGTCTCTACTAAAAATACAAAAAATTAGCCAGGCACGGTGGCAGGCGCCTGTAGTCCCAGCTACTTGGGAGGCTGAGGCAGGAGAATGGTGTGAACCCAGGAGGCAGAGCTTGCAGTGAGCCGAGATCGCATCACTGCACTCCAGCCTGGGCGACGGAGCGAGACTCTGTCTCAAAAAAAAATCAGAGTAGAAAACATAACATTTTAGGGATAAAAATAGAAAAAATGGTATTTCAATGCTCTTTTTCATGTTTGTTTCCTATGTTAATTGAAAAGGCATCTGGCCTATGAACCATGTATGAAGTGGGACCATGAGGTATGGGGGACTAAAATGTACCATCTGAAGGATGATTTGTGAAATTTGAGAATGAATCACAGGACTCCCCTTGGGTCTTTAATCCACTATCAAGCTCCAGTTGACTATTCCTTGTGTTACCAGGTAGGAGGAGCTCTATCTAAATGGCAGGCTGATTCTGTTAGGCTGTGTTTCTTCTTTAGTGAGAAGTCAAAATCAATCCATCTGCCTTTAAATCCACTGATCGAATCAAGAGAGCTTGAAACTGATAACCAAGAGGGAGGGGGAATGTATACCCAGATGCAAGAAATTAACCAGATGCTGGAAAGGATATCAGGCATGTCCAGTGAAACAGAAAAATAACAGAGGAAGCTCCCAATAATTCTCAGGGAGAGGAAGAAACTCAGGCGTTTCTATACCATTGCACAAATCAAGGCAAGTAGATAAAAATTAAATTGAGATTTTTAAAAAGAGAGGAATTCTACCCCATAGATAGGGTTGAGAAATGAGACTTAACAAAGGAATATGGCAATAGAAGGTTGCATGTTTTCTCCAGACATAAACACTTAATAAAAATGCTACGATGTGGGTATAGACAAACGAATTCTAAAGTTGATAGAGAGAGGCAAAAGACCTAGAATAGCCAATACAATATTTAAGGAAAAAACTCCAAGCTGGAAGACTGACACTACCCAAGTTCAGGACTTACTATAAAGCTACAGTAATCAAGACGAGGTAGTATTGGTAAAAGAATGGACAAATTGATCAATAGAACAGAATAGACAGCCCAGAAATCCACATAAATATAACCAACTGATCTTTGACAAAGGAGCAAAAGCAATAGAGTGGAGAAAGGATAGTGTTTTTAACAAATGGTGTTGGAAGAACTAGACATTCACATGCAAAAACACTTAATCTAGACACAGATCTTACACCTATAGAAATTAACTCAAAATAGATCACAGTCCTAAATGTAAAACACAAAACTATAAACTTCTAGAAGATAACATAGGAGAAAATCCAGATAACCTTGGACATGGTGATGACTTTTTAGATATAGCCCTAAAGGTATGATCCACTAAAGAGATAACTGGTAAGCAGGACTCCATTAAAATTAAAAACCTCTGCTCTGTGAAAGACAATGTTAAGGGAATGAGACTAGCAACACACTGGGAGAATATACATGGCAAAAGACACATCTGAAAAAAAGGACTATTATTCTAAACATACAAGGAACTCTTAAAACTCAACAGTAAGAAAATAACCCAATTTAAAAATGGGGCCAGGCATGGTGGCTCATGCCTATTATCCCAGCACTTTGGGAGGCCGAGGCAGGCGGATCACTTGAGGTCAGGGGTTTGAGGCCAGCCTGGCCAACATGGTGAAACCCTGTCTCTACTAAAAACACAAAAATTAGCTGGGCGTGGTAGAGGGTGCCTGTAATCCCAGCTACTTGGGGGGCTGAGGCAGGAGAATGGCTTGAACCCAGGAGGCGGAGGTTGCAGTGAGCCAAGATCATACCACTGCACTCCAACCTGAGTGAGACTTTGTCTCAAAAAAAAAAAAAAAAAAAAAAAAGAGCAAAAGACGTGAACAAATACCTCACCAAAGAAGAAGGTATACAGATGGCAAATAAATATGAAAAGATGTTCAACATCATATGTCATTAGGGAATTGCAAATTAAAACAATGACATACCTATTAGAATGACCAAAATCCAAAACACTGAGAACACCAAATTATGAAGAGGAAGTAGAGCAACAAAAGCTGATTCATCGCTGGCGGGAATGCAAAATGGTACACCTGCTTGGGAAGACAGTGTGGCCATTTCTTACAAAACTAAACACAGTCACCGTATGATCCACCAATCGTGGATTGTTTCTTGGTATCTACCCAAGTGAGTCTGCAAACTGATGTCCACACAAAAACCTGCACCACTGAGGTTGCGCCAGGGCACTCCAGCCTGGCTAACAGAGCAAGACTCTGCCTCAAAAAAAAAAAAAAAAAAAATACATAGAGAAAACTTAAATGTACATTACTAAGTGGAAAAAAAAAAAAAAGCCTACCTGAAAAGGCTGCATACCATGATTCCAACTATATGACATACTGGAAAAGGGAAAACTCTGGAGACAGTAAAATAATCAGTGGTTGAAGGTAGGGAGGGCTGAATAGGTGAAGCACAGGGAATTTTTTTATGGCCATGACACTATTCTGTATGGTGCTATGATGGAGGATAGATGTCATTACACATTTGTCCCAATCCATAGAATGTACAGCACCAAGAGTGGATCTCAGTGTTAACTATGGACTTTGGGTGATAATGATGCATCAGTGTAGGTTAATTGATTGTAACAAATGAATCACTCCGGTGGGGTGGTAAGTAGTAGTAGAGGCTGTGCCTGTGTAGGGGTAGGAGGTATATGGGAAACTTCTATACTTTCCATTCAATTTTGCTATGAACCTAAAACTGCTCTCAAAAATAAGGCCTATTAAAGAAAATATCCTGCAGTATGGCAGAAGCTAAACACTAGTAGGGAAATCACTAAACCTGAGAAGAGGCAGATGACAGAGAGCGTTTGGGTGATGGGACTGTAGAAGAGAGGGAGGCCAGAGGGAATCCTACAAAAGAAGGCCTGGCCACAGCACATGTGTAGCTAGCATTTTTTCCCTCCTGGCACAGAACTGGTGCAGAAACAAGACTCAGTGTAAAAGAGGTTTCTGTCCCCCTGCACCATCCTGAAGCTTCATGCAGCTAAAAGCAAGATCCCTGGGAAAAAAATGTCCCTGCCATAGGATATGTCTGCAACAATCTAGGCAGGGAGACTTAAAATTCAGAGAAAATATAGGTAGAATTTTATGGCCAAAGACAATAGAGAAGAGTGTTCAAGACAATTGGGAGGCTTTAATTAATTCTAAGTACTCAAATTCAGTGATCGTGAAGAAGAAATAGTAAAGCTCTGTTTGATTAAATCCAGGCATCCAATAAACTCTTGACCTGCCCTGATGCTAATTCTGGAGATAGGGAAACTGAGTCTGAATTTGTTAAAGATTCCCTGTTTGGTAGGTTGAGGCAGGGCTTAAATCATGGTGTGACTCCCAACTCCTCCTTCTATCCTATCCCACCCCATACTCCTCATTTGAAATGAAGAGAACCTGGTCAGGTGCAGTGGCTCACCCCTGTAATCCCAGCCCTTTGGGAGGCCAAGGCGGGCAGATCACGAGGTCAGCAGATTGAGACCATCCTGGCTAACACGGTGAAACCCTGTCTCTACTAAAAATATAAAAAATTAGCCAGGCATGGTGGCGGGCGCCTGTAGTCCCAGCTACTCGGGAGGCTGGGGCAGGAGAATGGCGTGAACCCGGGAGGCAGAGCTTGCAGTGAGCCGAGATCGCACCACTGCACTCCAGCCTGGGCGACAGAGCAAGACTCTGACTCAAAAAGAAATAAAGATTACTTGATGAACACAAGTGGTAAAGGATGGATCTCAGCCCAAAAGCTCAGGATGAGACTAAGTTGATCGCCCAGTGCCCTGGGCCAAAGGGTACTTTGTAAGATGAGGGCTCACCTGGAAATCAGGTGACCATTCAGAGAGGTTAGCATCATCTTAGTGGGGGAAATGGTGGCGAGAGGATGACACATAGATGCAGTGTGTTTCTGGTTTCTTCTTATGCAATCTGAAAATAACTTCATGAAGCCGAGAAGGAAGATATGAACAGTCAAGCATCCTAATCACATTTATTCTCAACTAATGTGTGCAGACGTCTGTTTCTCGGTGGTTCTCAATACTGACCACACATTAGCCATCTAGGGAGGTTTTTTTTTAAAGACCAGATGCCCAGGTTTGCTTCCTCTAAATTAGAGATTCTCCTACCTTGCTAACTTAGAAAGGTTAGGCTTCCTTCTCTTCCCAACAATGTTTCATTTGCCCAGACTTGCTGGGACAGTGGCAGGTCCAGAATCTCAATAGAAGAGCGATTTAGTGCCCACAATCTGGTTGTTGGTTTGTGCATGTCTGCAGGAGCTGTTTTTCTAGGATTTGCATAATGTTAACATATTGTCAAGGGGGAAAGGGGTAGAAGAGCAGGACTCAGGCCTGTGGCTTAGGAAATCAACCACAGGTTCCACCACTCACCTCTTGAAAAAACTGAAGCTCACCCTACCCCGTAGTAGAAACTTTCCAATCTGGATGAAAACCTAAATTGATCCCAAAGGCAGTATGGCAAATGCCATTTAACTTCTTCCTAAGTGTCTTCTTATAGCACAGTGTCGCCTTTGTGGATACACCGGGCTGCTTCCTGAAATCCTTGCATCTGTTTTTTTATAGTTTGTATTCTTCCTTCTCAGTGGGTATTACCTGTCTGGCCATTGTCTACCAGAAACCCTCTACTCTGATGCTTCTAAGCTGTTGCGAAGTGGAAAAGCAGTTGTGTAACCATGTGAGAAATGTGTCACATGAACATTGAAAAGTGCCCAATAAGAGGTTCTACCTGATGAATCAACTGCAAGCAGCTTGGATGTTCTAGTGCTGATTTTGTCTGCTCAGATATATCCTTGGTTCGTGTTGATATATTCCAGACACTGAGGTTACCACTGAGACCCCCAGATAAAAGAACTTCAATCCAACATTAATTGCCATCGCT
The DNA here is from genome assembly GCF_003255815.1 of Theropithecus gelada. Lineage (NCBI taxonomy): Eukaryota > Metazoa > Chordata > Mammalia > Primates > Cercopithecidae > Theropithecus > Theropithecus gelada. Next base: position 51,889,738 of record NC_037686.1, on the reverse strand, counting down.
CCCATTTTATAAGGACCAACAGCATCAGGGAGGTCAAAAGACATCTTTGTCACTAAAATCCACAATTCAATGGCACTGGCTGAGCCCTGTCAGGGTTCTTAGGTGTCTTTGTAAAGTTCACTTCAGAATGTTAGGCATGTTCAAAGAATTACCAAAAAGCTTAGCCATGATAAGAATTTTTTTTAAATTTACAGAAGCCCAAGAAAATGATAAAATAATGTGATTTTGACTCAACATTTTAAAATACCAGTTTTAGGTAAGGGAAAAAAATCCATTTTTTCTTAAGAAAACAATTTATTACAGGGCACAAGGGAACAATGTTTTTAGAAAGTATTCTGTAAATCTTCTTTTCTTTGACTTTGCTGATTTCAACAGTTCAAGGTCCATTATCGTTGCAATAGCCTATTTTAGCAGAGAGAAAGGATTAAAGGGCAAGCTGTCCCCAACAGATCACTCCCGCTGGTCCTTACCAAGCCAGGTGCTCACTCAGGAAAAGTAACCATACAGGTGTGACACAGGTTTACACTGAAAGGGAAAAAATGAGCAACAATAGGGAACGTCTATCGAGCGGATACTGTGGACGTGTCAAGGACCATGCGGCTTATTGCTCACGACAGCCCCGTTCGGTAAGTGCAGTTCTTATCCTCCATCTGAGGCTAAGGGAAGTTAACTCGCCTGAGGCCACATAAGTGGTTAAGTGACTTTTAGGGCTTCTAAATTCTTAGATCAGAAATGAACAAATGTAAAAGAATGAGGTAGATTTGTAAGTCCTGATTGAAAGGATGTCAACATCATTGTGTTTGGTGAAAAGAGAACATTTTAGTAAAACTGAAGAGTGCATTTTAAAACATCACTGGCCTCCTTTTGATTCCTCTAATATTTCACTATGCAAAGTGGGCACCAGCAGCATGAGCATCCCCTGGGAGCGTGTTAGAAGTGCGTAACGTCAGGCTCACCCCAAACCTCCTGAGTCCGCATCAGCCGTGAACAAGACAGGTGGCTGTGTACTCCTTAAAGTGTGAGAACCCTCTAGCCCGCCAACAGCACTCCCTTTTCTGCACTTGGCTACAATGCACTTCCCGGGATTTATGTGCTCCACTCCCTCTCATTTCCTTCAACTCTGCTTAATGTCACCTCCTTAGAGAGGTCTCCTCTGACTTCCATCTGAAAAGCAGTGTCGTCTGTCACCCTCTATCTGCTTAACATGCTTTATCTTTCTTCATAGCAATGACCAGTACCTGAAATCATAGGCTCGTGTGTTATCTGCTCCTCCTGCTCCAGTGTGGGCTCCGTCAGGGCAGGGACTTTGTACCTCCAGCACATCAGACAGTGGCTGGGTAAAAGCGCTTGATAAATACTTGCAAGAGGGTCTACTTTCTCTGCAGGACTATAGAGCGTGCAAATATCTAATTTAATGGTGGATATCCCTGGTAAGCGGAAAGGGAAAACTGAGGAAAGAGACCTTTTGTAGTTTTTGCAATTTTCAACTTTTACCCTTCTGGAGTTTTTGCAGTTTTTCAAAGGAGTATGCACCATTTTAAATAATTTATTAAACACTTCTCAAATAATTTAACAAACTATCTCAAGATATATCATACCACAAAACAAAGCAGATTACATCCCTTCCTTCTAAAAGATGTTGGCTTTCTTAGTTTCTCCGATTATACTTTAATAAGAAACTATGTCCTTTTAAGGGCCTCTTTGTTTACCCCCAGAAATGTCATTATATTAAGAATTTTACTTTTGAAACTCAGACATTACAACTATACATGTGGACCATGCCTTGCCCCACTAGCAGGCCAGGCCCTAAACAGCCTGCCTTGTTATTGAAGTGGTACAGACCCTCACACTCAGTGTAGAGTTTCCCACAATTGGCAGAGAGATTGAGCAGATTCAAATCAGATTCCACAAAAGAAAACCATCTTTACTGGTGAATCTTTTATTTGGACAAGACAAAAACATCTCCACACTGTTCCCTTTTATACAGAAAGTGGAACATCTCAAATATATTAGTTTTTCTCTTTTTCAACAGAATTCATTTCAATCTGGTCCCAGGAACTGCTTCTCATTTTAGGATTCACGTTTTAGTAACACATATGCACCCATTATAGCCAAAAGAGCATACTGGAAAGAAAACACAATGGAAAATCACTGTGAGGTCTACAAAGAAATTTGGTCTGTAAATGTATTCAGATGAAGTCTGTTAAATACTGGGCTGAGGACAGAATCAAAAGATTACCTCTTCCCCCCATGCCTTGTTCTCTAAATGAGCTGTTCAATGCCACATTATGATCAAAAACCTAAAAATATACTGATGGACTGAAGATCAGACAACGAACAAACACAGCAAATGCTGTGCTTACTCTTACGCAGGTTTCCCATTGTTTGTCAAGTGATTTTTTTAAAAAATATAGATACATGCCTGTAATCCCAGCACTTTGGGAGGCTAAGGCGGGCAGATCACCTGAGGTCAGGAGTTCGAGACCAGGCTGGCCAACATGGTGAAACCCTGTCTCTACTAAAAATATAAAAATGAGCTGGGCGTGGTGGTGCACACCTGTAATCCCAGCCACTAGGGAGGCTGAGGAAGGAGAATCACGTGAACCTGGGAGGCAGAGGTTGCGGTGAGCCGAAATTGTGCCACTGCACTTTAGCCTGGGTGACAGAGCCAGATTCCGTCCAAAAAAAATATATATATATACACACACACACACACACACACACACATTTACATATATATGATATATACACACACATATATACACATATATATTGAGAGAGAAAGAGATACCATTTTTGTTGAAGTTGAGAGGTAAGCATTACTAGTTTATGGGACTACTTTTGTGTGTGTGTGAAAATTTCCATAATAAAAAGCAGCAATTAGATAAATGCCATATTAGAACATGAACACACAGGGGGAAAGTAGCTATTTTAAATAATTAATTTAAATGTTGCTACTTTAAATGACTACATTAATTTGTGGTTAACTATAGATATTCTGCAGGCCTATTAATGGCAACATGTTTTAAGAAGACTGCCTCTTTACAGTTGCACAAATAAAAGCTCCAATATTTAACTAAGTAAACAAATATAGACACACATAAATTCCTACCTTGAATTTTGGATAGTCATTCATTATTATGGTGACCATACCAACATATGGTAAAAACCTAAATTGTGGGATAAAAAGCAAGAGATATAAAAATTGTTTATAACATGATGATGGCAACATCTGAAAATACTATAAATCAGTCTTAGGAAATGAATCGTACGTGGGAATGCCACTGACCGGGGCTGTAAGGATGTATTCAGCCCTGTCTCAAACAGCTTTATTAGTAAGGAGCATCAGCACTGGCAGCCAGGACAAGTTTTCTAAGTAGGCACTTGAGTTGAGATAGTGATGCTGGTTGTCTTCACTTGCTACAATTAAAATAGTTAAGCCACTTATACAAAAAGAATAGGCAACTTTCACAAATCTAGTTTTTATTTAGAAGAGAAGATTCAGATAGCCTATATAAAAACTGCTGTTAGATAAAGCTTTCAAAGCACATGAGTAATGAGTTTGTAATGCAAATAATTATTTTGATTTCCCAGTGCTTGTCAGATATAACAAATAAATGTATTGGGTAGCAAATACAAATGTGAATAGCATAACTTATACTCATATATGATTATGAGCCCAGAGAGAGGAGGTTCAGTGCATAAACCAGCCAATGATTACGCTGACAAAATTAACAGCAATATGTAATCAGATGCACCCAGGTCTCAATCACCTCTGCTCGTGGGAGACAAGGTAACACACCCATAGTACCTTCCAGGCTTTTATACATCAGTAGCTCCATCCTCTCTCTTATCCAAAGTCTTTCACCAGAGTGTCTAGAAAGACAGGATGGACTAACTGGAAGCCCTCCTGGTCCCCCCGGAGATATTCAAGTGAAAATGCAACAAAGAAAAATGGTTAAAGGAGTAGAAAGGAGCCGTAAGCCACAATCTGATTGATAACGCTAAATCTTACAAAACGGTAGCCAGTCTCTCCAGCCTTAAAAAGCTAGTGAGATTTAGGTAAGAGAAAAAAACATTTCTACATCTGTTCAACATAAAACGGGTTGCCGAGAGGGGAAGAATTCCCTTTTTTGGTTTTTAATGAGGACACATTCTCTGTTATGTCAATCAGAAGCAGAACTCATTGCTGGACAACTATACAAAGATGAATACTAAAAGATGTATCACAGAAATGTTTCTAGTTACGAAAAATACGAAATAATCTAAGTGTCCACCAAAAGGGGTTAAATAAATTGGTTAAATAAATTTGTATTCGCAATAAAACAGCTTGTAGCCACTTAAAAAGATATAGATGTAGATTTGACACGAAAAGCTATTTCCAACTTCCTGCTGGGTGAAAAACAATCAAATTCTAAGTAAAATTATATATATGTATAACATACATCTGTACCAGCCCAGAGAGTATCTACAGCATTCCCTGAAATGTTAAACAGTGGTTATCTCTGGGAGACTTTCTTGTAATGGTTATTTAAAATCCACAAATAACTAATCTCTCAGTGAGGATTTACTTTTATTCATTTTTTAAGAACAATTTTTTAAAAATTTTTATTAATAGAGATGGGGTATCCCTATATTACCCAGGCTGGTCTTGAACTCCTGGGCTCAAGTGATCCTCCTGCCTTGGCCTCCCAAAGGTGCTGGGATTACAGGTGTGAGCCACCGCGCCTGGCTGGATTTATTTTTAAACAGATTTGAACCCATCATATAGGTAACTGGGCTCTGTTTTAGATTTTAGGTCTTTAGGAATTTATAAGTTGTATTTGTCTTCACAGGATACTCTAGAACTGCTTAGAACTCTCCTGATTTGTAATTAACGACTCAGCCTATCGATTTAATTTCTTCATTTCTAAGTGTTTTCCATAGACTTCTATATAACTTAAAGGTGAATTCTCACCCTCTTGCTCTTCCCACCACGTCCTTCTTTTCCAGCCAGTTCTGGCCTTCTTTGTACAAGCCTCTATCGTCAACTTCATTATTATCTCCTTTAGTCAGAAATTTGATGTCTCCATTATCTCTGGAAAGCAAAATAATGTCCTCTCAAAAATTATTTTCAGCACAGCATCATTTACAAAAATATTAGTTTACCCAAGACTTTACTGTCAGACAGGAGCATTTAGAAAAACAAAGATAACCTGACCTTTTTTTAATCTAAGATGACTGCTTAGGACAACCATTCAACAGAAGCACAAACCTAATGACCATTTTGTAGACTTCAATTCCAAAACACTCAAGTAACCGTGACAACAAAAAGCACGACCAAGCACAAGGGCAACAATTTGCTTCCAGCACAGCACACAATGAAGAATTCCTTCTCACCACATGGCTTCTGGGAATGACGAATATACTAGGACCTAATATTTGTTTAACCTGTAAACAAGTGTATTCGTGTCATTCATCAGTAGGTAAAATCATGTGAATCACCACTGTGCAATTCTTTCAAGTCCAGATTCGTAATACACAAAAACACTGCTGACAAGGAGCTTTTCCAGGCTCACTTCATTCATTTCAAGTCAGAACAGGCCAGAAGTCAGGACATGAAGCTGGTTTAACAACCTGTGCTGGACTTGAACTGTTTTCATTCTTAGACCTCATGGAACAATTTGGTTTTTTGTTTGTGTGTTTGTTTGTCTGAGATAGAGTCTTGCTCTGTCACCCAAGCTGAAGTGCCATGTGCGATCTCAGCTCACTGCAACCTCTGCCTCCCAGGTTCAAGCGATTCTCCTGCCTCAGTCTCTGAGTAGCTGGAATTACAGGTGTGAGCCACCACACCGAGGTAACTTTTGCACTTTTAGTAGAGGTGGGGTTTTGCCATGTTGGCCAGGCTGATCTAGAACTCCTGACCTCAAGTGATCCACCCGCCTCGGCCTCCCAAAGTGCTGGGATTACAGGCATAAGCCACCATGCCCAGCCTCATAGACCAATTTGTTAACATGGATGATATTCCTCTTCACTCTAGATATAAACTTAATCCTAGACCACACAGATTTGAGCACAAGGTAATTTAAATGCAAGTGTGCTCTAGGCTGTCCTCAGATTTCCTTTTCCTTGCCAAATGCACAATTTGTTACTGCATTATTTCCTTCACCACTGACCACAGTAGCATAAAGTAGAATTTGCAGGGAAACAAGAATCACAAATGGCATAACACCAGTGTGTTAAAGAGACATGTGGGACCCATTTTAAGCATTCTAAACTGGTGCTCAGATAGCCTTGACTCTAGAAACATAATATTGTAGTATTATGGAGCTGTAAAGAGGGTCTTCTTTCAATAAGAGAGACGAAAAAAGAATGCACTATTATAATGTGATAAAATGCCAAAAACCCCCAAAGATTTGAAACCATATTAAAAAGAGCAAGCTGATTTGCAGACACGGTTATAAAGGAAATCAGGATAAAAATCCTGACAGTGTCTCATAATTCATGTAAATTAGAGCAAATAATCATTTCCTCAACTTGGAACAATTGATCATCTTTAGAAATTAATTGTAAGTCAGTGCAAGTACTGTCACATCATGATTGAGGATGCTTCTTCCTCAGGAATCTAACAGGTAGGCATCAAGTAACCGTTAGCACAGGACCAGTGTATCAGCACAGGATGAAACTGGATTGTTCTCATGTTTAGAGTAATGTGAAGTGAATAAGTATCCATATCTGTGGGGTACACTTGTGAAGAAGCAGTAAATGGGCCAGGCGCGGTTACTCACGCCTATAATCCCAGCAATGTGGGAGGCTGAGACGGGTGGATCACCTGAGGTCAGGAGTTTGAGACCAGCCTGGCTAACATGGCGAAAACCCATCTCTACTAAAAATACAAAAATTAGCCAGGTGTGGTGGCACGTGCCTGTAATTCCAGCTACTAGAGAGGCTAAGGGAGAACTGCCCGAACCCAGGAGGCAGAGGTTGCAGTGAGCTGAGATCCCGCCACTGCATTCCAGCCGAGGAGACAAGAATGAGGCTCTGTCTCAAAAAAAAAAAAAAAAAAATTAGCCAGGCATGATGGTGCATGCTTGTAGTCCCAGGTACTCAGGAGGCTGGGGCAGGAGAGTCGCTTGAACCCGGGAGGCGGAAGTTGCAGTGAGCGGAGATCACACCATTGTACTCCAGCCTAGGCGACACAGTGAGACTCCATCTCAAAAAAAGAAGCAGTGAATGGAATGGGAATCTAATACCAGATATGTACAAGTAGTTACTTCTCTCTGTCAAACTCAAACACACACACACATACAGAGTGAGAAATGCTCCATTATTAAAAAACATACCTAGGCATACCTAAATTTAATTCTGACTCATACAGATAAAAATCCATACTAAGCTGCATAAAGGTAAATGAATAACCAAGTATATATGAAATGTAACACTTTTACTAATCATGTGAAGTACTCTCTCATGGGAACTTTATACATTTGAGCAAGAAGTAAATGTTTCCGGTTCCAGAAAAGGATCTTAATAAGTCAGTCATGGCTGGTATTAACAGCAAGGCTGTTTGGGGAGTGGGGGATGTGGCAATGGAAAATTAATGCAGAATATGCAACGACCAAATCATGAGATGAGTTGGAAAAGGAATTTTTATCCATCCAGGACTAATATTACTGCTGAAGATGCCACTTTGGCCAAACATAGAAAAAACAGCTAGTTTTTTTTGCATTTCAGAAAATAATTTTCATATCAAAACTGTTTTGATTTTCTTTGAACTCCTTCAAATAACTACCATGTCATAATATATCACACCTTACATTTGTGCAGCAATTTAAGTTTCTGAATTGCTTTAGTAAACATTAGTTCACTTAATTCTCATAATCACTCTGTGAGTTACTGTGGGTTTAACTACCACAACTCTCATCCTACAGAAAGAGTTACGCAGTCGGTCCAAAGTCACCCAGGGAGAAAATGGCAGAACTTACGACATCATCCTGTGCTTTTACTAGTTTCTAATTAGCCATGAATCTACCAAAAATTTACAAAACAAAACCAAAAAGAAATAAGCCTCTTTACTTTTCATGAACTTTGATTACTCTGTGAACTATTGGAATGTCTCGTCCTTCAACTTTAAAAACAACTATTTCACCAGCTCTGATTGGGTCTTCCCGGAAATTTGTGAGGAACAGGAGGTCTCCTCTGTGAAAGGCCGGCTCCATACTGCCACTAGAAAGAAGCACAAAGTCAGTATCAGCATTACCCTGTGTCCAAAAGGCGATCAGAATAAACATGTCAGAGGTGAAACTCAATAGTCAAGTAGGTCTCAGGAGCTAGAAAACAAGCCATTGCGACTTCCTTCTGACTGCTCAAGGTAGTAACATGTGCGAAAGGAAATGACTTCTACTGACATTAACGTGTCATGAGCACTGGCAGGACCCTCTGCAGTTCGTATCAGGTAGAAAAGAAACCAGGATTAACGTCAACTCTGAAGTAAAAGCTACCAATTTTTAGCTTTCAAAAAAGTCCTGCATCCACAAAAACAGTAGCGTTTTCCTCCAGAACTGCAGACTTACAGCTAATCATCTAGGGCAATCCTTTTGTTTCAGAGCAGATCCCCAGCACTTAGGATACTGCAATCCTTACTTAAGAAATGAGGCACACATGAAAGCACTTGGGGAGCACGACCCACCCTGATGCCAAACCGAGGCTGGGACAAAACGGGAACCCAAGTCCTTCGCCTCCTGCAGCAGCAGGAGAATATGGTGGAGAATTCCACCATATTCTACAAAAGCCCAATTCTAACAAACATGGACTGGGTTATTGTGGAAGTCAATAAATAATTCCACATGATACCAATTTAAACCTGTGCCAAAATCTTTGGTGGATTCAAAGTAAATTGCAATAAGCTGGAAGCTAAAATTTGAAAAGTTCATTTTTTTAATATATATATATATATAAAAAATATATATATACACACATACATACACATGTGTGTGCTAATTCTTAGCTTTAATACGTGAGAGAATAAGACCTAGAAATACAGCTTGACAGGGGGCTGTGCAACCAAGGACGAGTAACGGCTGCTGAGCAGGAAGAACCTGAGGAGAATGAACCACTGAAGCTCCGTGCAGCAGTAGCGGAAACAAAGAAAACCATGGCTCCCAACAAGAGTTCGAGAAGCTTGCCCTCCTTCCCTCCAGCCTGGCCCACCTCGAACATCTCAGCAGGTGCAGAAGGTGGCAAGGAGAAATGCAGCCTGTCAAACCAGTGCCACTAAGTATGGTCATGGATGAAGCATTCAAAATCAGCCAATCTGAATGACAGGGGAAAAGGGCTAGAAATACAACTGACTTAAGAGAAAACATCACAGTCAACAAATTTGAGTTTGTTCTGTCCCCCAATATGAAATTCTATTTTGTCTTCTTCTGAAAATAAAACATTGTTTCAGGGTTAAAAAAAAAAAAAAAAGCTAAAATGCTTAAGATAATTTCCTCATCTGTGGCTTCATCTTTACTCCTTCAACAAAATTCCTGAAGATACAGTGGGAAGATGTTGATAGAAAAGTAACAGTGTAAGAGAACTGCAGCTAGGAAAAGATCCCTGCACAGACGACAGAGGCCATAGGTGTCCTGAAGTTGAACATCAAGGGTCACTATCATGTCCTATCAGGAGAGCAGTTCTTTTCAATGTTTCACTAATATCAATGTCTGCTTGCTTTCCTCATGGGCCAGATTCCCCCAAAAACCACACATCCCTTAGGGATGTCATTGGTTTATGCTGACAAACCAAATTGCTTTAACATTACAAAGGATGCTTTAAAAAAAAAAAAAAAAAGTCCCTAAATGCAGCAATTTCACACTAGCTCCTGTGTGGAAGTATGTCTGTGACATCTGAGGAGGGCCAGGAAATCTCAGATCTAGTGTTGGCTCTGCCAAAAGTTACTGGGAGATGCTTGAGGCCTGGCCTCATTGGGCCTCAGGTTCCTTGTCTGTTAAAGGAGAGGGTCCATCTAAATTTGAGGTTTTAAATTCCTTCTTCTTTTAAAAAAAAAAAAAAAAAAAGCCTTAAAATCCTTCCTTCAAATGAAATCTTACCAGGAAGTGTAACCACATAAAACACACAAGCGTGGAACTGTTACATGTGAAGCAAGGTTAAGGTTTCCTGAATCCATGAGTGTACTTCCCTTCTCCCCACTCCTAATCCACCCACCCCAACGCCAGGGGCCTCCCTAAAGCACAGTGTAAACACGAGTGGGTCGGAGGTCCCACAGCTCTGCTGTGAGCTAGGCTGGCCTCAGTCTTCTAAATTCACGGAAACTCCATCTCTAGAAGTGTGCCCCTTGGCCAACCACATGAGGGCGGCCTGGTGGGGCGTGGATCATGGCTATGACCCCACAAGGTGGTGGCAAGGCCCGGTGGAGGGAAAGGTCACTGGTATGGGAGCTAAGAGCCCTATGTTCTGGCCTCGGCTCCTGCCCTGGTAAGCTGTGACTCTGCCCAAGTTACTGCCACAGCCCACCATGCCACCTTGAAAACAACAGCTCTGATGACCTAAGACACACCAGACAGATGGCATCTTGAAGCACCTACCAGCTCCCAAACACGGCCATTTGATTTCAAACTGATGTTAAGTTTTTCCCCTTGGATGGCTTTATGGCTGTGTGAAGTTAATTCTAGTGGTAACTTTTCTAAAATAAACATGCTGTACTTTTATAAGCATCATAGTCTCAAGAAGATAGTAGCCATCAATACACCAGTATTACTGAAGAAGCTTGAAAAAAATACTAGACACAACGCTACGCACTGGGGATACAGACTCCCTGCCTGTTTGGTACAAAGAAAATGAAGTAACATTTTTAGTTATATTTAAAAATTAATTTGTATAGAAATAATGCATGAATACCATATTATTAAATTGTCATTTGAAATGGATTAGGTGCACGAGCACCAACATGGTTAAAGCTCTAAAATATCTAAAAAAGATAAGATTTTCAAAAGCTAGAAAAAAAGAAACATTCTCAAAATAGGTATCAATAAAGACTAATAATTTATCCAATTAAAATTTTGAATTTCAGCTGTCATACAGGTTTTCACTTAAGGCTGCTCTGCTCCTCAGACCCAGGGCAGCCTTGTGATGGAGGCTGGAGGCTGGAGGCCAGCCTGGGGGACCTACCTCAGCACCACCACAATGGGGCTCTCGCTGCCGGTGAGCACGATCAAGCCTTTCCATATCATGAGTGCAGAAGACACAATCATGGCGAAGTTTAAAACCTGGTAATAGAGCTGGAATGAAAAAGAGGAACCACAGTGAAAACCAGCAGCAGAAGACCCACCACCCTGAAGCTGGAGATGCACTCATCAAACTTTTCCAAAGACACGGTTTTAGGACAGGAAACTAACACAAGGGACAAAATTCTGCAGTATTTCAACTTTTGTCCCTGGAAAGAGCCTGGCAAATATCTCTCCTTAAGTGAGAGAGAGGGGAGGAAAAAAAGAGCAATCTGTGAGGCCTGTCTTGTTAAAGCCCCAAGGAGGCCCTCATCACCTCTTCGGGATTTCCCAGCACCTTACACCCTAGAGGGTTCCACTACTCAAGGCCTGCCACCAGAGCCTCCCGGTGAAGACCATTCCCAGACACAGTGCAGCATGCTGAGCACAGGTCTCACCCAGATCCGCACACTGTGGATTCACCTACAACTACCTTTAGCCTCAAACGGAAGCTTCCGAGTCCTATAGTGCTTGGCAATGAGGTCATCCTGCATCTAAAAATGACATTTTAAAACCAGTGAACAGAAACGTTAAACATCTTAATGTTTAAATTTTTCATAAATGTTTTAAAAGGTAAATAACAAATATTTGGTTAGGGGCTGGGCACAGTGGCTCACGCCTGTAATCCCAGCACTTTGGGAGGCTGAGGCAGGCAGATCACGAGGTCAGGAGATCGAGACCATTCTGGCTAACACAGTGAAACCCCGTTTCTACTAAAAAATAAAAACAAAAAAATTTAGCTGGGCATAGCAGCGGGCACCTGTGGTCCCAGCTACTTGGGAGGAGGCTGAGGCAGAAGAATGACGTGAACCCGGGAGGTAGAGCTTGCAGTGAGCCGAGATCGCACCACTGCACTCCAGCCTGGGCGACAGAGCGAGACTCCGTTACAAAAAAAAAAAAGAGTACAGGTGGGCGGGTCACACGAGTTAACGCATAAGCACTAGTTACATCAGCTCTGAGAAGGAGGTAGAAGCCCACCCACTCTACCTCAGACCACTGCGTTTAGACCCACTGGGCTTGCCTCGCTCCTTGCAGCATGGCACAAGCTGAAGCACAGGCTCTTCCTTGCTGACAGCTGCCTGCTGCACCTGCCAACTCCTGGTGACTAAAGGAGAAAACAACACCTGCCCATGTGCCAACACCCTGTCGGGCTGGAGCTGACCTGTCAGCCCAAACATCCGCTTTCCTTCCAGGCGCAACAGGGACTAAGGCTGCTGTGGCTAGGACCAGTCAAAATCAAAGCCCCTCATGGCATCGCCGGCATCGCCAGCACCGCCCGCCAGGGAGGCTCCTTACTTTGGTACCTGCCTCAATCTTCCTCTTCACAACCCCTGCAGTTGTTGGGGTGATCTGCAGAGCCAGGTGGGTGGTCCATCAACACTGTGCTATCTTAATTCCTGGGCCCCCATCCACATCTCCAAAGATCTTCCCTCCACTGGGGCCACCCACTCTCAGCAACACACCCCGGAACCAAAATGGCTCTATCCCCACGTGGGTCTATCCCCACTGGTTCAATGACCCCCTTCCACCGGGCCGCAGGTGCCTATTCTCCTGGCACCTGTGCTCACCTCTGTGTATACCTGAGGACCCATGTTCTGTCAGGTCCTCCACCCCTCACTTCTGTTTTTCTACCCTCAGCATGTAGTGTGCACAGTCACTTATAGGGTGGGAGCCACAACCCTACCAGGCCTGGCAGCCCCTCCTCCAGAGATTTCCGTTCCCCTCTCCAGGCAATGAACTCCCAGACCTCTGCTGAGGAAGGTGAGGCCTCTGGGTGGAAGACAGGAGAGCGGGGGGTCTCACTGCTTCTATGCCTTTCTACCCAATCAAATTTATTTCAGCCCTATCTCCCCTTCACCTTCAGTTCTGGGGACACCAATTCCTGGGTCTCAGGACTCTCTCTGCCTCACAAACCTGAAGAGCCACAGCCTCCCCCAGTGCCATTCCAATCCTGGCTTTCTCTGGCTGTGCCAGTTCCCATTCTTCCATCTGTTTTCCAGCTTCTAGTATTTGGCTGATCTTGTTTCCTCTCCTGGGCGTATCCTGGAGTAACTGATAACTTCTAAAACCTCCTTGCTATTAATACAGTTTTAGTGTTTTGGAGGCAGTGATGTTAGACAAGTTAGATCCCACCTTAGCTCCCTACCAGCTTTCCAGAACATCCTTTTGAATTGAGTTTGGAGTGAGGACCTGGATCACGTGGCTCTGGGCAACATCATTTTCCTCAACTATCCAAATTCAATTTTAACTGAGCTGGAATGTGGTGGTATGAACTCTTTTTGAGCATTGAGTACAATTTAAAATACAGTTTTAAACACAGTTTAAATACAGTTTAAAATACACAAGGCCGGCCAGGCGCGGTGGCTCAAGCCTGTAATTCCAGCACTTTGGGAAGCTGAGACGGGCGGATCACGAGGTCAGGATATCAAGACCATCCTGGCTAACACGGTGAAACCCCGTCTCTACTAAAAAATACCAAAAAAATTAGCCGGGCGAGGTGGCGGGCACCTGTAGTACCAGCTATTTGGGAGGCTGAGGCAGGAGAATGGTGTAAACCCGGGAGGCAGAGCTTGCAGTGAGCTGAGATCTGGCCACTGCCCTCCAGTCTGGGCGACAGAGCGAGACTCCATCTCCAAAAAAATAATAAATAAATAAATAAATACACAAGGCCTGGAAAAGTCAGGCTGAAAGACACTCAGGAAGTTCAAATAGAGACTTCCCAGGTGGTTCTACGTGGTTCTGACTTCTGGGTACATGGACCGTTCTTTACAGCGGCAGCGTGCAAGCATCAGTGTGCACTAGGATCAGCTGGCGATGCCTGAGGACTGCACTTCAGACACATTCCCAGGCGACACGAAAGCTGCTGGCGTGGGAATCACAGCTGAGAACCACTGCTCTATACCATTGGTTCTCAACCTTGGCTGCACCTTAGAATCATCGGGGAAGCCCTGGAAAGTCCATCCCAGACCAGCTGGATCGCTGGGAGGGGTGGGGTGATTCTGAGGTGCAGTGAAAGTTGAATCATGGCTCTATACCTCCTCCTCCCATCAGCTAAAGACTCTCCCATCGCAAACCCTTCCTCCACCTCACATCCTCCTCCAGCTTTCACACTCTCTCTTCTCCTTCACAGCTCTTCTCAAAACAGTGTCTACCCCAAGTTGCTCCCCTTCTTCACCATCTAAATTCAGTCCTCAACCTACATAATCAGTCACATGCTCACTAAATCCAAAGGATAACTGTCAGCCCTCACCTTACCTGACCTTCCAGCAGCTCTCAACACACATGACCATTTCTTCAAACCCTTGGCCGCTGCCTTCCACGATGGCATGCCATCCACTTCTGACCACTTTCTTGTCTTCCTGCCAGTTGCTCCTCCTCCATCTGAACCTCCTCCTCTACCTGAATGCTGGCATTGGTCCCGTCATGCTAACTACTCCCAATTCAGAGACTTCCAACTGCCTACCTGACGTTTCCACTCAGATGTCTTTAAAGATACTTCCTGCTCAACATGTCAAAATTAAACTTACCTTCTCTAAAAGCTTTCAGTGCTAGTGATCCTTCTCTCAGTAAATGACATTATTATCGCCCTGCTATTTGGAGCCACCCCGTACCCATTCATTCTATACATTCTGGCTTTCCAAACATGTCTGGAGTTTGTACAGTTCTCTCTATTCCCACTGCCACCACTCTCATCATATCACCAACGGGGCCCATCAGGCTGCTGTGACAGCCTCATGACTGGTCTCCTAATGCCCGTGCACACCTCTTCCGATCCATTCTCTGTGCTACAATCAGGGCAGTCATGCGCCACTTTATGACAGACACATTCTGAAAAAATGCGTTGTTAGGTGATTTTATTGTTGTTTGAACATCATAGAGTGTACTTATACAAACCCAGATGGTGTCGCTTACTACACCCCTAAGCTATACGGTGTAGCCTATTGCTTCTAGGCTAGAAACCTGTACAGCTTGCTACTAGATTGAATACTACAGGTGACTGTAACACACTGCTAAGTATTTGTGTAACTAAGCATAGAAAAGGCAGAGTAAAAATATGGTATAATTTTATGGGACCACCATCGTGTATGTGGTCCATCATTGACAGAAACATCATTATATGGTGCTTGACTGTACTGGTTTTCAAATGCACATCTGGTCACCTGGTCATGTCTATGCCCTGCCTAAAGCCCTTTGATTGTATCCCACTACTCTGAGGATGAAGACTAAACTACAATATGGCCTCTAATGCCCTGTCTGATATATCCCCCCAGCCCCACTTCAGCTGCTGAAGCTCGCCTCACCCCAGCTGCACTGGTAGTACTGTCCATGCTTCCACCTCACATGCTTCTTTCCACCCCAGGGCCTTCACCCAGAAGGCTCCCTCCCTGGACCCCTCAGTTTACCAACACTCACCTTTACATCCACCTTTAAATGCCAGTGCCCAACAGAACCCTGCCCTGACCGGCTAGACCAGAAATCAGCAAACTTTTTGTGTAAAGGGTAAGACGGTAAATATTTTATGTTTACGGGTCACATAGTCTCATTGAAACTACTCAGCCCTGCCAATGTAGCGGGAAGGCAGCCATAGACAATATGTAAAAGAAAGAGCATGGCTGTGTGCCAATCAAACTTTACAAAAACAGGTGGTGCAGTGGGGTTTGCCAACCTCCACTCTGGCCAGCCTAGGTCTTCCTATTACATATTCTCACTGCATCCTGTATTTCTTAATATCATTCATCAGCATCATAATTAAGCATGTAATTACCTAAAGTGTCTTTTGCACTAGACCTTACATTCCACAAAAGTAGGCATCATTTCAGCCTTGCTCATAGCTGTATCCTCAAGATTCAACATGGGCTTGGCAAAAAGCTAAGTATTCAATTTGTTGAATAAATAGTGATAAAATAACCATCTTTAATGGTGAGTGCAGGTTGAGAATTATGGCCCGAAGACATTCATTACAGTCTTAATTCTAATAATGTGGAAAAGGCAATAAATGAGCAACAACAGGGAAATAACTGAGTAGAAAATGGGGCCAGGTGCGGTGTAGCTCACGCCTGTAATCCCAGTACTTTGAGAGGCCGAGGTGGGCAGATAATCTGAGCTCAGGAGTTCAAGACCAGCCTGGCCAACATGGTGAAACACCAACTCTACTAAAAATGCAAAAATTAGCCCGGCATGGTGGCACATGCGCCTGTAATCCCAGCTACTTGGGAGGCTGAGGCACAAGAATCTCTTGAACCCGGGAGGCGGAGGTTGCAATGAGCCGAGATAGCACCACTGTACTCCAGCCTGGGTGACAGAGCAAGACTCCATCTCAAAAAAAAAAAAAAAAAAAAAAGAAAAAGAAAATGGCAGATTAGTCCACTATTTAAAACAATGCATAAAGAACTTAACGGGAGTGGAGGAGAAAGTGGGTTGGGTTAGGGGAGGAAAATAAAAAGGAACTTTAATGACACGACCAAACACAGTATGTTGAGTGAAAAATGTAAGCTGCAGTAGGAGCTCACCAAACGATAAAACAAACACAAAGAGATGCCCCAAGACTCTAAGAGAGGCTATTTTAGGATAGTGAAATTACGAGTCATTGACTTTTCTTCTTTAAACTTTTCTCTATTCTGAAAACGTATTCTGACTGATGTAAGGTAGGAAAAGCAGAGCTCAAAACTGTCTCTTGTTAATGTTAAAACTGTAACAATAGGTAATCTGATGCAATTATGAAGGATACAACTGAAAGTGAGGACATAAGTGAATTAAGATAATTGTTGGTGTATTTGGTGCAATAAATCAAAATAGGAACATAAATATAATTCAACATTAAAGTTACACCCTTTTTTTTTTTTTTTTTTTTTTGAGATGGAGTCTCACTCTGTTGCCCAGGCTGGAGTGCAATGGCGCGATCTCTGCTCACTGCAACCTCCGCCTCCCTGGCTCAAGCGATTCTCTTGCCTCAGCCTCCCGAGTAGCTGGGATAATAGGCGTGCGCCACCACACCCGGCTAATTTTTATATTTTTAGTAGAGACAGGGCTTCACCATGTTGGCTAGGCCGGTGTTGAACTCCTGACCTCAAATGATCCACCTGCCTCGGCCTCCCAAGGTGCTAGGATTGCAAGCGTGAGCCACTGCACTCAGCCTACACACCATTTTTTAAAGCGACTTGGCTACTGTGTCAATAGCAAATTATGAAACTATCATTATATTCCCAGGAGACTGAAAAATGAAACTGGAGTGCTAAGCAGACATTGTCAAAGTGTTGGGCTATAATACGTTAAACCATTGCTTCTTCTGGTTACATGGATTAAGTTCTTTAGTGGTCGTTTCTAAGATTTTAGTGCACCTGTCACTGGAGCAGTGTGCACTGTACCCAATATGTAGTCTTTTATCCCTCATCAAATGAAGAATATTTACCAGAAAGTTGCCATGAAACAATCAAAGTCTTTACACCATTTCACCGTAAGCTCAAAGAGCATAACGGAAAAAATCAAAAATCACAAAGCAAATATTTAAGAATGCAACGAAGTGAGCATTTAGAAGAGATAAAAAAAATTCATGTCTTCATTCAATAAATATTGAGTGTCCAACAACAACAACAACAACAACAACAAAACACTGCTTCTAAAGTAAAATCAGCCTTACAAGTCACGCCACGCTAACGCAGAAGTTGTTCACTGGAATTCACATTCAAAACCCTCCCCAGCTGCTCTGCCTGACTGAAAGCACTTGATAAATCACCACTGTTCCATAATGAATTACATATCCAATTAGGAAAGCCCCAAACCATGGTTTTAAACAAAGATTGCCGTTTTTAGACAAGTTTTCAAGCCATCTGGTTCCACCCTGATAAAAGCAAATTATAAAATCTTGCCACTTATCCAGTAAAGACCTCGTACCAAGAATATATTTTCCCGTATAATTTCCCAAGCTTGAAAAGTTCAGTAAGGGGAAGCAAAATCAATTCCTCAAAAAAGCTTCCATTGAGCAAACCATCTACCTGCTAAGGAAATGCCCAAATACACAAAAATCTAAAAATCAAACTAAGAAACCACAGATCATACTTGCAACACCTTAACTTTAAGAAATCTACTAATCAGATTCTAGGCTTAAAATCCTGGAATCCAGAAAAGTAATTTTGACTGAACTCCTGACAAGCTGACTGGGGTCTAAAAAAACCAAACCACCACCACATTTCACGGGTGCTTTTGTTGTTGTTCACCTTTGCCTACCAACTTTGTATGCTCAGTACTTAATGCTCATGACAGAGTGTAGAAGTAAGTCCACACTCAAGTCATTGTCAAGCAAAGATGAAACAGCCAACGTCTAAGAGTTTTAAGCAAACATTTCAGACCCAAGATTCTGGCTGACAGCAGCAGCACTGCCAGTAGCTGTATTTCTTCCTCTCTTCCTCACTGCAGAAACAAAGAGCCCTTGTCTTGCATGTGGGTCCTGCTTTAATAGTAAGCAGGGGCGGCAGAGAAAGAAGGTCCTGCTTTCAAGACTGGTGGAGCATGCAGGCCTGACAAGGTGTCATAAGATGCTATTTTGGAGGGAAGAAGAGGAACAACAACAAAAAAAAGCAAATGGACAAAGCTTTTTTAAAAAGTACCGAGACGCAGTAGATTTGAGCTTGCTGAATTTTAATTAGAAGACTAACAAAACAGGCAATACAGCCAGCTACTGGCAGGCCTTATCATTGAGAGCAAAAAACACACTGATCTTTCAAAGGGCAAAGTGGTTTAGGGATCAATACAGTCATCAGAGGGCCTTTTCTGACAGTCTGCAATTACAGCCATCAGTAGTCAGTACTAATTTTAGAGACATTTTAAAAACCCAGCCATTAAGTCTAAATTTTTAAACAAAGCTCTGCTTCCTGTAGGGTATTGAACAGCATCAATGCTCAGGACATTAGCAGTTACTTTTTTAAGCTGGTGATAATCTCTACTACAACTCATCTTCCAGAAATAGGAGTATATCAGCTGTGCACACCTAGACATTACCACATCCTAAACACGGTTGATGAAATAGAAATTATCAAACTTTCCCACACGACTGCACTCGTCTGAAATTCTACTTGGGGGAGGGGGAGGAGAGTGAGAGGGGGAAAACACATATGCCTAAAGGAGTAGTTGTGACCTCCCATGGGCACCACCCCACATCTCAACTGATGGAGCAAATGAAACTGGATGCCCTCAAAATAATAAGGATTATTACTTTCACATCTCAACTGATGGAGCAAATGAAACTGGATGCCCTCAAAATAATAAGGATTATTACCATTTTCAAAGACAAGCAAAATCCCTTGGTTGGAAGGTCCCATTTTTCTTAGCACAATTTATTAGTAGTAATAGTGGCATTAGTATCCACCGTGATATTTAGGCCCTACAGGTCCCCCAAATTCTCTACCTAGAAGCTTACATAATCGTATTTTTCCTGACTGAGAGGGCTTCCTTTCCAATCCCTACTCACTCTTAACCTTATAGTGAAGAGATAAGGAGCCAAAGACAGTGATGATGGCCAATAAGTGGCTAAGGAGAGAGCAAGAGGAACGTTTTCCTCTGAGGTCTTCTCACACAGGAGAGGGAATTCAACCACCCCAGCTGCCCAAAGACCCTACACTGCCTCCTACATTCATAGTGCAGCCAGAATGATGGCATCTCAGAAGTTAGAGAAGGCTTCTGGAATCCCGCTGGGAACGTGGGTTGAATCCACAATGATTGCGCACCGCTTGTGAGCTCTCTAGGCACAGGGAGCATTACTGAGTTCAGACCCACGGTCAGGGGAAAAACAACTGCCCAGGTTGGAAAGAAACTGCTTTGGGAGGCATCGCTGGACAGCTCCCATTGTAGGAAAGTTCTTCCCTCTCGCCTGCTTTTCTGCCACTTCCACCCGCAGGCAGTCAGGCCTCTGAAGCCCCACAGAGAAATCTGTTCCCTCTTCACTGGGTGGCCCTTCAAATACGCGCAAACAGCTGTCGCTCACATAGTCAACTCTCCCACAAGCGTGGCTATGGCTTTCTCATCCACATTTGACATTCCATGGCACGGGTTTCTATTCTCCCCTTTCCTACACCCTCCCCTAATTGTGCTCTTGTCAGGGCAAGGAAGTGCACACCCATGTCCACACGTGGGCGTAGAACCCAGGGCCTGAGAGCCCAGCGCGGGAGCTTCGGGTGGCCGCCCGGCCGCAGTCACTGGGAGCTGCCCTTCCTGGAGCCCTGCACTGGAAGCCCCAACTCCTCGCAAGCACAGCCGGTCCCGGCCTGGGCGCGCTCACCACCCGCCTCCGTCACCTGGCGCTTGTTCATCTTCCTCAGGTCCCCGAAGATGTCCAAACCGGACGCGGGGAGATGCGCCCCCACGGCGCCCGCGCGTACCATGGCGGGGTCTCTGGGGACCTAGCGGTTCGCCGGCTCTGGATGTGACAGACAGCAGCGGGGCACCTGCCGGCCCCCGCCCACCGGCCCCGCGTCCTTGCGGCCACGTGACCGGCGACTCGCTTGGGCGTCTGGGAATCGTAGTCTCGCTAGTCTTGGGCACTGGCCAGCCAGGAAGGAACCTGAAGGAAGAAAACTACCACTCCCAGAATGCCGCGGGGCGGGCACCTCGGCCAGTGAAGACCCAGGGCTCCTAGGGAGGGCAGCGACAGGGCTCCGGAGCCTTGTCCGACCCTTCGGAGGGAACGTCGAGCAGCGAGTGACCCCGCATACCTCGGGGCCAACTCGGGGAAGGGACTACTCAAGAGAAGCCGAATTTCCCGACTCTGGTCAGGCGCCGAGAGGACACCTAACTCCCGCTCGCAAATCACCTAGCCGTGTATCTTGGCTATTGGATGACTGCAACGAGGAAAGGTGGTGCCTCTACGCTGGGGGCGGGCTGAACCGAATTGGGGCAGGGCCTAAAGATGGACGTGAGGTGGGCGGGGCTTGGAAGAGGTTGGACTTGGATGCCAATGAATTCTGCGTTTTGAGTGGTACCACTTGAATGCAAGGAAGTATCTTTGAATGCCTTGACCACAGTTGGGTTGCAATGGATATTAATTAAATGAATACATAACCACCTAATTTCATACACGAGAAAGCAGAGGCCCAGAAAGGTTCACTGACATGGCCAAGGTTAAGTGGAAATGAGTCTGGAATAGAACTCAAAGTTTTAAATTTAGAAGTCCTAGATCATCACAATTCTGATCCTAGATTACCTTTGGTTCATTCACTCACTCGTTTATGCATTATTTATTGTATTTATTTATCCACAAATCTTTATGGAGCACCTACCATGCACCTGGCCTTGTTCTAGGCACTTGAAAAACATCAGTGAACAAAACAAACAAAGATTCTTGCCCTCATGAAGCTTATATTCTACCGAAGACAGATATAATAGATAATTTATACAGTACCTAAAGGATGGAGGTGGTATGACAACAGGAAAAGCAGATAAGTTGAATGGGGAGGTCCGGGGGAAAGGATCAGGTTGCAATTTAAAATATACCAGAAGCTGACTTACCATGAAGCTAATGAAAGGTAAGTTTTGGGTCCCTTCAGTTTCAAAGGTGTTTTCCAAGGCGTGGGAGAAACTTAACCACAGAATGTGTAAAATTTTCAAAAACAAGATACTGCAATTGCCATTGGTCAAGAGTTCTGTTTCTTTGCATTCCAACTTCACCTCCATTACATTTCACCTGCTGTTGGAGGGACAAAGAGAATTTTGGGGATCCAGCTAAGGAGGAAACGAGTTGGAGATACATTTAGTTTGAGTTTGGTGAATATATTTTATGTGATTCACGGTCTTTCCTGCCATCCTGGTGTAAAAAATGGCTTCTGGGAATACTGCCATCCACTGTGCCAACTCACCTGGCACCGTGGCAGGGAGAAGCACTGGAAGTGGCATCTGATATGAAAGTGTTCTGCAGCACCTGGCCTTGGAAGTATGTGGGTAGGAGAGAAAAACTAAGGTTTGAAATGTACAGATTCAGAAGCTAGTCTGTGTAAAATTCTTCCAAATATCAGATGTATAAAATTGTAAGTGGAAGACACAGTGCTTAGTACATAGGAAGATATGGTGATAGTTAACGCCATAACTAATAATTGCTGGAACTAAGGTGGCAGCACTAAAGATTCAGAATCTGGATACATTTTGAAGAAAGAGTCTTCAGGATTTTTTGAAAGAATAAATATAGGGCATGAAAGAAGAAAAGAGATTGAAGCTGACTCCGGATTTTTAACCTACAGAACTAGAAGGGTAGAGTTCCCCTCAACTGCAATGAGGAAAGCTGTGGGTGGAACAGGTTTGTGGGAACAGAGTAAGGGTCCAAAATGTGACCAATAAACCTAGAACCCAGTGTGATATCTTCAGGTCAGAACCTTTGGCCCGGCCTCCAGGCTCCTGCTTAGGTTGAGCATTGGGTGAGAAGCAACACAGGAAGACATTGGGTAGAAGTCCCTGCATATTGTCCAGTCTTAGACTAATTTATTCACCTCCATGAACCCTTTGCTCATCCACCAAATAAAAACTGTATTTGTTACAGCCACTTTGGAAGACAGTTTGGCAATTTCTTCCAAAACTAAGCATCTTCTCACCATATGATGCAGCAATTGCACTCCTTGGTATTTACCCAAATACCAGCTTGAAAACGGATGTCCACACAAAAGCCTGTACATGGATGTTTTTAGCATCTTTATTCATAATTGTCAACACTTGGAAGTAACCAAGATATCCTTTAGTGGATGAATGGATAAATAAACTGCAGGATATCCAGAAAATAAAATACTATTCAGTGCAAAAAAGAAATGTAATATCAAGCCATGAAAAGACAGGAGGGAAGCTTAACTGCATATTACTAAGTGAAAGAAGCCTATCTGAAATGGCTACATACTGTAAGATCCTAACTACATGGTATACTGAAAAAGGTAAGGGATGTTGTGAGAGTCAAGTGAGGTATTAATAATATTAAAAAAACAAAAAACGAAAAACCCTCCTACCTGACTCAAAATAGACTCTCAGAACCCGTAGGAGGAATTATGGCTACCATTAATATTTTTTTTCTTAATCCAGGACATAAGTGATTAAGAGAACTAGAGTGTTAACTTCATTGTTCTGTCATTGGTGACCTCTTCCCCAATGAAGTACTCCTTCCCATGAACTCTAGAGGCAAGACTATGGAGACAGTAAAATGATTAGTGGTTACCAGGGGTAGAGGGGAGAGCATGAGACTATAATGATGAGTACATATCATTATATATTTGTCCAAACATAGACTGTACAACCCCAGAGTGAACCCTGATGTAAACTGTGGACTTTGAGTGAGAAAGTTGTGTCAGTGTAGATTCACCAATTGTGACAAATGTACTACTCTGTCAGGGGAAGTTGATAGTGGAGGAGACTGTGCGTGTGTGGAGGGCAGGAGTAGATGGGTATATCTCTATACTTTCCACTCATTTTTGCTGTAAACCTAAAACTACTCCAAAAAAATAAAGCCTAAAGATTTTGGGTATAGCATACACTGCTCAGGTGATGAGTACACTAAGATCTCAGAATTCACCACTAAAGAACTCACTCACGTAAAGAACCCAAAAACCATCTGTATCCCAAAAATTATTGAAATAGAAATAAATAAATAATAAAAATAAAGTCTAGTTTTAAAAAGTTTTTTGACTGTCGGTAGCATCTGCCTTGATGGTTATGACAATCACAGGTAGGATATGTAAAAATGCTTTGTAGACTGTAAATGTTATAAACGTTAGATACAAGCATGTAGAGAATCAGCCCCTGGAAATGGAGGTATAAACCACGTTGGCCTGCACGGAGCCATTGGAGCATGGGCCCTGCGAAGATGTCTCCCCCACTTTTGTGACTGGTACACAGCAGATTTATTTCTCAGGGCTGCCGTAACAAAATGCCAAAGTCAGGTGACTTAAAACAACGGAAATTTGTTTTCTGACATTCTGGAGGTTTTGCTGAGACTTGCTTCCCCCGAATCCTCTACAGAAGGATCTTTGCTTGCTTCTTCCACATTCTGGTAGCCCCAGGCATTCCTCGGCTTCTACAGCATAACTCCAGTCTCTGCCTCCATCTTCCCATGGCTGTCTCCACTCTGTGTATGTATCTTTCCTCTTCTCTTCTAAGGTTAATGGCCATATTTGTTAGAACCCACCCTACTCTAACATGATCTCTTTGTAACTTGATTACATCTGCAATAAAAGACCCTATATCCAAATAAGGTCACAGTCACAGGTACCAGGTGTTAGGACTTGAAAATGTCTTCTTGGAGGACACAATTTGACCCATAACATGTAGTTTGTACACTGGAATAATAGCTTAGCAGAGAGGTTTAGAGCCTAAGCTCTAAGCAAAAGACAGCCTTGGGTACCAATCCAGGTTCTAAAACTTACTAGCTGTGTGGCCCTGAATAAGTTATCTCACCTTTCTTTGCCTCTTTTTACAGTGATAATGGTTACACCTACCTCACAGGAGTAGGTTATGAAGAGTCATCTCTATATATAAGGCACATAGAACAGTGTGTGACACATAGTGCTCATTAAATGTTAGTCATCATCATCATCATCATCATCATTAATTACTACCAGTGATCAGCACAATGATCACCACCATTCGAGTTCATAGCTGAAGTCTTTACCATCTCTCTGCATGTATTACAGACATTCTAATGGCAGGTGCAGCTTGTTCTTAGTGTAACTCGCATACACCTGGTGCTTTCCTGACCAGAGAGAAGCGTCATAAACTTCCATTTTAACACTCATCAGGTCCTCTAACTACTGAGCTGTTCTCATGTTTGTTTTGCCATTGGAAAACCATGAATCCATTTGCGGTGAACCCAGAGACGGTCATCAAAAAATAGGATGTGAAGGACAGGGAGGCCACTGAAGACTACATGAAACAGACAGCCTAGCACCACTAAGATGGAAGCCAGCACCAGCCCAGGGCCCACAGCAAGGAAAGTATGCTTTTCCCTGCCCTGCATCTAGCACCGTGATGAAGCAAGGCTCATGGGACAGTGCTAGGTGGGGAATCCTTTATCAAGATGTCCATCCAGCTCTACACTGTTGCTGGGGGACGAGGAGGGAGACATTAATACCCACCCATCCCCTGGCACATAGAAGGCTGCTCTTTGGTGCCATCTTTTCCTCCCTGAGGCTGCCCTAATAGTAACTTCAATCTGAATTTCCTGGCATGGGTGCATGGCTCTGGGATAAGTGTGCTACCCTGCAGGCCTCTTTCTCAGCTCCTGGTCTGGCCATATGCCCTCTCTTTACCTGATCTTGTTGTGACTTTATGTGCCAGCCCCTGCCCTATGCTTCTTGCAGTCATTTTCTGAGAATTTCCCCTCTCGGAGAGGGTAAGGGGTGCACCCAATGGCAAACAGCCAACCTAGGCACTGCCAAGACTTGATACCAGGTGCTTGGGCTGGTGCTTTTCCACCATGAAGTTGACACAAAGCGTTTCAGGGATGGATTTTTACCCCATGCTTAGACCATAGTGAAAGGTGCACTGTTGATGGTGTTCTGGATGCAAATCCCAGCTCTACCATTTACTAACTGGTCACTTTAGGCGAGTGAAGTGATCTCTCTGAATGTCAGTATCTTCTGCAATAAAATGAAGCTAATGAAACTACCTAACAGAGATGTTGTGAGAGTCAAGTGAGGTAATATGTAAAAACACCTATCTGACTCAAAATAGACTCTCAGAAGCAGTAGTAAGAATTGTCATTACTATTTTTTTCTTAATCCATGATGATAAGTAATTTAGAGAACTAGAGCATTCTCTTCGTTGTTCTGTCACTGGTGGTCCCTTCCCAAATGAAGTACTTTTTTCCATGAACTCTAGAGGATTCTAAGCCTTTTCGTAAGATTCACTGAGTTACTCTTCTTGACCTTGGGCTGGGGCTGCCATAATAACTCAATGTCACTATTCTGGCAGTTTTGCGGGGGAGTTTATACTTACACTCGTGTACAGTTTCTTCCCCCATCATAACCTTCAGCCTACACTTATATTCTGGAGATTCTCAAATCTATATTCCAGGCAAGGTCTTCCTGCAGAGATCTGAACCCATAAATCCAACTGCATATGGACACAACCTCATGGGTGTCCCAAGGACATCAAACTCAACATTTCCAAGATGGAAATTCATCATTGTCTTCCTTTTTAAATCTTCAGCTACTCTCCTTCATTCCCATATCCCTCTTCTTGATTAATGGCACCTCTATCTACCAAGATTTCTAAACTAGAAACCTGGAAGTTAATTCTTGATTGCTCCTGCAATCTCCTGTACTTTTATCCCACATCTAGTTGTTAGCCGGAAAGCCTGTTGATTCTACTTCCAAATATCTCCCATATCTTTTCCTTTTCATGTTCTGTCAATGCCCTGGCTCAGGCTTCCTCTTCTTTTTCTTTAGCTTTATTCATTTCTCTGCCTCTGGTCTCACACCCCTCCAGTCTAACCTCCACACTGCTACTGGACTGTTCTTTTTAATCTGCAAGTGCAATCATGTTGAGAAAGTTGCCACTCAGAATTTTTTGGTGGTCTCTATTGCCTAACCAGTTAAAATCAAAACTACTTAACATGGCAATAAAACCCTTATTATTTGGCCTTTGCATGCTTGTCTGATATGCAAAGGGCAATATTGTCTGGAAATGAGACTGAGGGCCCACCATGAGTTGCCCAAACAGGCAGCTAGCTGAGACCCAGGGGATCCTCTGGTTCCACAAGAGGGTAACACCCAAGCCTAGCTTCCTACATGACCACAGCCTCCTCCTTCTAGAATAAAAACTTCTAACATCCCACTGCTCCAAATTTCCCAGGGTGCAGGGCAGCTGGCTTTCTCAAATCCAGCCTTGTGCTAAGCAGCCTGTGTATTCTCCTGCTGACAAGAACATTCTCTCACTTGATCCATAAAACCCAGATAGGCTAAGGCTCCATCCACTGGAGTAGAACCTATGCCATGTTTATCACATACCCTAGCAGACTTCTCCAAGGGGAAAAAGAGAAGACTGGAGAACTATACGCACCTCTGCTTGCAGACCTTGGCTTTGTGAGTTTGCATGTTTTCCAACAAAGCTTGTGTCTTAGCTAATGCCATGTGACTTTGTGGAGTTTATCCAACTCCTTTGCATGACAGGGGAGAGTCCTAAACACATACATGTAGAATGACACCAGCTTCATCTTTAATCTTTCCCTTCTTGAAATTTGTACTGCATCATTGTTGAATTACTCATGGTGCTCTGAACACCGTATGTGATCATGCCTCCCTGTCTTTTTTCCTGCTGGAGTCCCTTTTTATAATGCCCTCCCTTTGTCCCAGTTCTCTGTCTAGAAGACTCCTCCACACCCTGGAAGAAAAAAGGCCCAACCCTACTTCTCTGCAGGAAGCCATTTCCCTGGTACTCTCAGATTTCCCTTTTCCTATTTCCCCTGCTGTACATTAGACACCCCTTTTCTTATAGTTGTTCTGTATATTTCCTATCTTCTCATGGATCTATGTGATTCCCTAGGGTAGAGATTGTGTTACAAGATCTTTGGGATGTCAGTTTTCTTCCTAGAAACCTCTGCAACTGGTAGTGCCTTTGCCCAAGTTCTTGTCCTGCATCCAGGAAGAATGAGGTTCACAGACAAGTAAAGGGTAAAGAAGACAAAGAGGAGCTTTATTTAGTTTTAGAACAGCTCAGAGGAGACCCACAGTGGAGTAGCTAGCTCCTCTTTGTAGGCAGGTCATCCTGTCGTGTGTTCATCTCTCAGCAGAGAGAAGCCCTGAAGAGGGTGGCTTGTCTCTGCCCACTGGTTATCCTGACATCTACTGCTCTCAGCAGAGAGGAGACCCTGGATGTCTGCTACCCTTAGCAGAGAAGAGCAACCCTGGAGAGGGTGGCTCCTCTCCCAGGCAGATTCTTCAGACATCTCTTCATGTCTCTGAAGATCTCAGCAAAGAGGATAGCTCCTCTCTGAGGTGGTCATCCCATCATCTCTCCATTCTCTGCCCTGCTCTGGTTGTCCTCTCTCCTGCTCTGGCTGAGCCCTGCTCTGGCTGAGACCAGGACTTTTATGAACCTCAGAGGGGAAGAAGTATTTGCTGATTGGTCCATGAGGAGCCATGGCCAGGCCTGGAAGAGGCACCACAAGTCCCTGCTCTGGTCAGCAGGACTGGCAGCCCAGCCCCAGCCTTCAGGCCCTGGCCTGAACCCTGCCATTCATGGCCCCAGGGCTCTACCCCAACTGCCCACTCTGAGAGCAGAGCCAGCACGGGGAGTGAAGAGAGGCCAGGCAGCAGGAACAGACACCCCTGAGCCTGCAGGGGTGGGGGAGGGGATTCCCAGGCCCCCCCAGGGTGCAGGCTGGAGAGACACCCAGGTCCTGCACGTCTGTGTGTTGCTATTCCAGATCTGTATTTGAGGAACACAGCCCGTGGCACTTGGTATACACTGTTGACTTAAACAATGCTTTTCCCCTTCATATCAACTTATAAGAAGCACCAGAACTAAACCACCCAAACCACCAGCCACAGTTTGGGTGGCTGCAGCAATAAGCAGGGGGCTCTTTCCCCAACTCAGAAGGAGCAGGGCTCCCACCAGCTCCATGGGGTGTGCAGCCCCAGCCACACCTCCCTGCTACAGCTAGTGTGATGGCAGCCACTGCCATCAATTGGATCTCTTAAATTCTGCATGCTTGGCAGTAAATACCATGCCTGGCAAGTAACAGGTGCTCAATTTTTAAAAAACTGATACAATAAATACCCTTATCAATTTCTTGCCTCTCAGCTCCAAGTTCATCCTTCTTCATTCTGCTTTGTGATACTGGAAACATTTCTCCATTGTCAGCTGGAATAACTTTAAATGTTGTTAAGCTTTT
This sequence comes from Theropithecus gelada, assembly GCF_003255815.1. Lineage (NCBI taxonomy): Eukaryota > Metazoa > Chordata > Mammalia > Primates > Cercopithecidae > Theropithecus > Theropithecus gelada. Next base: position 51,860,641 of record NC_037686.1, on the reverse strand, counting down.
TCAGTAGATGGTGCTGGAGAGACACTAGAGGAGGAAGGGGCTTCTCTTTCTAGTTCCGGTGGCCTGTGGGACACCCAGGGGTACATGCTTTCCAGCAAGTTTTCCCAGTACCACTTAGAGTGGCTCCCTAGCAAGTGTAAATTATACCTCAGAGGGTGGCTTCTCAGGGAGTCTCATCAGCACCAAAGTAGGCAGTTTGCGCTTTGCCAGTCCCAGTCTGTCACAGTTCAGATAACTAATACTCAGTCAGGTACTGTATACCTTAGGTTTTTTCGTAAGCTTTCCCAGTGGAACATGTACTCATTTATAAGAGTGACTGTACACTGGGGAAAAGGAACTACCGAGATATTTTGGGAATTAGCAGACATTGTCTCTGTATTGATTAACTCCTAGAGACCTAAAATGTGACCGTGCTCACAAGTCAAAGTGGAAGCTTATAGCAGTCAGGTGGCAGATTAAGCCTTAGCCCACATCTAACTTACAGTGGGACCAATTTGTCTATGCTCCCCTTCCCCCAGTGGTTTTTTCCTCACCTCTTGGATGTGTATTTGAAATTGATATACTTGTCACTCTCAGAATCCCCAAGTTCTTTCTCTGACCCATAGGTAAGGGCCATTGTGGTAGGAAGGACTAAGAAGCCCATAGAAAGTTCCCTCTTCACCAGGATAGTAAACCAGAAGCAATACTGCATCCCTGGGGGTGGGGGAGCAGGGAATTGCAGAAATCAAGGCCACTATTAATGAATAAAATGATACAGAGTTTGTGATATCTATCACATTCCCATTTAACTCACCTGTTTGACCTGTACAGAATATGGGTAAATATTAGAGAATGGCTATGGATTATTATAAACTGAACCAAATGGTGATTCTAATTGTGTTGCTATTCCAGATCTGTATTTGAGCAACACAGCCCCTGGCACTTGGTATGCAGCTGTTGACTTAAATAATACTTTTCCCCCTCATATCAATTTGTAAGAACCAGCAGAACCAATTTGCTTATACCTGGCAGGGCCAGTAGTACACCCACACAATCTTATCTTGGGACTATGTCAACTTTCCTGCCGCCTGCTATAATATAGTTACAGAAATCTTTATCATCTTGACACTCTGAAAAACATCACATTCTTCTACTACATTGATAAAATTATACTGATTGGAGCTGATGAACTGGAACTAGAAAGTGCACTAGATGCCTTAGAAATATGCAAACTAGAAGGCGTGAGAAAAAAACACACACACAAAAATTTCACATCTGCCATCTTAGTGATGTTTCTGGTGGTTCAATGGTCTGGATAATGTTGAGGTATTGCTTCCAAAGTGATAGACGAATTGTTATGTCTCTAAACAACTACTGCAAGTAAAGATGCACAACAGTTGGTAGGTCTTTTTGGAATCTGGAGACAACATAGACCACTTTGAGTGTGTTACTTTAACCCGTCTGTGACTCATAGGCTGCCAGTAACCCACAAGGCTGCCAGTTTTAAGAGGGGAACATAAAAAGTGAAGCCTCTGTTTTAAGAAGGGACAATAAAAAGAGAAGACTCTGCAGCAAATCCAGCTCCTGTGAAAGCTACTGTACTGCTTAGATCTCATTATCCAACAGATACAATAATAACTCAAAGTGTGCATGACAAATAAGAAAGCTATATGAAAACTCTAGCAACTACCAAAGGAAAATTGCAGAGCAGATTTTTAGGATTTTGGAGGAAACCTATGCCCCCGTCTCTAGATAACTCTTCTCTTTTTAAGAAACAGCTTCTGTATTGCCATTGGTCCTTGGAGGGACTGAAAATCCAAATGTGGGACCTCAGGTGACCATGCAGCTCAAGCTTCTTATCATGTACTGAGTATTTAATGACCCACCTAGTCATTAGGATGGATGTATGCAGCAGCAATTTGCCACCAAGTAGAAATGGTATATAAGAGACCAAGCTTAGGCAGATCCAGAAGGAATGAATAATTTGAATAAGCAGGTGGCTCAGACTCCTTCAATACTACTGCATTGCGTCCTCTCCAGTCCATACCTTCAGTCCCCTTCTGGGAATTTTCCCATCTGCAGTTAACTGATAAAGAAAAAGCTCAAGCCTGGTTTACAATAGGGTCTGCATGATATGCTGGTACCACCTGAAAGTGGACAGTTGTGCCACCTAACAACCCCACATAGAGGTGATTCCAAAGGACACCTGAAGGCAAAGCATCTCAGTAGGCAAAACTTAAAGTAGTACATTGGGTTGAGAGGGGGCCAGAAGCATGGTTCTACAGTGATCTGTGGACATTTGCTAATTATTTGACTGGATCATCAGGGATGTGGAAGGAACTGTATGGGAAAGTTGGTGACAAGAATGTCTTTGGAAGAGGTATGTGACAATTCTCTCAAAATGGGTGCAAATTATGAAGATATTTGTGTCCCAAGTGAATGTTTATCAAACGTGTATCATACAGAGGAGGCTATTAATAACCAAGAGGACAAAATTATATTCTCCATGGATATCAATCAGCCTCTTTTCTCAGCCATCCAAGTGCTTGCTCAATATGCCTGTAACTAAATTGGACACGGTATCAAGATAGAGGTTATGTATGTGCCAAAATATGGCCTTTCCTTCTCCAAGGCTGACCTGAATAATGCCACTGCTAATTGCCTACTCTGCAGATAGCAGAGACTGACATTGAGCCCCAATATGGCAAAATTTTTTGGTTGGGCTAACCAGCCAGCTGGTCACAGGTGTTGATTACATTGGATATTTTCTATCATGGAGAGGGAAGAGATTTGTTCTCACTGAAATAGATACATATCCAAATATGGATATGCCTTCTCTGCATCGAATACTTCTGCTAGCAACACCATCTGTGGACTCATAGCATTCCTCACCCAACATCGTGGCGTTACATGCAGCATCACTATTGCTTCTGATCAAGGAACTAATTTCACAGCAAAGAACATATTCAGCATTGGTTCATGCCTATGTAATAAGCTGCTTTTACTACATACCTCATCACTCATAAGCAGCTGGCCTGATTGAAAAGTAGGAGGGCTCCCTGAAGCTTTGATAATGATATCAATTTGGAGATAATTCTAAAAATTTTAGTTTCGTCTTATAGAATGCAGTGTATGCTTTCAACTGATAACAATTTTGTGGTGCTGTTACCACAGCCAGAATACATGAGTCCGGAAATAAAAGAGTGGAGGTGAGATTGGTTCCTCTCACTATTATATCCAGTAATGTACGCTCAAAAAGTTGCTTCCCATTTTGGCAACCTTAAGCTCCACTAGTTGGAAATCTTATTCTCCAAGGGGAAATGCTCCTGCTAGGGACACAGCAATGGCTCCATCAAATTGGCAGATGAAACTACCCTCTAGTCCCTTGGGGCTCCTTATACACTGAATCAGAAAGCAGAAAAATGGCTGGAATAACTGATTCTGATTACCAGAAGAAAATCGGATTGCCACTACAAAACGTGGCCAAGGAGAGCTCTATCTGAAACCCATTGGGTACTCTAGGATGTCTTTTAGTTCTTTCATGATCAATAAAAAAGGCTACAGCAGCCAAAAATGTTTTAAAAGACAGCTATTGACGACTCAGACCTTTGAGAAACGAAGTTTTTGATTACTTCACCATATAAACAATACTTACCAGCCAAGTTTTGCACTGAAAATAAGGGAATGGGTAGTGGTAGAAGAAAATCATCACCTTGACCTTGTGGCCAATTACAGAAATGAGGGCTATATTAGAGTTGCATATTTTTTCTTTGTCTATTATATGTACATATTAATTTTCATGTTATAACCATTTTGTTCTTCTTCCTTCTACCTATTATCCATTTACATGCAAATTCTTGGAGGTTAACTTTACAATTTAGTCTTTAGGTAACAGAATATTCAGTGGAACTGTGACTGAATTTAAAAAATAACTAATATAGCCAGCAAGGATACAATGACTGGGACTGCGTATGTCCTCATTTTGGAGAAAGTGAGAACTTTTTCACTTATTCAAAGGTTAGCTGCTGCTTGTTCATTGAAAATATAGAGTTGTTCAATTGTTTTCCAGAAGTTCAAACATGTATAGGAGGATGCATATGGAAGCTGACTAGCTAAATAAGCGACCTGTGCCTTTGAACAATTTATGGCTCTCTCTAAATCTACCCTTCCTTGCCCTGCTTTGTGATACAGAGCTGAACCCTGTGAATATTTGTCCTTTGCCAGCTGACGCAATGTTAAGGTTTGCCAATAGAGAGCACTGGGCACACCGGAGGAGGGCAGGCCCTCGCGTGCCTTTTCCCCTGTTCCTGTGGTATGTAGATGCCTGTGGTATTTAGATACCAGTGGCACGCATGATTCCCAGTGCTGCTCACCCTCCAGCAAGTCGCAATGTTTGCACAGAGGTTGGCTCCCCTTTGAGTTTCACCCGTGCCCCAGATAGCCTTCCAGTGCATCTCACTGGCACTTCTGTGGGCAGTTTCCTACTTGCCATCCTAGCCTGTCACACCTCAGAGAACTTCTCTACCATCCAGGGGACACAGCCACAGCTTTGAAATCTTATCTCAGACATCAGGAGGCAGATCCTCTTTCAAGTTTGTTCTTTTTTTGGGTATACTGCCTCAGCCCTGTAAGTCGTGGCTACGCCCTGTATCTGCTAGTCCTGTATTCTTTAGAATTTTCTTTACTCCATTAGTAGTTAATCCACTGTTATTAGTTGCTAGTTAATAACATATTAAATTTTCTTTGTTCAAATTACTGGTGTGATCTTTGTCTCTTGACTGCACCCTGAGTCGTATAACTAATCATTGAAGAAGCTGCTCCCACCACCAAACACAATATCTGACTTAATAAGCTGGGTGGGTTTTTTTTCATATAGTCACACAAGTAACACATAAATATTCTCATAGAAAACCCAAATTACACACAAATGAAATCTCCCTTAACCCCACTCCATTCTCAATGCAATCCCAGTTACTTCCCAGTGTTGGAAGTATGATGTGTGTCCTTCCAGACCTAGCCCCTCTCCCTTCTTATTAATTTATTTTTACTTTTTGCTTTTGAAGCAATGTTATGGCGTGCGGGGGGTGGGGGGCATTGGCGGTGTCTTGGTAGTTTTGTAAGATAAAATTCCTAGAAATTGGATCACTTAGCCAAAGAGCATTAACATTTAAATTTTAAATTTCCCTCCGGAAAGGATAAACTAAATTCTCATCCCACACAATAAGATTTTAGCCAGTCGCAGTAGCTCACGTCTGTAATCCCAGCACTTTGGGAAGCTGAAGTGGATAGATCACTTGAGGTCAGGAGTTCGAGACCAGCCTGGCCAACATGGTGAACCCCGTCTCTACTAAAAATGCAAAAATTAGCCAGGCATGGTAGATGCACCTGTAATCCCAGCTACTTGGGAGGCTGAGGCAGTAGAATCACTTGAACCCAAGAGACAGAGGTTGCAGTTAGCCAAGATCGTGCCACTGCACTCCAGCCTGGGTGACAGAGCAAGAACTCCATTTCAAAAAAAAAACAGATTGTAGACAATTAAGGTATGTCAAAGTTAGAAGGTACCATAGAAATCACATGGGTAAAACTTTTTCACCTAACTGATGGTGGACTAAGGCTGAGAGAGAGAGAAATGACTTTTCATCAATGTCATACAAATAATAAATCTAGAAGGCAGGGGGAAACTTAAGTTGTTGGACTAGGCTTTTAAGGAATTACATTCAAAATAATGGTTCAATATTTAAGTCTTGTTGACCCAAAGCAAAGTGGAGAACTGAGGCAACTCTTAGTATAACCACTCTTCCAACAGCCCTATATTTCAAACAAAATGATCTATGTGTCTTGGCCATGGGTGAACTTGCAGTCCAAATCACCCAGCTATTGGCCAGTTGTTTTTTAGGATCATAACACCTAAGGCTTCAAAGGGATTTAGAATCCATCAAGGTCAAATTTCTACCTACAGCAGCATCTTCTCTAAAAGACTAGGCAATCCTAGAACCTCTCTTGAAATGTTACTGAACAGTTCCTAAATTCACTAGTGAAAATGGAGCAAGGGACAAGCACTTACCAAAAATTATCCTCAACACTGTTCATATGGCACTTCCTTAACAGTAGGCCCTTAAAAAACAGGAAAAGAGGCCTAAGTGATGAAAGCAAAAAAGCAGAAGCAGTGACACCCAACCACCCATCCTTCCAACCTCACAGCCCTATTCACAAGGAAGGGTACACTCTCAGCATCCATACAGTCCCTCAGCATGGATGTGGCTGTGACAGATGTGATCTTGAAGATGCCTCTTGGATCAATTCTGGATGCTGCTGGACCCCTAGTTTTGTCTTCTTGACTTGTGCTTACAAAGGAAGTCAGTAAAGTCAAGTGAAACCTCACAGGTTCATTAAGCACCTAAAGAGTCCCCACCCTTTGCTGGGGATCAGCTCTCTCCCTCTCTGTTCTCTGTTCCTAGCTCTTCGTTTTTCCATCTCCAATTGTGCAGCGATATCAAATACAGGGTCTTAGCTCTAATCGGCCTGTTCTTTCAAAGACCTATGAAAAGCAGAGTCTGATTGCCGTTGGCTCTGCCAGCATCTGGGGAGATCTAGTTTAACTAGCGTTAGAAATCAAGAATCCTCTCTTTGCTTAGGTCCTGGTCATTATAACATTTTCTTGATTATGCAGTTTAAATCAAAGCATAGTATTGCTTTATTTCTCCCTTTTCCATGGAAAAATAAACATGTAAATTTTCCATATGAAATTCCATAAACACAGGCTGACACACACCACAAACCATCTCTTTATAATTCCTAGACAGCCTTGTTTCCTTCAGGTGAGATCATCAGAAATAGAAATTTAAGATGTCTTTCATGCAACAGTTTGTTCTCTTTCTTATTTATTATTTGCTCCATCTGGCACTAGGAAACCAGAGGTGAATAAGACACTGTCCTTGGATCCAGTTAAAGCTGTAAATGTGCAGGGTGACATCTGTAATGGGATAACAGGTAAACGAGGTAGGCCATCATCAAAGGTACACACTCTCAGCATACCAGGGTAGCCCTTATGAGTGGGGAGGGTGAATTGCTACAGAAGTAATGCCAGATAACATTTCCTATGTGTTATTTTGTATCAGTTAAGTACATCTTTATATTTACTATCAATTTCATTCTTACAAAAAAAACACTATTTTATAGAAAATGGGTAGTAGTTCTCAGAGATGGTAAGCAACATGGCTGATGTCACAGAGCTAAGAGATGACGGTGCCTACCTTGAATACAGGTCTGCCAAATCCAAACTGCCATCTGCTGCACCACACAGCCTCTCCTCAGTTTTTCCTACCCTTAGAAGCCACTAGGCTGCATGAGCAAACCCAGCCTCAGGTAAGGCTTCCAGTTTGTGAGTTCAAGTTTTTGCCTATAGACTGATGGTGGGGGAGACCAACAGCAGCTCCAAGTCATGAGTGCTGCAGAATCTCAGGGATCCTGTTCTATTTTTTCCTGATGGAGAGAGGTAGAACTCATTCTTCAATGAAGCACAAACAGAAAGACATATGATGAATGACTGAGAATTTGGTCAACCCTAGCAAAAACACTGCAAGCTGTCTGGATAGGAATGAGTTGTATCATCTCAGATCTGAGTCAGAAGCAGCTGGTTAATGGTGCCAGACACCGGCTCTCTGAGTCACGCCCTGCCTTCTCCATCTTTTGCATCTGTGGAAGGGTATGCCTCAGAGGAACAGCTCTGTTCCCTAGAGATGTCATAATCAGAGGGTGGAAATGTGGGCTGCCTTATCCCTCCTCCTCAGTCCATCTCCCGCTCTGCTGCCTAAGTGCTCTTGTCAAAATAAGCCATTTCTCAAATTACCACCCTCTTCTACCCCAGCTGACTGTTCTGATTGCCTCGCTTTTCCTTGTAGATGCTACAACCAGCCATGTGGAATTTTATGCTAAGAAAAGTGTCAGGAATAATTAAAGAGAGAGAGGGAGGGAGAGAGAGAAAAAGATAGAAAGGAAAATAACGTTCCTTAGCAAAAGATGCTTATTTTGATTTTATGTCCCATGCTACTTAACTGTCATGAAACACTCAAGAGCTGTTAAATTTTGGCTCCTAAGTTTAATTGAATGCTGTATTTTTTTTTTAATGCTGGGAGACATTTTCTTATACTTGATGCATCAGTGAGACTCAATACTTTCTGCATAAGTTTGATAGATGCAGGAAGGCAGCACCATGTGATACTGAGCAGCCTGGAACCAGAACCAGGAGACCCAGGCTGTCCTCCTGGCTGTACCCACACATAGTAGTGTCACCTTGAACCACCCATCTTACTCCCTGGGCCTCAGTTTTCTCATCTGTAAAAACCAAGTAGTGGCCTCTCATGTTCTGTGCCAAGTATAAATTTTGCAATTATGGCCTCCAGGGAGCAAAAACAGAACTTTACTTTCCTGTCATTTAGAAAAGTTGACTGGGCGCGGTGGCTCACACCTGTAATCCCAGCACTTTGGGAGGCTGAGGCAGGCAGATCACTTGAGGCCAGGAGCTCGAGACCAGCCTGACCAACTTGGTGAAACCGCATCTCTACTAAAAATACAAAAATCAGCTGGGCATGTGGCAGGCACCTGTAATCCCAGCTACTTGGGAGGCTGAGGCACCACCAGAATCTGGTGAGATAGAGGTTGAACTGGGGAGATAGAGGTTTCAGTGAGCTGAGATTGCACCACTGCACTCCAGCCTGGGCAACAGAGCGAGACTCTGTCTCAAAAAAAAAAAAAAAAAAAAAAAAAAAAAAGGTATATTAAAGTCCCTTTTATCTGGCTGGCAACAACTGAATATCAACATTTTCAGTTTTAAAACTGCGTCTCAGTAATCTCAATAATTTGAAATTATTTTAAGATTGTCTCCTATCCCCATTTTTTCCCCCAACATGACAAGTGAGTTTAAGGAGGTGTAATGTGGCCTTCAGGGGCAGCTTTTTGTATTTGGTTCTCGCTCTTGATCTATCTCACTCCGGTTCTAGCATCCCTTGAAGGGTAGCCTGTCTTAGCTGGGCCTCAAGCGTCTTCCACAGTGGCACCCTCCGAGTCATTGGCTCCTGTCCTCACTGTCCCCATTGAAGTGCCTGAGGTCCTGCTACAGCTGTGGTCCTCATCCCCACTTGCAACCATCAAACCTGAAGCCCCAGGCTGCTTCAAGTCCTCTCTCTTTGGGGCCTTTCTTGGCTAACATCTTGAGCCCATCTCTATTCTAATATCCTATGCCACTGTGGCTCAGGAGACACTGGCAAGGCTGTTGACACTCAGAGGTATAGGTGACACACTTCCACTGTGGAATTATCAACCCTAGAAAGGGCAGCTATCTTCATACATTGCTGCACCTTCAAGACTAAGCTGAACGGGGGACAATGTAAAGACAGCCCTTGGGAACTCTTCACATTCTCCTCTAACTCTCCTCCCTATGCCTCAGTCTAGAGTTTTGAAGGGATTTCAAGGAAAAATGGATTATTTCAGATGTCATCCCCATTTAAATCTTTCTGACCTTATATCTGAATGGTGATTTTAGCCTTAGAAGTCAAGAATTCACCACTTTAGTGTCAGACATTAGAGAGACCTCTTTTTTTTTTTTTTTTTTTTTTTTCCCACCAAAGTAGGTAGTTCATGTCTGGCTGTCTATACTGGGGCAAGAACAGCATCCTGGGATTTATGTGGCAGTATTAAAAGAATGGACACATGGAGAAATGGAGCAAAACTATCAACACTACATATGACAGTATGATAATTCTATGATTGGATGACTTGACTTGGTTAAGTATCAATTCTAAGTTTTAGGCTAGGTGTGGTAGTTCATGCCTATAATCTCAGCAATTCGGGAGGCTAAGGTGGGAGGATTGCTTGAGGCCAGGAGTTTAAGACCAGCCTGGGCAAAAAAGTGAGACCCCCATCTCTACAAAAAATTTAAAAATTAGCCAAGTCTGGTGGTGTACACCAGTGGCCCCAGCTACTTGGGAGGCTGAAGTGGGAGTATCACTTGAGTACCAGAAGTCAAGTCTACAGTAAGTCACATTCATGCCACTGTACTCCAGCCTGGGTGACAGAGTGAGACTCTGTTTAAAAAAAGAAAATCTAAGTTTTCAATTAAAGGTTTGCAGCTGGCCATGGTGGCTCACACCTGTAATCCCAGCACTTTGGGAGGCCAAGGTGGGTGGATCACCTGAAGTCAGGAGTTTGAGACCAGCCTGGCCAACATGGTGAATCCCCGTCTCTACTAAAAATACAAAAATTAGCCGACTATGGTGGTGGATGCCTGTAATCCCAGCTACTCGGGAGACTGAGGCAGGAGAATTGCTTGAACCTAGAAGGCAGAGGTTGCAGTGAGCCAAGATCACGCCGTTGCACTCCAGCCTGGGCAAAAAGAGCAAAACTCTGTCTAAAAAAAAAAAAAAAAAAAAAAAAAAAAAAAAAAAAAAGCAGAAGTAAATTAAAGATTTGCTTCTCTTTGAGGAAACTCACTAAAGTCACTAAAAAGCATATATTTATAAATTCTTGCTACTTACATTTTTATAGAAACTGGGGATTCAACTGTGTACAGGTCAAGGTCCTTGCTTGTATGATGCTTTAGTATGGAGAAAGACAGTAAACTAGCAGATGAGAAATAATTTTAGACATTTATACTGCTGTAAGTAATGAGAAGGAGCCAGCCATTCCATGCTTTGGGGGAAGAGCATCCTGGGCACAGGGATTAGCAATTGCTAAAGCCCTGAGAAGGAAAAGAGCCTAGAGTATAAAGATGTCATTTAGAACTGTCTGCAAAAGATGGATAAATCATCAGAACAGTAAAAAGACATTATCACATATGGAAACTCAGATAGAATGGTGAATTTCAGCGAAGCTGGGTTGCCCAAAGTTGAGATGATGGTAGGGACATAGGAGCAACCAGAATGTCATTTAGTGATATGTTTATTTGCATCATTTATTCAGGTATATAATTCATTCTATAAGGACTTATGGGGAGTTCTAAGGGTTACAAAACCAAACAAAATCATAGCCTTTGCCCCCCAAAATTTTACAAATTATGGAAGGAACTGAGACATGTATAAATAATTACATTCAAGGTACAATGTGTTAAACACACACACACACACACACACAAATTTTTACTGCACCATAGTAAGTCTAAAGGAAATGAAAACAGAGATGTACTGAAAGAGAACCAGCAGTCCTCAAGAATACTCAGCACTTGCTTTTCAAACCCAAGGTTTTGGACCAAAAAGGAAAATAAAAGCCATTTCTCTCTTATAGGTTCCAGTTCTTGAAAGTCCAGACTTTCAAGACTGTGGTCTCTACTGGGAGTTTAGGAGTCTATAATAACTTGGTCCCCTTCCCATATGGTAGCATGAGGAACTCCATGGATGCAGTCCCCAGTGAAAAAAAGAAAAACTGGTGGAATTTATTTAAACAAACCATTCAGAGTGTCTGGAAATTGTCAAAAGGGCACACGACAAATGAAGAAACATTTACTCAAGAAAATCTATTGAAGTCACTAAGAAGAATAAGAGTTCATGGCATTTGAACTGCACCCCAACCCCTCCCTCACCCTACCCTAGCTCAGCTTAATGGAAGTTCCACTCCAAGTGGGTATGACCAAGAAGATGGAGCTCCATCTTCTTATTCAATCTGAGGTTGCCATAACTCATAATGGGGGACTGGCCATCAGCATGTCTCATCCTCTCCAACTACAAGTTGAATGGCTAAATTTCTGATGAGTGCAACCAAGAGGTTAATATACCTTCCTCCTTCCTCTGTCAAGCTCCCATTCATGGGATGGAGCCTCTACCTCAGGTACAGAAGCCCATGAATACTTGGAGCTGGTCACCTTTGCCCCAGCTCACTCCCAAGGCAGTGGTTCCATGATAAGAGAGATAAGCCAAGAAGACCAGAGGCTACTGCTCCTGCTCAGCTCCCTGGATAGCAGGTCAGAGATTTTGACAAGTGGGAAGAGGCAGTAGGTGAAAACAGAGAACTCCAAAATATTCTCCAGAAGAACCAACTTTATTTGAAACAGAATGTGGGGAAGTTCAAGCCTAAGGGTGCTCTTGAGAAAAATATTCCTTTTAAGCAAAAAACTAAACTATAGGCTCATATCTTAGTCTGTACATGCTGCTATAACAAAATACCTTAGACTGGGTAACTTATAAAGGACAGGAGTTTATTTCTTACAGTTCTGGAGGCTGAGAAATCCAAAATCAAGATCACAGCAGATTTAGTGTCTGGAAAGAGCATCAAATTGTATTTTTTAAATGGGTGAATTGTATGTTATGTGAATTATATCTCAATGAAGCTGTTTTCTTTAAAGTGCCTGTAATAACTTGATTGTTTGTTATTGACCATAACAGCATGTAGAAAGCTATCACTGGCCAGGCACAGTGGCTCACGCCTGTAATCCCAGCACTTTGAGGGGCCAAGGCGGGTGGATTGCCTGAGCTCAGGAGTTCGAGACCAGCCTAGGCAACATGGTGAAACCCCATCTCTACTAAAATACAAAAAAATTAGCCAAGTGTGGTGGTGTGTGCCTGTAATCCCAGCTACTCGGGAGGCTAAGGCAGGAGAATCACTTGAACCCGGGAGGCAGAGGTTGCAGTGAACCGAGATTGCGCCATTGCACTCCAGCTTGGGCGACAGAGTGAGACTCTGTCTCAAAAAAAAAAGAAAAAAATGAAAGCCATCACTGCTTCAGAAGGTTGAGGGGGTGGGGGTGGGTGGGCACAGGGACAAATGGGCGTAAGAAGGAAAGAAAGTCACAAAGTCACAGGGTAACCCATACTCAAGGAATAGGAAAACAGACTCTTCATTATAAGAACAATGAAGAATCGTGTGCATTTTTATAATCTACCACACACACCCTAACCTGTGCACTAAAAACATTTTTTTAAATTTTCCTTGATTTCATAGCAGAATTCCTTTTGACAAACTTTTAAAGATATGAGGGTACTTGGGAAGATTTAGGATCTGAATTTACAACTGCCCACTGGAGCAGGACAGCTTAGGGGTTCTCAGTCTCCATGGCAGGTCGTGGGAGACAGTACAGGCATAGCTCAGTGTCCTATGTGGTAGAAGAGAAGACAGTGGGTGTGTAATCAAGCCTCAGCTTCTGGGTCCAACACCTGCAAATAGAGTAACCAGACAGACAGCAGAGCTAGAGGAGAGCCAGGAAGAGGCAATGGGGGAAGCTCAGTAAGCAGGCTCATCTGCAGGAAATGTCTCAGCAAGGGAAAAACTCATCCATCTAGCAGAGCTTTAAGATATTAAAACCCACTTATGCCTAGTGTTCCATTATTGGAATTCTATGCATGTGAGAGTTACTCATATCCTACTGCTTAAGGTCATCACTAAGGTCTGATTTTTCACTCATGCAAAAATTTAAAACATTGCAACCTCCAGCATAAATGGGTCAATATGGGGACCAGGATCTTCAGCTGGTTCTCACAAAGATCAAGTCACTAAATGTCTGTCGAGGGTGAGATAGAAACCAGATCTCAAATACAAGGTGAAAGGCAATTCTCAGACTGGGACATTGGGTCAACCAGCACCAGACCAATGGGGCGGGAGCTTTTCCCGCTTTTGGTCAGGATGGCTTCTGTTTCTGCAGCAAGGCCGAATAACACAGCTGTGACAGGAAGAAGTGGGACAGAAACTGCCCTGTGCTCAACATTAGACTAAATCACAGGAACTAAGGCAGTTTCCATGGACTGAAATTGAATATAATCATGAGTGTGATGAGACTACCCAAGGTGAGAGTCGTGAGTGCAAATATCAGCTTCAGAATGTCTGCAGCAATGGATCCATTCCTCTCTCGGCTGAGGAGGTCTTCCTGGTACCTGGTTTTCAGTGCTGAACAAAACGCTTTAAGAGGATCCTTGACGAACTACAGCACCTCAGGAGAGGAGTTTTTAAAATGGAGAGGACTGGAATGTAACAGCACATCAGAAATGTATACGGGAGCTGGGCATGGTGGCTCACACCTGTAATCCCAGTACTTTGGGAGGCTGAAGCGGGTGGATCAACTTGAGGCCAGGAGTTCAAGACCGGCCTGGCCAACATGGCAAAATCCCATCTCCACTAAAAATATAAAAATCAGCTTGGCATGGTGGTACACGCCTATAGACCCAGCTACTCAGGAGGCCGAGGCACAAGAATCACTGGAACCCAGGAGGCAGAGGTTCCAGTGAGCAAAGATCGTGCCACTGCACTCCAGCCTGAGCAACAGAGCAAGACTCCGTATCAAAAAAAGAAAAGAAAAGAAAAGAAAAACCACACACAGAAGAATTGGACATGGGAAAGTGAAAAGGAGGGTATTCTGGCTGTAAACAAGAAGACATGCAGAAGGGGAAGTAAGGATGGAATTACAACCACTTTAAACTAGCTCTAGGGGACATCAGACATTAGGCCCCAGAAGGAAGAACCAGGATCAATGAGTGAAAGATGTCACTTTAGAGAGAAAACAGATCTAACAATTAGCAGTTGGAAAAATGGGACAGGTTTTCCTGTAGTGGTAGTGAGTTCCTGGTCCCTCAACATATACCAGCAGAGACTTCTGGGAAACTATAGAAGAAATTCATGCATTTGATAAAGTGTAGGTTGAGATGGGCTCTAAAGAACCTCATAGTCAGAGACTCTAGGTCTCTGAGACCTAACTGTCAAAGCCATGGATGGCAGAGAACGTTCTGAGCAGGAGTCACATACGGAGGATGGGCTTCAGAAAGAGCAATTCATTGGCAAGTAAAGTAGAATGGAGATATAGGGACTCGGGCCACATGGCCAGTCAGGTGGTGTAGTGACAGCTATAGGGTTGTGTTACCCCTAATCTCTTTTTTTCTGGGAACTTACCCCTCCACTTAATACCCACATAGCTGCAGAAGCAACCTCATAGTCCAATAGGATATGGCCAACCCCAGTCACAGATCCTGGCATAGATGCCTGACCACAGCTGCACTGAGCACAGTGCCTATTGCCATGACCTTAATGCCAGTCTGGGTTGGGGGACCTGACTCAGCTTGCACAGTGAGCTTTTTCCCAGAATCTAGGGATGTGAGGGTCTTTCCCTTGGTGGTTGAGGCTACACTACGTGCTGTCATGTTTCCTCCATGAACCAAAGAAGTAGAGACAATGCATTTGTAGAAAGAGGGAGAAGGGACCATGAAGGTGTGCACAGGGAGGGATGGAGGTGAGAAATGGAGAGTGAGCCCTGACCCTGCTGAATTCCACATTCCAAAGATTCTGCCATAACCACATTCCTGTCCCTGGTTCTGCAAAACCCCAGGTATCCTCATAAGAGTCTCCCTTTGGTTTAAGCTGGACTAAGTGAGCTTTCTGTCACTTAGTATATTGGTAAATATAGTCTTAGCCAATTCAAAACCTCCTTACAATTGTCAAGGTAGAGCCAGATAGAAACAGCGGGAAGGGAAAGGCTGTGCAGGCTTCAATCACAGAAGGAAATGATGGGCCGTAGCATTCTTCCCTTCGAACCTTCCTGCCCCTTCTCCCCGCAGGGGCTCTCTGCAGTCCAGGTAAGAAACATCTGAGGCTATGGCTGAGACAATGCTCAAGTGCCAGTTTACTTAGAAGTTGGTAAATTGGTCATAGAACAGATGCTACATAGAATGTTACTTAATTTCATTAGCAATTTTGCCTTTGCCAAAACATGTTTTTGCCAGAAGTGCCAGCACATCAGGGTTGTATGTTCGTTAAAATTGAACAGGATCCCAGAGAGCCCTGGAGAGGGTCACAGACCACCTGGTAGATGGTCACTTGATTTTCCACAGCAGGAAGAAAACACAGTGTGCCCCACAAAGCTGCGCCTCCCTGGGAGCCTCCAACATGCACCCAAAGTCCCCCCAAACCAAACTGGGATCTGCCCCAGGGATGACTTTTTGCTGATGAATGACTCAGCCCAAGAGACTCAATAAGAGACCTCCTAATGTCCACACCTTTCCAGACCTCATGCTGCTCCTACTCCATGAGCTACCCAAAGGGGAGAGCCGTCAGTGCATTTTTATCTACATTTTTACCTGCAGTTCATAGTCAGTTCTCAATAATCAAACTGGCTTTCCTTCTCTTCTTAGCTAATTTCAGTAAGACATAAAGCAGCCACTCCCTTCCCTCACACATATGCTGTGAGATTTATTTGACTTCTCCAGTTAACAACAGTCCTTTTCTTTGAAGCAAATTTTCTTCTTTGTTAGATCTTGATTAGAAGCAATTAATAATGGGTTCGAATTTGCCAAGAAGAGCTTCCCAGCCACATACATTTTGCATTTGCAGCAGGAACCCATTCTCTAATAACAGTTTCACACAAGGAGCAACATGGCCTGAACAAGTTCAAGGATTTTCATAACTTCATGCCTCAACCTCACTAGCAAACGTGCTCACTGGGGCTACTTTGGTCCATTTCTGGATTACTTTCGGTCCACTTCCATATACTTCCGGTCCACTTCTATGCCTATGGGAGTGTTTTCAGATACTAGAACTATGTATTTCAGGTCAAGTGTCTCTACATCTGCCTTGTCCCTGAATGCAGGATCATTTAACAATAATAATTTTGTGGTACATTTGTGTAGTATTTTTAGCTTAACAAATTTACATGATCTTTGGATAATCTTTACGATCAGGAGTTGTCAGAAATATTTAAGTTACAAGTGACAGAAACCTAACTCAAAGCTGATTAGGCAGAAAGGGGCATTTCTACTGGTTTCTATAGCCTATCTCTGCGAAGGCAGAGTAGTTGAGCCCCAGGACTCAAGACTCCTTTCTCTCTCTCTCTCTCTCTCTCTCTCTCTCTCTCTCTCTCTCTTCATTTTCCAAACATGGTAGTTTATTCTCTCAGAATGGCTTTTTCCATGGGGCCAAAACCTGGCATCTAGCAGTTCAGGGGGCCATTAGCTTCCCAGCTTTATCTCCAGAGAGGAGAGGAATCACTTAATTCCAGAAGGAAAACTCTGGAGGATTCTAACTGGTTTAGGAAAGGTGTCACCTCTGTGTCCAGGGATAATGGGAACTGCAGCTGGAGCCCTCTCTAGACCCCCATGATCGGGAGGCTACGGTGTGAAAGAGGCTGTTCCCCAAATAAATATATTGTTCTCAAAAGACAGAAGAGGTTCTAGGCAGGACCAAACAACAGATATCCACTGTATAGGTGTCTTTGTATTTTACAGAAGAGGAGGCAGAGAATGAGAGAGTGGGCAACTTGTCTGTGCGTATTCAACTAGTAAATGGCAGATCCCAGACTACAAAAAAAAGCAACTAAGAACATCTGGGTGTAGTTACATAGTTTGCAATCTAAAAGCAAAGACAAAATGCTGACAATAAGTCTGAAATTGGGGCAGAATATACGAAATCAGGACAGTCTTAGAAAATCTGCAGTTTTTTCTTAAGAACGATATAATCCTAAAAAAGTGCTTCACATACAGTAGATGCTCTAATATGCTGAATTTCACAACTGGACAGTGTTTTATTATTTTTTCTTTATTCTTAATCTCTCATCCCCTCCTTGCTAGAGTTTAGGATGCCATCCAAGGGGGAAAGCAAAGATTTGGCACATCATGGGTATATAACCAAGGATAGCAACTCACTCCTAAACCATGTAACCTTTCTTGGTTTGCCTGTTGCAGTCAGCTCCCCAAGTCCTGGGAGCAAAACTCAGAAAGTGTGAGTGAATGCAATGCAAACCCAGCTTTCGTGGAGAAAGCAACCAAGGGAGGTGCCTTCCAGCTCTGGCACAGCAGCCGAGTTCACTGCCAACCTGATCACTCAGGAGGCAGCAGATATGTTGCAGATGCCGTTCTGCATGATCTTCCTTTTCACCCTGGAATCATGCCAAGCACACTGCAGTTCCAAAGGAAGACTTTGGATGTGAATATGAAATGCCTTACCCTGCTACACCTCTGCCCTCCTTCCTTTCAGTCCTCCCTCCCTCCAGTGGCTTAGACATCCAGAGCCTTTACATTGCCCCACAGCTGCCCAAATCCTCCCTTTGTACTAGACCCAGACTCAGAACGAACTCATCCTGCCCTTTCCTGCCCTAGCCATCCTCTCACCCTTTAGGGTCCTGAGATAAATTGGAAGTAGGGGTGATATGAAACCCACAGAGGCATTCTCCTTGTCCAGGAATGTCCTGATTAGCAAAATACAATACACAACTAACTCCTAAAAAGTAATTGAAAGGGCTTGCATTTTAATCAATATGGCAGACTAGGTATTCAGAGAGATTCCTTTCAGTACAGCACACTGAACTTTTTTTTTTTTTAATTTAATGCACAGTTCAACTGTAAGGAAAGTAAATAAATTCCTCAATAAAGCCTGAACCCAGAGTGCAAGCAACACTATTGCTGGTATTTGTTGACCTCTGGTGGCCTAGACACTGGATTTTAATGGGCCACATGCATAGGGGACAAGAATAGCCAAGTATACTTTTCAAAATGTTAAAGAAAACCACTTTTTCTCATACAAATACATGGTAATGTTTATTTGACTCATTAATAAGAGAACCAGAGAATGACAAAGCCAGTTGCTATTTCAAGGGAAGAGACATTAAATGTGCGTGTGTGCTGTTTGTGTATGTGTATAAATATATATGTAATGTTGGAGTACGATTTCTGAATAATTTTTTGATGGCTTAATGTCCTACAGGGCAAAAAAAAAAAAAAAAGCCATAGCTTTTGGAATTATCTCCTTTGCCAGACAAAAATTGTTTGCATCTCATCAGCAATTATTTTCTATAAACTAACATCTAACTTTCCAGAGTCATAAGCTTTCTGGGCTCTAATCAATAGAAATCACAAAAGAAGAAAAGTTTCCTTCCCTTGTCTAGAGAGGCAGATGACTTTTAGGCAGCTTGTTAAATGATGCCCTAAATGACAATGTATGGCAGGTGATCATCTTTTTGCCTTACTTCCAAATTTCAAGTAACTTTTCTTAATACTACCCATTGTGTTTCTAGGTATTCTCCAAAGATTATTTAAAATTACATGCATGCAAAAAAAAAAGGGGGGGTAGGGGGCAAGTGTCATTATGTCTTTGCTATTTGGCCTGGTTCCCATACATAGAAAGAGCAGCAAGTGGTATTAGGACATATAAGCCTCTCTATTGTGTGATCAGCAAGAGCTGAGTAGCTACTAAAGCCAGACAATTAGCTTCTTTCGAGCAAGGTCTTAAGGAATCCAAGTTTGCATTCTCAATAGCCTCCGTCATTCCAGAGATTTAAAAATTCACTCTTATTTTTTTCAGTTATTCCAAGGCTACAAAACCAAAATTCATCTCCACTAGATTTCATTTATAGCATCTATAAATTAATATTTTTCTCCTTGGTGGTTCCCACATTTCCTAAGTTTCCTGGCCTGCCAAGAAGGAACTTTCCTTTTACCAGATCGGTTTCCTGGGAGTGTTTTGCAGACATTTGTTCTACCTGTGAAGTTAGGCCTATTTACTGATAGGTTTATCATATCAGACAAAATGAGATTGATTTTCAGATAACATATTCCAGGTTTGCCCTTGGTTATACAATCATTTTGTCTAATTATATTCTAGTTTAAAAATAAAAATGAGGAGACAGTTTTTGTTGAGCTTATGCAAATAATTACGTTGCTATGAAATGTAAAAAAGACTCAGGAAAATAGTTGATTCTGAATTTTGATACGTCAAAGAGAAAAATATATCTTTTTTTATTTTTTAGATGAAGACTCGCTCTGTCCCCTGGGTGAAGTGCAGTGGTGCCATCTTGGCTCACTGCAACTTCCACTTCCCAGGGCGAAGAGATTCTCCTGCCCAGTCTCCTGAGTAGCTGGGACTACAGGTGTGTGTCATTATGCCCAGCTAATTTTTGTATTTTTAGTAGCAATGGGGTTTTATCTTATTGGCCAGGCTGGTCTTGAACTCCTGACCTCAAGTGATCCACCTACGTAGGCCTCCCAAAGTTCTGGGATTACAGGCGTGAGCCACCGCAGCTGGTGGATATTGTTTTTAAGGTGTTTCAGTTAGTGAGAATAGAGTCTAGTAAATCAAGAATTAGGAATAGATCAAGAAATAAAAGTGGTTCTTTATATGCCCATCAGAAAACAGAATATAAAAACAATGCCAACAATATTTAAAACAAATAATCACATTTTATTTCCTTCATTGGTTAATTCAGACATACTTCATCAAGTCTTTATTTGCCAGATCTTGAATCAGCAGTCTGCTTTTGGGAATTCATATGCATCTAGACTAAAGAGCCTCCTGGGAAGTCTGACACAGTCCCAGTATCGTCTTTCAGTTGTCTACTTGTGGCAGTGGGTCTCCATGAGTTTATTCCTTGTGGAAACAGTTGATAATATCGCTTGACACAGTGTTTTCTAGAATTAGCCTAAGACACTGCTATGGACTGTTTATGTGCCCTCAAATTCACATATTGAAATCCTAACCCCCAAGGTGATGGTGTTAGGAGGTAGGGCATTTGGGAAGTGATCAGATTATAGGGGCAGAGTTCTGATTAATGGGATTAGTCCCTTATAAAAGAGACCCCCAGAGAGATCACTCTTCCCTCTGACTGGACATGTATGGTTACAATGAGAAGACAGCTTTCTTCCAGAAACCTAGTTCTTACCAGACACCCAATCTGCCAGCACCTTAATCTTGGACTTCCCAGCCTCCAGAACTGTGAGACATCAATTTCTGTTGTTTGTAAGCCACTCAGTTTATGGTATTTTGTTACAGCAGCCTGAAGAGACTGCTGTATTTTGTTAGAGCAGCCTGAATAGCCTCAGTTTCAGAAATTCCAGTGAATCCTAAGCAGAATGAATAACATCAAATCCTTATCTAGACAAATATTAACAAAGCTCCAGAGCACCAAGGCAAAGGAGAAGATCTTATAAGCAATTAGAAAAAAGAGAAAAATTATATACCAAAGAGTGACAATTAGGTTGACAAGAGATTCTCAACACTAGGAACAGAAACCAGAAATAGTAAAACAATTATTTCAATGTACTGAGAGAAAATAACTAAGAACCTAGAAATATGTAAGTAACAAAACTATCTTTTAAGAAAAATAAAGAAAAAAGATATATTTAGACAAATAAGAAGCAGAGTATTACCAACAGTTCCTTCCAGGAACTTCTTAAAAATGTCCTTTGGATGGGAGGAAAATTGTTGATCCTGGAAAGAAGAAATTAGATTGAAGAATGAATGGTGAGCAAAGAAAATGGTTAAATGATAAATTGTAAAATCCCAATAAACACTAATATAAAGCAATGTAAATAACATTTAATATATATAGTTTAAAAATATCAAAATAGATCTAAAAT
Source organism: Theropithecus gelada (assembly GCF_003255815.1). Classification (NCBI taxonomy): domain Eukaryota; kingdom Metazoa; phylum Chordata; class Mammalia; order Primates; family Cercopithecidae; genus Theropithecus; species Theropithecus gelada. The sequence continues at coordinate 51,839,354 of NC_037686.1, read as the reverse complement.
CCATTATAATAATAGTTTGTAAATGAGAAGTGATTGATGTTAAAATGTTCTAGGATCCTCATATTATTCAAGAGAGTGAAAATTGATCAATTTTCGACTTATAATAAAGTAGTTCCCAAAATTTCTAGAGTTTCCACTAAAAGAATATTTATGAAAGGTTTAACTTTCAAATAATAGAGAGAATGAGAAATGAAATACTGCGGGAAAAAAGTCAGTCCATAAGAAGGTAAGAAAAGAGAAGAAACAAGAAAATAGAGCCAAGAGAATCTACAAAATAAGATGATAGACATGAATCTAAATATGCAACTAAAATAAATGTAAACCAAATGAAGCCTCCAATTGAAAAATAAATATTGTCGCGTTTGACTTTTAAAATTTCAGCTATAAGCTATTTTTAAGTGTCACATCAAAACATAAGGTCATGAAAATGTTGCAAGTGAAAGAAAAGATATTTCAAGCCAGTATTAATCAAAAGAAAATTTGAGTCACCATGTTAACTTCAGACAAAACAGACTTTAAGCTAAAAGGCATCATTAGAGATAAAGAAAGTCACTACATATTACTGAAAGGCTCAATTCACCATGAAGAAATAATAGATCTAAATATGTGGGCACGTAATAAAAAAGTTTCACATAATGCAAAATGACAGAACTAAAAGGAAAAATAAAAATTTCATCATCACACTGGGAGATTTTAACACTCTTTCAAAAACTGATCAGTTGGCCTGGCATGGCGGCTCACACCTGTAATCCCAGTACTTTGGAAGTCAACATGAGAGAATCACTTGAGCCTGGGAGGTCAAGGCTGCAGTGAATCCTGATTGTGCTACTACATTCAAGCCTGGGCAACAGAGCGAGAGCCTGTAGTGAAAAACAAAACGAAAAACTCATGAATCAAGCAGCCAATAATATCAATATGACTAGAAAAATAAAATCCACAATCTTAATCTAATGGAGATACATGGAATAGTATAACTAATGAGTGAAGAACTGCACATTTTCAAGCACATGTGAAACTTTTAGAAAAACTGGTTGTATCCATGGTTATAAAAGAAGTGTCAAAAGTTGTCAACATAGTAATATCATACAGATCACATTCTTTGACTATAATATTATGGGGTTATAGATGACTAATGAAACCACAATTCTGAGATAGGTACATGGAAAATTAAAACTACATTTTTAAATAAAAATAGAAAACAATTTAAAAATTGTTATAATATATGTATATCTAAAAATAAATCTAATATACAATATCGATTATCTTTATGCCATAAATTAGAAACTTTAAACACTTTAAAGAAGGCCTAAATAAATGGAAATATATGCCAAAGTTACAGATAGAACACTCTCTCTTGAAAAGATGTCTGTTCTCTTTAAATTTGTCTGTCTGCTGTATGGAATTCAAGTCAAAATTCCAAGAGGTTTGACTTCTAAAATTTATGTGGAAGAATAAAAGGTCAAGAATAGCTAAGACACTTTTGAAGAAGAATGAGGTAAAATAATTTACAAAGCAGTAGAAATTAAGATAGTGCGGTAGTACCAGCAGGGAAAACAAGTAGACAAACAGAATAGAATAAAGGTGCAAAAAAGACTCACACAAATATGGGAACCAAACAAGCTGGCACCCACTCTCAGCGGAAATCAATGGATTGTTTAACAAATGATTAAAGCTGTGCAAGTTTATTTTTCATATGAAAAAAAAAAAAAGGAAAAGGAAAAGGAGGCCAGGTGTGGTGGCTCATGCCTGTAATCCCAGCACTTTGGGAGGCTGAGGGGGCCAGATCACTTGAGGTCAGGAGTTCGAGAGCAGCCTGGCCAACATGGCAAAACACTGTCTCTACTAAAAATACAAAAATTAGCTGGGCGTGGTGGTGCACACTGTAATCCTGTTACTAGGGAGGCTGAGGCATGAGAATTGCTTGAACGCGGGAAGTGGAGGTTGCAGTGAGCTGACATCACACCACTGCACTCCAGCCTGGGTGACAGAGTGAGACTCCATCTCAAAAAAAAGAAAAAAGAAAAAGAAAAGAAAAAAAAAGGCACTTAACTGATATCATACATATCAAATTAATTCCTAACAAATCAAAGACTTAAATGCGTAAAGGGAAAACTTTAAGAAAAGCCTTTATAAGAAAACACAGGCTTATGCCTATAATGTCAGCACATTGGGAGGCCAAGGTGGGAAGATCTCTTGAGTCCAGGAGTTTGAGACTAGCCTGGAGAGAAGAGCAAGACATCTGTCTCTTCAAAAAATAAAAAATTAGCTGGGCATGGTGGTGTGTGTCTGTAGTGCCAGCTACTGGGGAGGCTGAGGCAGAAGGATCTTCTGAGCACAGACGATCAAGACTGCAGTGAGCTATGATTGTACCACTGCATTCAGCCTGGGTGAGAGAGTGAGACCCTTTCTCAAAAAATAAATAAATAAACACAATATTGAAAATTTTAATTACGTTAATATTAATAACTTTTTAAAATCAAAAGACATTATCAAAAGAGAGAGATAAAACATACCATGAATTGAGAGAAGATACTTAGAATACATAAATCAAGAACCAGTTTCCAGAATATAAAAGAAATCCTATAATTCTCTAAAAAAAAGACTTTAACAAAAGGCATTTCACATAAATAACATGGATGCCTAATAAACACATAAAACATTTTTTAACCTCATTAGTAACTGGGAAGGGTATACAACCAAAACCCATAATGAGATTTCATACTGCCCAGATTGAACCAAATTTAAAAGTCTGATGAGGAGGGTTAAAGATTCAGGGCAACAAAAGCTATCAGCCTCTGCTGGTGACAGAGTAAATTGGTAGGACCACTGTGGAAGAAGATGAGCATTATTAAGTACAGCTGAAGATGCACAAACCTGTGAAGCAGCCATCTGCCCCTAGGTATGTATTCTAGAGAAACTCTCGCACATCCACATCTGGAGACACACACGGAATGTTTATAGTAGCAGTGTTCTATTGACAAAACTACAAACAACCAAAATGCTCATCCACAGTAAAATGGATCAATTAGGATGCATTCAAGCAATGAAATATTAAATATAAAAAATATTTTATTCCCACGTGTATCAACATGGATATACCTCAAAAGCATAATATTAGATCAAAAGCAAGTTGCAGTATGATTAAGTTTATGTAAGTTTAAAAAACAGGCAAATCTAACTAAGTAAAAGCTTAGGGATACATGCATTTGTGGTGAAACTCTGAAGTGAATGAAAATGAGTAATAGTGGCTGGGTGCAGTTGCTCACGCCTGCAATCCCAGCACTTTGGGAGGCCGAGGCAGGCGGATCACTTGAGGTCAGGAGTTCGAGACCAGCCTGGCCAACACGGTGAAATCCCATCTCTACTAAAAGTACAAAAATTAGCCAAGCATGGTGGTGCACGCCTGTAATCCCAGCTACTCAGTAGGCTGAAACAGAAGAATCACCTCAACCCTGGAGGCTGAGGTTGCAGTGAGCCAAGATCGTGCCACTGTACTTCAGACTAGGTGACAGAGCAAGACTCTGTCGAAAAAAAGAAAGAAAGAAAGAAAGAAAGAAAGAAAGAAAGAAAGAAAGAAAGAAAGAAAGAAAGAAAGAAAGAGAGAGAGA